>NW_028152240.1:307500-827500 GCF_964638095.1 Poromitra crassiceps | reverse complement strand
GAGCAGAGAGCTCCTCAGATAGGACAGACAGCCCTGAGCAGAGAGCTCCTCAGATAGGACAGACAGCCCTGAGCTCTGAGCAGAGAGTGAAACAGAGGGAGACACAGAGCAGAGACAGAAACATAAACACAGGAGTGTGGCAGCGTGGTCTTCATGAGCCAAACGTATCCAGGGCAACAGGAAGTGAGACACCTCACTCTGCTGTACCTGCGAGCAATGTCAACCCTGTTCTATATTGAGCAGTGATAAAAAATAAGTAGCCGTTGTATTATTTTGAAAAAGGAATTTAAATTATAAATCTTTTCCGCCCGCAATATTTTATTTTAAATTTTTTATGAAAGAATACACGAGACAATACAAGACAGACAGGCTCAGACACATGGAAAAAGAAGAAAAAACTGTATTCTCCATAGATTAGATTGATTTTTTTTTTAAATTTACCTTTATTTATACAGGGAGGGCTCTTGAGAGCGGGCTCTCATTTACAAGGGCGCCCTGGTACAACAATACACATACAGGAAAACAAAATTGCAGACAGACAAGACAAGATTAAATACTGTACTGTACTTAAAGGGGGACTAACCCCCTAGATATGTATTAGAACAGTGATTTGAAAATACCTATGGAAAAAACCAAGAAATGACATATGCTCTTGTCTATACTGGACTCTTTGGCTGTGTTGAAGTCCAGATTTTTTTTCGGAAATCGACGCCATTACAGTTTGCCTATTGCCTCAAAAATAATTTATTTGAGAGGGGCCATATCTGTATAAATATCAACAATTAGCCAACGCTGGTGGCCTGTATGGAAAGAGCTTTGCTCAAAATGGTTGAAAGTTATATCAATTTGGTAATTCAGTGGCGAACTAGAAATTTAATTATTTTTCTGCATGTAACTCTATGGAAACTACTCAAACTACGTTACGGGAGCAAAGTGACATGGGCTCGTTAACAGCAGCACACCCACAATAGGACAAACCTCTCGCTCTGGGGTAACACAATGCGAGATTTCTCCACGTAATTCCCTCGTCTAACTAGAGATAAACCGCGCAATGAAATCCGTTTTTAATTTGCGTTTTGGGGGTTTTCGTGATTCTTGATGAAATTTACAGCACCTATGATTTTTCCTCATAGGGCGCAGAGCAGGACAGAGCTCTTCTCCTCCTCGGAGCACACACACACAGACAGAGCCAGTTGCTCTGCTCTGCTGAAAGCCCCCGCCTCTCACTGCTGCTGTGTGCAGTGTGCGCGCGCCCCGCGGGTGCATGAGCGAGCAGAGCAGACTCTCCCGTTTGACTGGCCGAGAGAAAGTGCTTCCAATGAAATGTCAGACTGTGCACAGAGAGCACTGGAGAAAGTGCTCCAGACAGCAAAACACACACACAGCGAGTCAACCCCCCCCCCCCCCCCGTTGCTTGTACACAGTGACGATATTACAGCAGCCGATGTGTTTAGACCAGCTTTGTCACGTTGTCACGTCGTAGTATAGCGTTATATTTTACATGTGCGCTAAACTGCGACGCTATTTGTTTGCGGAAATATCAGACTGCTCTCTGCTCTGAGCACAGAGAGCCCAGCTGCTGCTGCGCGCGGCCGCGCGCCCCCGGAGCTTGAGGCTCGTCCATGAGGTTACAGTACGACTCTCTCCTGCCCGCTCCCACCTGCCTGGGCTTGAGACAGTGCTTCCAACTCGGACTGATAATATAAACATCATCATTCGAGCTTATTCAGGTAAGATATTAATAAAGTAGTGACACATTCAGCGGGAAACTAACTATAATTAAGACATGTGCCAACTTTGACAACGTTTGGTTCAGTATTTTAAGAGCAAACTTCAATAAGAATAGGCTTGGAGTTCTGAGGAGCCGAAAGGGTACAGAGGGGGTAGGGGAGTAATTATCTTGAAATCCCATAGTCTTTGGGGACAACCTGACGTCAGGTTGTACCAAATCTCCCATTCATTTGAGAAAAAAAAAAAAGCAGTCTTTGACCCTAAGAGGGCGCTTATGCCAGGTATGCTGCTGAAAAATGATACAAATGGTAAAATGGCAACAGTTTGGTGTCAAATGTGGAAATTCTGACCAGAATTCTTCACACATCACCCCCAAAGTCATATATATTGGTTAAAAGCTGAAAAAAAGTGTTTTGGAGGTTAGTTCTCCTTTAAGTACATTAAATAAAACATGCGCACTCCTCGCGCGTGGTACTCTCGATGTGCGCTTTGAAGGACTCTAGGGGGATGAAGAGTTCCAGTTTCAAAATATCCTGGAGTCTGTTCCATTTGTTAGGGGCAAAGAAAGAAAAAGCCGTCTTTCCGAGTTCAGTCCTCGCACGTGGAATGATTAAGGCAGCTGATCAACTAGCATGCTAGAGAGCCACGATCACATTCAAATCAACTGAGAATTAGCTCTCTGACATTACCATCAATGCACACAATCTGCATTTCGCTTCTCCTCTCTTCTCCTCTCCTCTCTCTTCTTCTCTCCTCTCTTCTCCTCTCTCTCTTCTCTTCACTTCTCCTCTTCTTCTCCTCTCTTCTCTTCACTTCTCCTCTCTTCTCTTCACTCCTCCTCTCTCCTCCTCTCTCCTCTTCTTTTCTCTCTTCTCTGGTGATCAGACATCATCTTGCATCTCCCTCCCTTCATCTCCAGCACCCTGCAGGGGACACAGACACAGTTTGGAGTTGTTTAAAGTCCCTGGAAACCAAAATCCACAAAAACCTTCTAACTATTAAATTTAGGGTCTTATGTGAGTAATTGTGTGCCTCAGAAAAGAGAGAGAATTACTTTCAACCCTAACCCCAAAAATCGACACTTTTCTACAAGGTCTGGATTTCCATTTCCTCATTGAAGAGAGCGGAGCGCGCGGTGCTAAAATGCATGATCTTATCACGTCATAAGATTTAATCGAATCACACACACGCATGCACGCACACACACACTGACACACACACAGTAGCGCTGTGCACTCGCAGCGCAGCGGCACACACACACACACACACACACACACACACACACACACACACACACACACACACACACACACTCCATCTCTCTTTCCTTCTCTCTCTCTCCTTCTCTCTCTCTCTGCACTGGAGCTCGTGCCCGCAAAAGAGGCGTGGTTTTTAACAACTGCCAATCACAGTGCAATATGGACTGCTCCAACTCCTACAGCGCCAGACACGCCTATTTCCTCATTGAATAAAACCGCAAATACAAAACTGCGTTGGATATTATTACTGTTCCCGAATGACTGTCTAAAGTGACCACTTTTATCCACACCAGTAATTTCTTTGAAGAGCGGTTTCGTAGGCTATCTACAGCTCTCTATCTACAGTCTTTTGTGGAAGCAATGTGTAATCTATTTCAGTCCAAAATCCGTATGTATAGACCATTTAGGCTCAATGAATAATAATGATCTCATGATGTGTTTAGTCACACTGTGCGACTAAACACATCATGAGATCATTATTATTTGATTGAATAATTCCTATAGGCTAATCAATAAAAAAAAGAATGATAATAAAATTAAAAAATGCTTGTGAACTGAATCGACACGGTACGTGCGGGCATAGATTTCATTTATAAAAAATAGCCTATTTTGTGGTCACATATATAGGCTATTGTCAGCAGAGTCGCATATCTCCATATTTCATATAATGATGCTGGAAATATGAAGTTCAATCACATCATACAGGCCAAAAGCAACACAGCTGCAGCTTTGGAGACATTTATGTAACCTTTTTATGCCGGTTTAGTGATATTTCTCCACTCACTATTCAGCTGCAATCGATCAGCGGGGTCAAACAACGTATCTAGGCTACTTGAGAGCACAAAAATGAATATATAAAAACATATTCCAAAGTGGTAAGTAGGGCTTAATTAAATTATTCGTCCTTGATTAATTCAACATTACAATTCGTGCTCCTTCCTAGATGGGAAACTCGTCCAGAAAGGGGTTGGCCATTTTTCCAAACTGCTGATTCGATTGGTTCGTGGGCGGTGTATTTAAGGTCTAATCTTATCCTTGCAACTTAACCTGCTGCGGACCAGGTTAAGTGTGAAGCATAAGTTGCTATGGAAATATATGTCGGTAAGAAGTTAACTTGCTTTGTAGTACGGCTAAACCAGGTTTAAACCTGAAGTTACCTCGCTAAACCACTAATCTTGCTTTGTAGTACAGGCCCCAGGAGCTCATCTGTGATCCTTCTATAGCAAATGTATTTATTTTATTTATTTATTCGTTTATTGAACAGGGACAAATGCATTGAACATGATTTCATATGACCTACAAAACAGATGTCATGCGCATACAGGTTTCTAGCCGAGGCTAATTTGCAACCCCTGTCCCTGGTTAGGTCTTTACTATTACTGTAAAACAAAAGTTCAAGAGAAAAGTTCAAGCAGTACCAAAACGTTAAAAACGAACCATATAAAACAGAACAAAATAAAGACAAAAAGCAAAAACACAACACAAATTGCTAATTGCACAACAGCCTTTGGAGTTTAGAAATGTGATTGGCAGTGTGGTCTGTGTGAACACCAAGAGAGGGAATTCAGGAAGAGTGTGCAACATATAGAGAATTGTGTGTAGTGTTGTGAAAAATGTGTGGCTTGGAATGGGAATCTGAGTCTAAAGCAGAAAATGTGCTTGGAGTTCAGCAGAATTGGTTTGGCAGTTGGTACATGAGTTTCAGGTTGTGCACATTGTGTCTGATGTTCCAATTAATGTGTTTAAACAATTGTGAAAAACTGTAACATAGGTTCCTGTGATGTGATGAACTCAAAATGCTAAATAATAAAAAGATTTCTGGTTTCCAGGGAAGAGAGAGAGAGAGAGAGAGAGAGAGAGAGAGAGAGAGAGAGAGAGAGAGAGAGAGAGAGAAAAAATGCAGATGTAGAGGAGGAGGCAATATTATAATTGGCTTTTGAAATAAGCAAGCTGAGTGTTTAGAGGGATTTCCCCCTCTTCATCCCTCTCAAGGGGCGTTCACACCGAGATATTTATTTTTCGCTCTGTCGCTCAAGTCAACCCTTTGGAATCGCTCTGTCGCTCTGTTTAAATCGCTCATCAACAGGCACACGAAATGACGGACATGTGGGGGATATAACGTTACGCAATGTCATGCTGTTTGTCCACTACGAGCCACCGTCATTATTTACAAGCTAAGCCTATCAGCGTGCTCCTAATGCGAGCTGCATACCGGTAGTACAGACTTCACTTCATGTCAGCTGTCAGGCTGTCAATGCGGTTTGTTGCCACACAATAAACCAGCGGTTTGTTCCAAGCCAGCTTGATCCTTGACTCGCTCTCACACGGCAGCCAATCAGCATTGAACAGCGAGCGACTGATGCCAGCGTATTTTCGCTCGAGTTGGGATATTTCATCTTGAGCGACGAGCGTATTTTCTCCCTGTCGCTCTGTCTCTGCCGCTCGGACGCCCAGCGATTATTCTCCCAGGCGAATATACGCTCAATCGCTCGTTTGCATTGACTTTGTATGTAAACTCGACGCCAGCAACAAACTTTAATAGGTCGGTGTGAACGCAGCTTTAGAGGTGTAACGATGCACATCATGACACGTGGTTGCGATACGATACTGGCTCATTTAGAGCGATACGATACTGGCTCATTTAGAGCGATACGATACTGGCTCATTTAGAGCGATACGATACTGGCTCATTTAGAGCGATACGATACTGGCTCATTTAGAGCGATACGATACTGGCTCATTTAGAGCGATACGATATTGGCTCATTTAGAGCGATACGATACTGGCTCATTTAGAGCGATACGATACTGGCTCATTTAGAGCGATACGATATTGGCTCATTTAGAGCGATACGATACTGGCTCATTTAGAGCGATACGATACTGGCTCATTTAGAGCGATACGATACTGGCTCATTTAGAGCGATACGATACTGGCACATTTAGAGCGATACGATATTGGCTCATTTAGAGCGATACGATATTGGCTCATTTAGAGCGATACGATACTGGCTCATTTAGAGCGATACGATACTGGCTCATTTAGAGCGATACGATATTGGCTCATTTAGAGCGATACGATACTGGCTCATTTAGAGCGATACGATATTGGCTCATTTAGAGCGATACGATATTGGCTCATTTAGAGCGATACGATATTGGCTCATTTAGAGCGATACGATATTGGCTCATTTAGAGCGATACGATATTGGCACGTTTAGAGAGATACGATATTGGCTCATTTAGAGCGATACGATACTGGCACATTTAGAGTGATACGATACGATATGTAGGAATATGAATTGATTAATCGTTACACCTGGAATTCTGACAAATGTTACATGTGTTCCTCCTCTGCAGGAGTGGCTCATCAATGAGAAGCAGCTTCATGTGTTTGGGATGAAGCTGCCTACTGGCTTCCAGCTCATTGGACAAGTGGTTTGTAACGTTACCTCCTCCATTTGTCATCTTGCACTTTGTACTCGTTTGCTGACACAGTGAACTTATCTCATTCACGTAGCGGATGAATTTACAACATGTGATTAGGCATGTGATGATGCAGTGTTTCCCATACATAAAGGAATTTGTGGCGGGCCGCCACAATAATATTTGGACCGCCACAATAAGATGTTGACCAAAATTTTTTTTTTTTTTTTTTTTTTTTCTACAGTGCACCTGAACGCAACATGCAAGATATCCGCTGAATAAGTGTCCAATAAATGTTCATGTCATTCTGGCCAATACTTCTGTTATAGCATTTCAGTCTGGAATATGGAATATCTTTCAATAATCTATGATTTAGCTGCTAAATTGTCAAATACCGCCATCTGCTCGCTACCCAGGCACTTATGTATGTACTTAACCCAACTAACTTAACCTAACTAACTATCCGGTGTGCACAACACTGTAGGCCTAAACTCCGGCTGACACCCCAAAAACCTACAATCCGCTACAGAAAAATGTATATCGTTTGTTTATTAACTGGCCCCTCGCCTTCTATCATTTCACGAAAGTGGCAAAGCAAGTTGAGTATCCCTGACCTATAGGGAGAAATTTAGTTTGTCATTGTAAACCCACAGCACAGTAATAATGACATGTTCTTCATAGATCTAGCCTTTTAATTTTGCTCTTAAGCTTTCTCAAAGTACACCAAATTCATGCATTTTACTTTAAAATGTTTAAAAAAATCTCGCGGGGGGGCATGCCCCCGCGCCTCCCTACGGGGTCTGCGGTCCCCCACCACAAACTTTTAAAATCCTGTGGGAAACACTGGATGATGTGATTTTAATGCACACCTGCCAACCACCCAGACCATCTATCTACCTATATATACAATTGAGTATGTGGGCAATGTTTGTTTACATTGTTGTTTGCCGGCCACAGCTATGCCATTTTACATGCAATCGTGCTGAAACTTTCAGGGGGTGTAAAGAGCCCGATGCGCAGTGGGCGAGGCCGTGCAGCGGGCGAGCCTACGTGCGCGAGATTGCTAGTGGTATAAAAGGCCAATATGGGCTGAATATATTTGCATACTGACATATCTGACAGTAGACAGCTTTATTTGTCCTCAGAGAGGAAATTCTTTTTCACAGAAGTTGCGTACATACTACAAACATGTAGGACATAAAAGGTATAGGGTTTTACAAAGTACCAGATACAATGTACACTGTACAGAAACACATAAAACATAGGTAACGGTAGCTTAAAACAGAGACATATGATGACACAGCACACCACACAGTAACTACAGTGTATGTTACAGGGTTTGTATGGCTGTTGGGACAAAGGTTTTGTCAAAACTTCAAACTTCTTACACATAGGTTGTCTTGTCTCTACCTACAGCCAGAAGGAAGGACAGTGAAGTGCTGATAGAGTGGCTGGTCTGGGTTATTTATGATGGTGTGTGCTTTGTGGGATGACACAGTCAGATAGCTTGGGGGTGGTGAGGTGATACTAATGAGTTAGCTGGCTAAGTGTGTTTGTTTCTGTATTACAAACTTGGTATTGTGCATAAATAAATAAAGGGCAACTGGTTTCCTCTTGACATCTCAGGGCCTATCAGACTACACCAAGTGGCTCACTCACTACTCCGCCAAGCAACAAGACAATCCTGCTAAGCCAATCACATGCCGGTCATATGCCAGCCAGGTAAGAAAGCCTTCCCCTGCATACTGTAACACAGTGTTTCTCAACTACTGGGTCATGTCATCTTGTGAGGCAGCTAGATTGGGGGTGCTGGCACAGCCATCCGGAGCAATTTGGGGTTCAGCGTTGTGCCCAAGGACACTTGGACATGCGGCCTGGAGGAGCCGGGGATCGAACCACCGACCTTCTGATTAGTGGACGACCCGCTCCCACAACAAAGAAATCTTGCCACGCTCCAATCTATTGGTTTGAATCTGAACCACTGGTGGTTTCACACCAATCAGCATCCTATGAGGCAGCTGGGGGCGGGCTTTAGGTGTGACACCAGAGAGAGAGCCCGCAATAGACATGGCCACAACAATTAGTTCCCGCCGAGCAATTTGATTGGACAAGAGGCAATCCAGTTGTGCCGATATTTCATTATACCATCACTGTGTGTATGTCACTCCGCTTCACAGCTGTAACCTTGATTAGGCTGAGTTCAAACAGCATAGGGATGGAATGTATATATAATCAGTGTTGGGCAAGTTACTTTAAATTAGTAACTTAGTTACAGTTACTAGTTACTGCTCTAATAAGTAACTTAGTTACTTTAAGTTACTCGTTACTTTCCAGGTAGGAAAGTTACTTTTGAGTTACTTTTTTTTAAAACTCTCAATTCTCTTATTAATGCGCACACATTATTTTGGGGTTGCTGTAGCACAGTGTGGGACAAGACAACTGTCAAATTTGCCACTACAATGAAAAGTAGTGGAACAAGAAAACACAACATTTAGGCATTGAGGCATATTTATTGTTGCCTTCAAAACAAGCCTTCAAAAAGTAGCCAGCACACTTTTGGCAGTGTATAATTAACAACTGTATCAGTCACTGACAGTGAGCAGCAGAGCCCAGCGCTGCAGATAGGGACTATTGATTAGGGATGTTCATTTTGAAAAATTTCCATAATCGAAAATCGGGGAAAATTAACGATCAATCGATCGATCGATTATCGATCATATTAATAATAATATTTTTTAAATATATATATATATATATATATATATATATATATATATATATATATATATATATATATATATATATATATATGTATATATATATATAAAAAAAAAATTACAAAATGAATGCATATGGCAGAAAATACGAAAGACAACGTGTTCTCCTCAATGAACTCTTTATTTCAATGTGTCTCCTCTCCAACACTGCTGTCCCCGGCGCATGCCCGGTGTGAATTCCCCATGTTTAAAACAGTTTTGTTGGCACAAAGGCCCGTGCCCAGCCAGAAAACTAGAGACTATATGAAGCTCCACCTCACGTTAGTTGGCTGTGCAATGGAGTGGGGCGAGGAGGAACGAATTCCACCCAAACCTAGTCCAATCACACAATAGCTACGTTAGTGCTGTAAACTTTGAAATGTTTATGTGACACATGTTTCGCCTTGGTTGCTGGGGACGGGTGTGTGACGCGGTTTGACGCGTTTGACGTATCCATGTGATTCCCCCTCCCTTGAGTGTGACAGAGCTCTCCCTTGAGAGGGAGAGCTGGCAAGAGGAAACGTGAAGCGAGTCATGCCGGCGGCATAAGTTATAAACAATGCGTGACAATTATACTCGAATGTTGTGTGTGTGATCATTTCATCTCAGACGCGATACAAAAAATAGGCTACTTTTTACCATCGTCATCGCTCCAAGTGGCACCCATTTCTCCTCCTCCAATTCATCCGTGTCAGAACGCTGTGAAGGGGAGCCTTCGTAGCAACAACAAAAACGCCAGCGTCTTCCTCGCCATCGTCGCCATCCGAGAACTCTCGGACTCTGTTTCGACCACAGGCTCCACCCATAAATACTAAACTAGCGGGTTCCTTTTATCAGTTTGACCTGAAACAATGTCACAGGCTGGGAAAGTGTCTGATGTAATGTAAACACCCAAAACATGAAAGTACGTCCGAGTACGTCTTTGGCACAGAACGCCATTGTTAAAAGTACGTCCGGGTACGTCTTTGGCAGAGAATGAGTTAATAAACATTTATGTTAACTAATAGCTTCATTTACTGTAGAATTGTGTAGCCAGTCTTACTTTCATACCTGCAATCATTCTATGGAGATGCATTTTTGAATTGGTAGACATCTAATGAGTCTTCCATGTGTCTTGTTGTCCCTGCAGGCTCGGCAGAGGGAGAAGATGAATGAGGAGCACAACAAGCGTCTGTCGGACACGGTGGACAGGCTGCTCACAGAGTCCAATGAACGGCTGCAGCTCCACCTCAAGGAGAGGATGGCTGCTCTCGAGGAGAAGGTTAAAGATGGCTGCCGCGTCGATACAAACATATCAATAATCATTTCTGTCCAATGAATGTCAGGAAATAGCTATGGATCTTCTCAAAATGTCTGCCTCTTCTCTTCACAGAATATGCTAATCCAAGACTCGGAAGGTTACAGGAAACAGTATGAGGACTCGATCCATGAAAAAGTAGGTTGCAGAGATGGAGACATGATTTTTACCCTCCTACATTTTACATGAGGTTGGCTTAATAAAGTTCTTTTTAATACAGAATAATGAGGGTGGTTGTTCGTGTTAGCTTCATTTTTTATAAATCTTCCGCTGTTGAATATTCATGAGCTTCAATCATGTGGGGGCGATAATGAGATGGACTTCATTTCCAGTACGGAAAACGTTAGGAACTACCACGCTTGACAGCTGGTATTCTGCAATATGAATATAATTAGCTCCAATGTTATGCAGCTATGTCACTCCACAGTGTTGACATGCATTGATATGACTGCAGTATACTATGATCATCACTTTGTGGATGAGGTGAGGCCTCAGTAACATGTTGTGTATTTCCTCCAGACTCACCTGGCGGAGGAGATGGAGAAGCTGAGATCAGAGCTAGACCAGTTCAGAATGAGGGCAGGCTCCCTCACTGAACCCACACTGTCACGGTAGGCTTTATGCGTGCGTGCGTGCGTGCGTGCGAGCATGTAAATGTGTGTATTATTAGGGTTTGACCGATATGTTTTGTTTTTAAGGCCAATATAGATTTTTACACTGATATCTGATATTTCCTGCCAATTTAAATTCTTTAAATTTGTAGTAGTATTCAGTGGAATCGAACCCAGGACCTTCTAGCTGTGAGACGAGGTGTAGGTGGGAGCATTTGCAAATTGCGGGAGCCAACGCATCTGTTTTAAGAGACTAACGCATAGTAGGGCTGGGCAATATATTGATATTATATCGTTATCGTGATATGAGACTAGATATCGTCTTGCATTTTGGATATATAGATAATATTGTGATATGGCATACATTTGGTCTTTTCTTGGTTTTAAAGGCTGCATTACCTCTTACCGGACGCTTCTAGATGTTCTATTATTTGCATTTACCCATTTAGTCATTATACCCACATTGCTGATGATTAATTATCATGAAAGTGCTTGTGACATCTCATATGTGCTTTTGACTTACAACTGAACATTTTGCCTACTTTGTAGAAAATAACAAGATATATATTGTGTATCACCATTTAGCCTAAAACAGAGATACGTTTTTTTGTGTGTGCCCACATCGCCCAGCCCGAGTACAGTAGTGTGTATTATTTAAGGGCGTTTTCACACTGGAACGTTTTAGGTCGACTTAACTGAGTTTTGGGGCCGAACACGGCGCGACTGGGTCAGTGTGAACATGCCACTCGAACTCGTAGTCGACGTAACTCACTCGCTCTCGGTCCAGCTGGAGAGGGTGGTTTCGGAGCGGCTTGCGTCGACCTAACCCTACCCTAATGCGGCGCGAGTGATGTGTGAACATCACATTGAATAAACAGTTATTGGACAAATTACCACCAAGGGCATAGCAAGCCTAGCGTTACAAACGTTAATGTTTACAACTAACCTGGCTGTTCGCCGATAATATCTGCGTATGGTGAGGGCTTCACGGTTCAACAGAATCAATCTGCGCCTTGTCCTGCTTTGTCTGGGGATTCGCATCCGCCGCCTCCAGTACATGAAAACATTGTTTTCCAGACGCAGCCGTGCCTTGTTTTCAAATTCAACACTTTCCCGATATTGAAAGAGACAAACGATGTAAAATGCAAAAAGCAGTACCAAGAGCAAACGGCGTTGCTGTTCATTCTCCATCGTTCAGTTCTGTTTCCATCCCGGACTTCCTTTCCGGGTGGAATTACGCTATACGCGTCTACTTCCGTCTGGTTGGCATGGATACATGACGCTCCACTCTGTAGAACGACGGCCTGGGCGCGGTGATAAAAAGCATATGTGAAACGGAGCCGCTCTAGTTGAAAATTGAAACATTGTATACTTTTCACTGCTGCGGCAGCGCCTGGCTCGACCCAAATATGTGTGAAAACGCCCTAACACTAGACACAGATGCAAGAATGTCGACTTAGTCTCTCCACCAGTGTTGAGTGTGTTGTTTGATCTGTCTTTGATGAGAGAATATGTCCCCTTCTATTTGGAAAACCGTTGCCTTCACTGAACGTTCCATATCTAATCTTGGACGTGTCTTCTGACTGCTCGTTCTCATAACACATATGAATGTGTTGGCAATAACCTCCTCCATAGGCATTACAAACAATTTGCAAGCACAGAGGAGCACATAACAAGCTCTGATCCTTCGAGAAGCACACTATCCGCCACATCACCATGACTATTAGATACACAAGAGGGCCCAAAATCAAGCTTTGATTTGGTTTACCGACAGCATAACTGCAAGCATTCCAATAAAATGTTTCTGTTGCGTCTCATCTTTCCTAATCAGCTTTGCGGCATAAGTGTTGTTTTTTCCCCCCGACAATGAGCACTAGGTGTTTAACAGTTTGAGATCATAGAACCCAGATGGGCAGGGTTCACACGGGTCCGTGAAATCCTTGAAAGTTTGTGAATTTGGGGGGGGGGGCATCAAGGCCTTGAAAGTGTTTGAAAATAGACATAAATAGACATGGGTCATTGAAAGTGCAAATTCTCAATGTAGTAACAGTAATTTATCCGTGTGTCAAACTATGCCCTGTTGGGTCCTTGAATTAAGCGGAATTGGACCTGGAAAGTTCTTGAATTTGATGCGTAAGAATGTGTGGGAACCCTGCGAGGGGCTCGGCTGTTACTGACGGAGGCTGTTTCTCTGGCTGTGTGAGCAGCTCTCACCTGGACACATCAACGGAGCTGCGGTTCTCTCTGGGCTCGCTGGCTGAGACCCAGTCGGATCACTACCGCTCTGCCAAGGTCATCCGCCGGCCGCGGAGAGGTCGAGTGGGCCTGCGTGAAACCAAGGTGAGACGCTTAGCTTTCCCCTCCACCTTCTACTGCAGTGATTCCCACACTGTGGGCCGCGGCCCACTAGTGGGTCGTGGAGGTATTGCAGGTGGGCCGCGAGTGGTCTACCAACACTCCCGATTTTTGCGGGCAATCTCTGTAGCAGGGTCATTTTTAAAGCTACAGTGGAGATCCTGTTATCAGAAGAAACTTGAAGACCTAACGCATCCATTGGTCTAAAGCATAATATGCTAGCTTGTTGGGAAGGGGGGGAATTGGTTCAATGGGTACCACGAGTCTCCCCTTTACAGATAAGGTAGCGTTTTTCACAGCCTAGCATTAATAGCTTGTGGATTGATTTCT
This sequence comes from Poromitra crassiceps, assembly GCF_964638095.1. Classification (NCBI taxonomy): domain Eukaryota; kingdom Metazoa; phylum Chordata; class Actinopteri; order Beryciformes; family Melamphaidae; genus Poromitra; species Poromitra crassiceps. The sequence goes on along the minus strand of NW_028152240.1, from coordinate 813,736 downwards.
TGTTGTTGCTCATCACATTTTGTCTCAACATGTGTTATGCATGCATGCAAATACTTCTGATGAGTAAGGGGGGAGAAAATGTTGGCAATCTGCTTTTGGGTATTTTGCCGAAATGTTTTTGTATGTGGATAGATTATTAATTTCCCTTATGCCCAAGTTCACATAACCTTGCTTGCAAGATGGATAACCTCGCGAGATCAAAAGAGACTCTCTCGACGTAATCCATCTTATCATGCACAGGCAGTTAAGATGATTGGCCGAACCATGGCCGGCTCGACGAATCAGCGGCAGCCTTAGGCAGGCTTTCTGTGTGACGCACATGGTCTTTGTAGTTCTTTTCACTCGTCAACATGGCTGCCGCCGCGGAAGTGACAGGCAGTCTGAATGAAATTGAATGTAACGTTCCCAATTCTATGTATTAAATTCTAAAAAACGACCCTCAACATTTGGGAAGGCTAAGCCACACAACTAGTTCGTTATAATCGAACGTCATGCTTCGAAGGCGACTTTACGACGATGAGGACGGTGAGGACTCAATCACTCTTACAGGCACAGAGGCATGGCGATCTGATTGGTTGAAGTTAACACGCTCCAGCGGTGATAGACAGATGGGTCATCCAATCACCTGCCAAGTAGCTTGGAAAAAGTGCCCGCCTCCGTCAGCGGGTTGGATTACTGCATTGCCAGATGGACTGGTTTAGTGAAACGTAATGTGGAGCTAAACCGTCCATCTGGCAGCGTCAGGTTAAAGTTCACATGCGCTGTCAATGAAATACAAAATATATAATATAAAAAAACATATCCACCTTATTTCTAGCTGCCATGATGCCTTATGGGCATCATGGCCCATAAGGCATCAATCATGCCCCCCCCCGGTTACGTTGCTGACAGCTTGATACCCGTCTGTAAACGATATGTTTCAAAGCTGCAGGCGAATGGAGCAAATCAGGTCCAGCTTGGCAAAAATCTCGTCGCTAAATATCCAGATCGTGCCTTCTGTGCGACCGCACCACGCCTGTGGAACAGCCTTCCTGAACACCTCAGGGCACCACAGACCCTGGACTCTTTCAGGATTTAGGAAGGCCTTCTCGTGTTAGCTTTTAACTATTGTCAAATGTACTATTTGCTTGTGATGTTTTTAACTCTGTAGCACTCTGAGATTATTTCTGAATGAAGAGTGCACTACAAATAAAATTTATTATTATTATTATTATTATTATTATTATTATTATTATTATTATTATTAGAGTTGCTCAAAGAGCAACAGAAATAGCGGATGTGATAGATAAAAATTATTACATTCCCTCAAATAAGTCGTCAAACCAGTCTTATTTATTGTGACAAGCAACTCCCCCTACCTCCCAGCGTCGGAGTTAAACTCCGATGCTGGGAGGGGGTGGTTTAACGTGACTTGATTGTTGCAGCTTGCAACAATCATGTTGCAGCTTGATTGCTGCAACAATCAAGTCACGTTAAACTGGACCTTGTACCCATAATTATTTTACAGTGGGGCATTCAAAAATAAGGTGGATAAGGAAATACATAATCTTAGTCTTGTGTGTTGATCAGAGTTGTGATTAAAGGGTTGGGTGGGCCCTGGAAGATCTTCAGATTTCAAAGTGGGCCGTGGTATTCTTAAGTTTGGGAACCCCTGTTCTACTGTATTTCCCCTCATACTGTCTTCTGTTGCTCATTCTGTCTACCTGCACATCTTGCTTTTCACTACGGCCACTGCTACTACTACTATTACAACTATTGTAATGGCTAATAAAGAACATAATGGCCCGCATACCATGTAGGCAGACAGGCCATTTCAAAGTCTAGAAGCCCTGATGGCAAAGACTCAAACTCTTGCTTAAGAACAACCAATAGGGACCCTTTCTTCTGCTTTATTCTTGTTCTTAAGCTAGACTTTGGAACAGGGTGAACTGATTCGATTTTGGTGGTCAAAGGTCAAAGTTCAAGGTCACTGTGACCTCACGAACGCCATTCCCAAGTTCGTTAACGCGATATCTCAGGAAGGCCTTGATTACATTTCTTCCAATTTGGCACAAATGTCGTCGACTTGCATGCAAGGATGAACTGATTAGATTTTGGTGGTCAAAGGCCAAGGTCACTGTGACGTTTCGAACGCTGTTTTCAAGCTTATTAACGCAATATCTCACGAACGCCTTGATGGAATTTCGTAGAATTTGCCTCAAACGTTCACTTGGACTCAAGGGTGAACTGATTGGCTTTTGGTGGTCAAAGGTCAAAGTTCAAGATCACTGTGACCTCACGACCGCTTGTTACATGCTTGTTAATGTGATATCTCAGGAATGCCTTGACGGAATTTAATCAAATTGGCCTCAAACCTCCACTTGGACTCAAGGAGGAAGTGATTAGATTTTGGTGGTTAAAGGTCAAACAACGTCACTGTGACCTCACGAACGCCATTCCACTTGGACTCAAGGATGAACTGATGTGGTCAAAGGTCAAGGTCACTGACCTCACAAACGCCATTTTCAAGCTCATTAACACAGCCAATAGGCCGCTGTGATGTGGATCATATGGGGTTAAATGGTCTGTGACATGGCTTGGTGCCAGACCAAGCCCAGATCTGGGCATTAACACGTTCACTGCCGTGGACGAGATATCTCGTCAAGCAGAAACCAACGGTTGACTGCCGTGGACGAGATATCTCGTCAAAAAAAAAAAAAAAAATTTTGACGGTGGGACGTCGATCAAACCCTTTTACATCTCCTATAAAAATATGGGAGGTATTGAATGTGTATAATCTATTTTACCGACCCACTAAGTGGCGACAGTGCTCTCCAGACTAGACGAAGCCAAGCAAAAACAGCAGCGTGAGGAAGCCATTCTCATGAAAATGGATTGGCGAAAACGCTTTCGCTTTCGCGCAGGGAGCTGGCGGTGGGGGATTGCAAATTTGCATAATAGATTACGGGTGAAACACACTTTGAAACACCGGCAGAAAGCCCAGAATCGCAAGCAGCTTCATTCCAGCTGAGCTCACAACCGAAAAACGAGCCCCATCCAGACTCGCCCAAAGAGCGGCCGCCAGCAGCCAGGCAGCACAGACAGGCAGGAGAGACTCGCTTGTGACAAACGCTGCAAAGCCACGAGAGACACACCCACGGAGGGAGGAGTTTGGAGGAGAGGGGGGTGAGGGTGCTGTTATGGAGGAAATTACTGTTCAAAGAACTATTGTTTAGATGTCTGATGTCTCACTGATGCCAAAAATAAATAGTTAAAGTGACTGTTCTATCGAATTTCACAAAAATGCATTTTTCTCAGCTTTTCTTCTCAGACGCTGAAACCATGCTGTATTCAACTGCTAATGCCTACATAACTACTAACTCTACAAACTAACTCTTTTAGACAGAGAAAGCACACATTCTATTAGTTCTTTTGAGATATTTTGTGTTCACAAATTCCTAGCAGAAAATAATCCTCGGCTCTTGAAAGATGAGCCAGAATCCTCAAAAAAAACCTTGGCAGAAGCTACCTACAGTAAAAAAAAACTGTTGGCAGTGAATGTGTTAAAAGTAATTTCTAACATCTTAAAATCAGTTCTGAAACTGATAGGCAATTGTGGCTTTTGATTTGTATTTTTGTTCCCATAAGTATCTTAACTGCTGCATTGCTGTATGTAAAAAACTTCATGAGACATGAGAGGGATGTTTGACTGAGGCAGGAATGGAAAAAGTTATACTGTAGCAGTGAAAATGATTTTAAGAGGTTTGTCTCAGTCATAAGCCGTTTTCACACATGCGCTTTTTACCGGTAAATGACCGAAAAGCAGTCTAATGCCTTCATGTGTGAAAGTTGTTTTCCGGTATAAGCGCGACCCCGTCGTCACGGACATTTCACCAGTTCCTAGGTTGTCAGAAGAGCGGTATGGCTGCTTCATGTGTGGGCGTGCTCCCCCCCCCCCTCCCCTCTCTGCTCGCACTCTGGCCAGAGTCCTTCAGTCCAGCCCGACAGGGACACAGACAGCGAAAATGGCAGCGGCTTGAGTCTTGCAAGCCGCCCAACGCTTGTTGAGAAAGCAAATGCACGAAGCGAAATGTGGAAGTATTTTGCTTACGTTGCTGACAGCGAAGGCAAGCCCCCTGGACACATCAAATGAAGCAAGTCTGTAAAAAGTGCTTCAACGCGACGCAGGTGAACGGATAAACATCGAACCAGCCAGGCTATTTCTCTCCGACAGTGATCCCTACTTCTTCAAAGATTTCAGTTCAAAGACTGGTTAGCGAATGTGAAGGATACAACATACATGCCCTCTTAAGTCAAACGAGTGTGATTTATTGCGTGACAAGCAAACTTATTTCACCATCAGAGTTTTGCCGACCCCCAAAATAAGGAGGATTCCCCATCCAAGTTCACACGTCACTCCCCACCCGCTCTGCAGTGCCCCCCCCTCAAATACAGGCAATTTCGCTGCTGTATTCACACATGTGAGCCCTCAGGTGTGAAGAGAAATTCCGGGAAATGGCCGATATTGATTTACAGGCAATGTTCCTGTACGCATGTGTGAAAACGGCTATAGTCTCTCTCTCTCTATCTCTTTTCCTCTATTTTCCTAGGCCAAATCACTTGGGGAGCATGAATGGCGCTCCCAGCAGCTGGGTGTCCTGGGAGGCCACCCCTTCGAGAGCGACACAGAGATGTCGGACATCGACGACGATGACCGGGAGACGATGTTCAGCTCCATGGACCTGCTCTCCCCCGGCGGCCACTCCGACGCACAGACCCTGGCCATGATGCTGCAGGAGCAGCTGGATGCCATCAACAAGGAGATCCGGTACCTGACATACACCCTTTAATTGGATAACGGCCAGACCCCCAGACATATTGATTTGCTTGCTTTACTTACATGCGTTCTTGTTTACTTCATCTGTTTTACTCCAAATTAGGGCTGCACGATATTGAAAAAACTGACATTGCAATATATTTTGTTTCTGCGATATATATTGCAATATGAAAAAAGATGGAGAAACATCATTTGTATAATCTGTTTTTGTTAGTGACTTATTCTTCTTGGGTAGCATGAAGGTACATCTCACCAATAGGGTTCTAGTTCTTTTATAGCTGTTTTTCTTCTGTTTTTGACTCACACTGAGTATTTTTATTCAATTTAGTGGTCCGTACTGTATCTGCTTCTGTATGATATAGCCTACAATATTGCAACATCATTACGTGATAATTAGGGATAACCGATAATCGACCGTTTCAACATTAACCGATTAATACTATCAGTTAAACGGTAAAAAACAAATGTGCACGTCCCCTAAACATGTGAGTAGGTTTTACTTGAGAGAGACAGCGAGAGAGAGAGGGAGAGAGAGAGAGGGAGGGAGGGAGAGAGAGGGCATCAAATTTGCATTATACATTTTGTCTTTAAGAAGTTAATTCTACTATCAACACTGACAGCCTACCATAATACGGTAGGCTACTAACGTTAACTACAGCTAATACAATACTAACAGAGAGAGAGTGAGAGAGAGAGAGAGAGTGGTTTGAATGGGTTTTCAGTTTGGTCAGGACAGGAGCGCATGGCCTGAAACCCGACACCTTGCTCACCTCACAGCACGTCTGTGTCTGGAGTAAAACATGATGGAATATAAAACGTGCACATAACTTTTTCTTCACTGGCTCATTCGGTCTCACTCTCTCTCCCTCCCTCTCTGCATGTTCATCATGCACACGTATGCATACGTGCGCACTCAATGATGAAACAGTCGTTTTTACCGTGTTCCAAATATGCAGACATGAAGCGGTCTAATTGACGATTGCAAAGTATCAATTAACGTTAGACTTTACTGTCCAACACATGGCAGTTCTGAAAAATGGTTTCACAACGAGAGACGGATTGTTTGTAGACTGCATTGACACTGACAGCTGCGTGCGGACTGGCCGCTATACTCGTCTTCATAATGTTGTGGAGCCCTGCAAGACACACAGAGAGCATAGCCCTCGTCGCGTGTGTGAAGACAGAGGGAGAAGTGGTGAGAGAGAAGCAAATTTTTTTTGCAGATCTCAAAAACAGGTAAACCACTGTGGGATTAGTGAGACTATTGCTAAAAGGAGAAGATACTGTACTGTAGTGACACACGCTTCGTCAGTGCGCCCTGCAGCCTGGGCTGTCATCCGCTCAAACACGTACTTCACGGGGCGGCTCCGTGTCAATTGATGTGCCCTTAATATGCAATGCATGCAGCTCTAAGCAGTATAGCTTATCGGAGGAATGTTTATGCTCCAACTGAAATGTTTCATGGTCACTCACGATTCAGAAGGTCACGGGTTGGCTGGGATCCAGCCTTAAAACTGGTTATATACTGTAAGGATTTTTTGAAATGTCTATGGAGAAAATGCCTGCTGGGAAACTCACTTCCAGGGCAAGAGATGTCACATGACTGTTCAGCTCTATTTTAAGCTCATGTGCAGGATGGGCCTGTTCACAGCTATTTTGCCTCATTTTTGCAGATTTTTTTGAAAGATTGTGCTGACTTTGGTGTGAAATACTAATTATCTTGTTGGATCAGGCTATATTTAACTGACTCCATTGCTTTCCCTAATTGATTGATTGACTTTATTTGGTGATAAAAACAGGACATAAGACAACATATCACCGAGGATAAAAACACAACAAAGCCCGAAGGCTTATTTCCATTGTGGTCCCCAAAGTGTCTTAATATCTGCCCTACAGTATTTCCAGCTCGAGCTGCTTAAAGTATCAGTGGTCTGCATGTCACTGGTTTGCTGCTCCTCTATGTGCCAAACAATTTTCTTGTATGCATTAGAGGGTTCAGGAAATGTGATCTGCCACTTGCTTGTTAATGCCACAATTAACTTGTGCTGATTAGTATTCATAACCCCAAGTGCAAATTTACTTAGTTTATTCTTTCCTGGGGCTGTTAATGTGCCTTATGGTCATCTTTGCTCATTTTCACCACAATCCATAGAGACGGTGTCTCTTTCTTAATTTTATTTTATTTTATTTCATTTATTTATTTATTTTTCAAGAAAGTGCACACCAACTGCAAAATTAAATTGCACTCTTGATGGCAGATAGTGATCCTAGCCCTAGGAGTTGAGCTCTCATCTAATTAGTGAGTGAGACGGTGGGTAGGGTTAAAGCTAATTAAACTGACTTTTAGCCTTTTTAGCTCTTCGCCTTGGCCTGTAATTAGTTTGCCTTGTGGGGGTTTTCAACAGAACATATGCTACCAATATATTTCCTTATCTTGCCTCCTGACTCCTCTGAGAGATGCAACGCTTAACAGCAAATGTGTATACTGTACTTAATTTTTATTGCAGCCAAGCTGGCAGTTATCATCAAAGGAGTTAGCAGATGAAGAAACACATCTACTCCATCCATCCCTACACTGACTTCCCTGCTCCTCCCTCCTCTCCCCAGGCTGATACAGGAGGAGAAGGAGTCGACGGAGCTGCGGGCAGAGGAGATCGAGAACCGGGTGGCCAGCGTCAGCCTGGAGGGGCTCAACCTGGCCCGCATGACCCACCACGGAGCCTGCATCACTGCCTCAGCCACCGCCTCTTCCCTGGCATCCTCCTCCCCGCCCAGCGGACACTCCACGCCCAAGCTGGACCCCCGCTTGGACATGGAGCGCATGGGGGTCATGACACTGGTACGCACGCGCCTGTGTCCCACTCCTACCAACAGCCCACTCTACACATGCACAACATCCACAGCTTTGGAGTGTGAACAGGTTACATCATTCAACGGAATTACCTTCAGCTTGGCCGCTACACTGCAAAATAAAAGTCCAGTACTAAATATAGAAATATAAATATATGATACAAAATGCATTTGTTCCTAGAAAGTCTATGAAAAAGTGAACCTGCATTGAAACAACTGGGATTAGGTCACTGGTTCATTTTTCTTTTGTTTGTAAAAAGTATACATTTGTTAGCCTGGTAAGACCATACTGACCACGTGAACTCACATTCTGTTTCGTTCTCCGGATTAGTCTGGCCTCCAACAGCGATTTCAGTGGATGGGAGTACTTGCCTTGACAGACAACTCATTCAGCCAATCAGCGTCGCCCAATCCACTCGGAAGAACGGCAAAATGTTTTTTCCGCCAAGAAACTCTGCTGGTGCATACTCTTGTTCTTGTTTAATTGTTGTTATTGAGTCTATTTCTGCAATAACTGTTTATTTGTTTATTTAAAAAGGATCCCCATTAGCTGCCGCCAAAACAACCGCTAGTCTTCCTGGGGTCCAAACACAATACACAATACATTACAGCAATTGTAACTGTAGACAGTAAAGTTCAGTAGTAAAATAACATAGTAAAAACTAGAACGGGCTAAATTTGCTGAAGCAAATTTGATTGTGCTTGCTCCCCCGTGACACTCCGCCCCCCTTGCACCGCCCCTGCCTTAGACCCCGGCCTCCCATCCAGTATCAATACAGCCCCAATCGGCAATGTGTAGCTAGGACGTGTTTAGGCCGTTGCAAGGGTGTATTAACTGGATGCTATGGTGTTTTCGGCTCATCGGTATAGGGCATTCGTAGATCGTTGCTAGGGTGTACTAAGTAGTTGTGGGCGGGAAATGGGCGGGCCTTTGTGAGTACAAGCGGGAGGAGCCAAGGAAACCAGGGCAGAAAGAATTTTGATCGTAGAAGCTATGGTTCCAAACTTACAAACCAAAACATAAAGAGGGCAGCTATAGCGCCACCGTGAGGTCAATTGGTATAATTTTTTAGGCCAGATTAGAAGAGTACTCTATGAACCTATGTACCCAATTTGGGAACAGTCACTCTTACAGTTTGTGAGATACAGCTACTGAATGCTGCTATAGCGCCCCCTATAGGTGAAATAACACAATTTTATTTTTATCAGCTCAGAGTACATATGTGCATACCTGGACCAAGTTTGGTTCGGATCGGACAATGTGGTCCGGAGTTATGGTGGTTTTTGTGAAGTAGGCCCCACCCACCCCCGCCCCCTACAGGCCAAATGACACTTTCTTTTCTGAAATCAGCTCAGAAGTGTCAAGTGTCATACAAGAAAGAAGGCTGGCCATAATTCCAATGAATCAGCACTTCCTGCCGCCCTTCAAAATAAACCAATTTAGAAGGTACAGGTACTGAATGCTGCTATAGCGCCCCCTAGAGGCGAAATGACAAAATATTTGTCCTATAGGCTCAGAGTACATCCGTCCACACCTGTACCAAGTTTGGTTAGCATCGGACGATCTTTGTGAAATAGGCCCCACCCACAGAACTTTGGAGGTCGATTATATCGCAACGGTGCGGAATTTAAAAAAAACGCAAAATAAGTTTTGTGCGGGACAGTCCACACACGCTCTGTGATGTGGTTTGGTGAAGATCGGGCAAAATTTGAAGGAGAAATAGCGAAAAAACGCTTTTCGACAAAATTCAAAATGGCGGAAAATCTAGTTAGACGGAAATGGGCGGGGCCTATATCAGCAGATGCGGAATGACCCAAGGAATCCAGGGAAAAAAGAATTTTGAATGTAGCCTTTACGGTTCAAAAGTTATGGACCAAAACGTAAGGACGGCTGTTATAGCGCCACCATCTGGTCAAATAGTGGAATTTTCCCGCACAGAGTAAAAGGTGACTCTGTAAACCTACCTACAAAGTTTGGTAATAGCAGGTCATACGGTGTCTGAGCTAGAGCTAATTTAATGCCAACGATTTCGAAACCCCATTCAAGTGAATGGGGAAAAAAATCGTACGTTAACGCCAATATCGCGAAAACCGGCGAACGAAACCCTTAGCAATCCAAATGCACACGATTCCTCAATGAGCCGCACGTTTTGATGTCTCCCATGTCTGTGTAGTGTGAAAACTGTAGGAGAAATGGTGAAGCAAACTTTTGGATAGAAGAAAAATAATAAAAAGAACTAGAACGGGCTAAATTTGCTGAAGCAAATTTGATTGTGCTTGCTCCCGCGTGACGCTCCGCCCCCCTTGCACCACCCCTGCCTTAGACCCCGCCCTCCCATCCAGTATCAATACAGCCCCAATCGGCAATGTGTAGCTAGGACGTGTTTAGGCCGTTGCAAGGGTGTATTAACTGGATGCTATGGTGTTTTCGGCTCATCGGTATAGGGCATTCGTAGATCGTTGCTAGGGTGTACTAAGTATTTGTGGGTGGGAAATGGGCGGGCCTTTGTGAGTACAAGCGGGAGGAGCCATGGAAACCAGGGCAGAAAGAATTTTGATCATATAAGCTACGGTTCCAAACTTACCAACCAAAACGTAAAGAGGGCAGCTATAGCGCCACCGTGAGGTTAATCGGTATAATTGTTTAGGCCAGAGTAGAAGAGTACTCTATGAACCTATGTACACAATTTGGGAACAGTCGCTCTTACGGTTTGTGAGATACAGCTACTGAATGCTGCTATAGCGCCCCCTATAGGCAAAATGACACAATTTTATTTTTATCAGCTCAGAGTACATATGTGCATACCTGGACCAAGTTTGGTTCGGATCGGACAATGTGGTCCGGAGTTATGGCGGTTTTTGTGAAGTAGGCCCCACCCACCCCCGCCCCCTACAGGCCAAATGACACTTTATTTTCTGAAATCAGCTCAGAAGTGTCAAGTGTCAATACAAGAAGGAAGGCTGGCCATAATTCCAATGAATCAGCACTTCCTGCCGCCCTTCAAAATAAAACAATTTAGAAGGAACAGGTACTGAATGCTGCTATAGCGCCCCCTAAAGGCGAAATGGCACAATATTTGTCCTATAGGCTCAGAGTACATCCGTCCACACCTGTACCAAGTTTGGTTAGCATCGGACGATCTTTGTGAAATAGGCCCCACCCACAGAACTTTGGAAGTCGATTATATCGCAACGGTGCGGAATTTCAAAAAAATGCAAAATAAGTTTTGTGCGGGACAGTCCACACACGCTGTGTGATGTGGTTTGGTGAAGATCGGGCAAAATTTGAAGGAGAAATAGCGAAAAAAACGCTTTTCGACAAAATTCAAAATGGCGGAAAATCTAGTTAGACGGAAATGGGCGGGGCCTATATCAGCAGATGCGGAATGACCCAAGGAATCCAGGGAAAAAATAATTTTGAATGTAGCCTTTACGGTTCAAAAGTTATGGACCAAAACGTAAGGACGGCTGTTATAGCGCCACCATCTGGTCAAATAGTGGAATTTTCCCACACAGAGTAAAAGGTGACTCTGTAAACCTACCTACAAAGTTTGGTAATAGCAGGTCATACGGTGTCTGAGCTAGAGCTAATTTAATGCCAACGATTTCGAAACCCCATTCAAGTGAATGGGAAAAAAAATCGTAGTTAACGCCAATATCGCGAAAACCGGCAAACAAAACTCTTAGCAATCCAAATGCACACGATTCCTCAATGAGCCGCACGTTTTGATGTCTTCCATGTCTGTGTAGTGTGAAAACTGTAGGAGAAATGGCGAACCAAACTTTTGGAGAGAAGAAAATATAGAGATAGTAAATAAATACTATGCCTTAGACCCCGCCCTCCCATCCAGTATCAATACAGCCCCAATCGGCAATGTGTAGCTAGGACGTGTTTAGGCCGTTGCAAGGGTGTATTAACTGGATGCTATGGTGTTACAGGTACTGAATGCTGCTATAGCGCCCCCTAGAGGCGAAATGACACAATATTTGTCCTATAGGCTCAGGGTACATCCGTCCACACCTGTACCAAGTTTGGTTAGCATCGGACGATCTTTGTGAAATAGGCCCCACCCACAGAACTTTGGAAGTCGATTATATCGCAACGGTGCGGAATTTCAAAAATACGCAAAATAAGTTTTGTGCGGGACAGTCCACACACGCTCTGTGATGTGGTTTGGTGAAGATCGGGCAAAATTTGAAGGAGAAATAGCGAAAAAACGCTTTTCGACAAAATTCAAAATGGCGGAATATCTAGTTAGACGGAAATGGGCGGGGCCTATATCAGCAGATGCGGAATGACCCAAGGAATCCAGGGAAAAAAGAATTTCGAATGTAGCCCTTACGGTTCAAAAGTTATGGACCAAAACGTAAGGAATGCTGCTATAGCGCCCCCTAGAGGCGAAATGACAAAATATTTGTCCTATAGGCTCAGAGTACATTCTTCCACACCTGGACCAAGTTTGGTTCGCATCGGACGATCTTTGTGAAATAGGCCCCACCCACAGAACTTTGGAAGTCGATTATATCGCAACGGTGCGGAATTTCAAAAATACGCAAAATAAGTTTTGTGCGGGACAGTCCACACACGCTCTGTGATGTGGTTTGGTGAAGATCGGGCAAAATTTGAAGGAGAAATAGCGAAAAAACGCTTTTCGACAAAATTCAAAATGGCGGAAAATCTAGTTAGACGGAAATGGGCGGGGCCTATATCAGCAGATGCGGAATGACCCAAGGAATCCAGGGAAAAAAGAATTTTGAATGTAGCCCTTACGGTTCAAAAGTTATGGACCAAAACGTAAGGACGGCTGTTATAGCGCCACCATCTGGTCAAATAGTGGAATTTTCCCGCACAGAGTAAAAGGTGACTCTGTAAACCTACCTACAAAGTTTGGTAATAGCAGGTCATACGGTGTCTGAGCTTGAGCTAATTTAATGCCAACGATTTCGAAACCCCATTCAAGTGAATGGGAAAAAAAATTGTACGTTAACGCCAATATCGCGAAAACCGGCGAACGAAACCCTTAGCAATCCAAATGCACACGATTCCTCAATGAGCCGCACGTTTTGATGTCTCCCATGTCTGTGTAGTGTGAAAACTGTAGGAGAAATGGCGAACCAAACTTTTGACCAGAAGAAAACAGAATAAAGAAATAATAAAATTAAGTATGAGAGATTCTAAGATTGTGCTTGCCTATCTGCAAGCACAATAATAATAATAAGTATGAGAGATTCTAAGATTGTGCTTGCCTATCTGCAAGCACAATAATAAGAAATAGTAAAATGCAGTGCAATACAGGAGAATCACAGTGTAAAGAGCAGTATATAAAACAAAACAAAACAACAACAATACTTTGGTCAGCTAGTTATGTAGCTGGTCAGCTACATTAGATCAGCTGATCTAAAATACACTATTCTAAGACATACTATTAAAAGAAAGACATAATGGGAAGTAAAGTTGTGTGTTTCAAAGTGTGTTTGCTGGTGTTAGTGAGTGCAGATGGGATCTAAGTTTCCGTTTAAAACCTACCCTCCCTGTATGGCCTAGTTTACTCTACAAACGCTCGGCGCTTCGGGAGTCGCCATACTGTTTTGCCAGCGGTGTCCCTGATTGGCCGGTTACCTTGTCAACTATGAGGCAGGTCACTGATTGGCCCGTGCACTTTGTAATTTCTGGAAATGGCTGGGGGCGGGCTGGAGGCCAGACTGATCCACAGAACGAAACAGAATGTGAGTTCACATGATCAGTTTTACCAGGCTATAACATTTTATCAGTGAATACAAGACTACTTTATGGAAATGGATATTTCTGTCTCATCTTTTAGTTCAGTGCAGGACCTCTTTATGAAGATTCAAGATTTTTATTGTCACTCCGTAGTACAAGTATCACGTGTGAAATTATTGTGCTGTAGGCTCCGTTACAACATAGTGCAAAAAATAAAAGATAAATAAATAAAAACAAGAGGCAACAAGCAATAAAGCAGTAAGACACGCCACAGACAGTGGCGTATTCACTGCCCATAGTGCAAATGGCGAGACCCTGCCCGAGGTGGAGGCTGAGCTGGCTCAGAGGATAGCAGCCCTCACCAAGGTAAGAAGACACAAACACACACACACACACACATACACACACACACACACACACACACACACACACACACACACACACACACACACACACACACACACACACACACACACACACACTGTTGACACTTTCTACCAGGTGCCCTTATCTTCACATGTTTCTATAGAGCAGTGGTTCTCAACTGGTCGAACCTCACGGCCGACATTTTTCCTTAGTCATTACATGTAAGTCGCAACCCAAATTTCAGATTTTCACCCCTTTGAAAATGGCCATGCCAGTTTTTCCCTGGTCAAAATTTTCCCTAAATTTGAGCATTATTTAGTCCCCTTCCCAAAAAGCTAGCATGAAATGTTTGCAACCAATGGATGCCTTCGGTCTTCTCTAGTTTCATATGATACCAGAATCGTCACTCTAGCTATAGCACTATTTGAGCCTCTGAATTACAGTAATATCAGCCATGGATGCCAGCATCCTCAAGGATTAGAATAACTTTTTTTTCCATGCACATTATCCGCAACCCACTCAAAACGGCTTCGTGGGTCGTGACCTACCAGTTGAGAAACACTGCATAGGGTGCCAAAGTCACACCCTCTTCCGGGTTCTGCATATGACCTAATGGATTTCATCCACCATTCATTCTTCCATAGAGGTTTCGGAAAGAAAAACATAAAAAAAAGCTGTTTATTTTATTTTATTTTTGTTGAGTGAAATGTTCTATATGGTCTCTCCTGATTCTGAATATACTGTAGCTGAATCGCTTGGTTTGACCAAGTAAAGCTATTTTCATAAAGATGTTTCAAAATGTGTATGGAAAAATGTATGGCGGATGTAATCCCTTAGGTCCTACAGTATGCAGAACCCACAAGAGGACGTGACTTTGGCGCTCTACCTATGTATTTGTGCATGTCCTCTTCTCATGACGTTTCAACATGTCCCTCTCCTCTTCCTTGGCCACATAGTCTGACTCCAGCTCTTCTTCCTCCCCTGATGATTATCACTTTGTTATGGAAGCTAAACTCCAAGACATGAACTCCATTCTTAGGAAGGTAGTCCCACAGGGCCTCACAGCTATTCCCAACTACTGTAGAGAGCACATTTCATTCATTTGTCTTATTAGCCTTTTGTGGCGGGCCGTGTTTACTGGTGTTCTGCTCTGGCTGTTCTACCACTGTAGGACAGCTGCATGGCAACTTCTGGCTGGAGCTCATACTTGGCAGTGCTGGAGCAGATTTTCTCCTCTCGTATTCTGTCCTTTGGTGGCCTCCTTCTCTCTATCTTCCTCCTCCATCCATCGCTCTTTGTTTGAACCGTCTCTCCCTCGTTCACGCCTCTGCAGTTCTCTCTTCTCTTCTCCCCCTATTCACTCTCTTCTCTCTCTTCTCCTTTGCCCTTCTCCTTGCTCTCCTCTTCCCTTGCTATGCCTGTTTTTTGTTGTTGTATGCCTTATATAAGTTGTTCAATTTGGTTGATTGTGCTTAGCTAGACCTAGCTAGACACATTCTCTGTAAAGTCCTCTGAGACATGCTTGTGAATTAGGGCTATACAAATAAACTTGACTTGACTTCAATGAATAGATCTCTATCTTTGCGTTTGGGGTAGAGGCTTTTGGCTATTGGTTCTCGTCGCCACTGCTTTGCCTTTGTCGCCCTCTGGCTGTTTAAGCCCTCAGGTCACCGTGCCTTCCCCCTTCCCCTCCTCTCTCCTGTCTACGCTGTGATGCGTCTGTAGGCGGAGGAACGCCATGGAAGTATTGAGGAGCGAATGAGGCACCTGGAAGGCCAGCTGGAAGAGAAGAACCAGGAGCTGCTACGGGTGAGTCAGCACGGCGACCAGGCGGCGTGCCAGGCGAGGCTGCCCGCGCCCTAACCGGGCAGGCAGCCACTCCCGCATGAGCATGAGAGCTTGAGGCAGCCGCCATCGATGGCGCACCGTCTGATTTACCAATGAAACTTGACCCGATAAATGTTTTCACGCGCTCCACTGACGCGGCAGTTTGTAAAACACTCGCAGATGACACGATCATTTGCAACTTGTTTAAGCCGTAGGGCTAAAATAAGACGACGACTTCATCACTGCGTTAGTGAGAGCCATAGAGTTTTCAGTGACACTGTGATCAAGCCAACGCCTTCACAGTGAAATGTGAGAATGTCATTCCCACATGCAACTGATATTATGTGAAATGTTTCTGCTTTGTGAGCAAAGGTCTTAAAGAAGTATGATAATCGCTTTCCTTCTGTATATCAACCTACAGTTGATACAGTAAGGTTCGATCATAGGGAAAATAAATAGGTGTTGTTAAAGGATCATTCCAGATGTTTTGCTCCTGGGCCATGTTGTCCTAGTTTTTGCCATCATGCTGATTGTTTGTGTTCAAAATTGAGTGTGTCTCAGTTTACAGGGAACGCTGCTGTCCAATACACACCCACAGGGTGTGTTAAAACCTGATTAAAACACGTCTTGTCAACACAGTGACACTCACACTGCAATGAAACCTGCCTGCAGCCGATTTTCTGATTATCCATGGCTTGAAACTTAGTATACAGTATTGCGGTATTAGAATTTATTTTAACTAGTGTTAGCTACTTTACAAGTACTGTACACCAAGTTAAAAAAAAAAAAGCTCTGATATCTCCAACCTGGCATCACAAATTGTGGAGGTGTGAATCCACTGATGCCAGCAGTTCAAGCTAATTAAATAAAAGTATCAGTCATACCTATAAGGTATATTTGCTTCAGTTTGTTTGTGGTTAATTTTAAATTCATGAATAGAAATGATTGAAGTGTGTGAGCAATGCCAAAAAGTCTCAACTAAAGTATTACAACTGAAATGTTGTGTGATAATTGTTCAATCACAGCTACAGTATTAAGACATGTGTAACTGCAGTGTGAGTGTTCTTGTGTTGGAAGGGCATGTTTTAATCACTTTTTGGGTTCGACAGTTTGCGTTGGCCCTGTGGGCGTGTCCCTGTGGGCGTGTCCCTGTGGGTGTGTCCCTGTGGGCGTGTCCCTGTGGGCGTGTCCCTGTGGGTGTGTAGTGGAGAGCAGCACTGCCTGCAGCTGAGAGGTACGTAAAGCTCTACAGTGAAGTAAGTGATGAAATTATGAACACAATCATCACGATGGCAAAAACTAGTAAATTTAGGCGCAGGTTGAAAATGACCAGAATTATTTAAGCCTGAATTTAAAGATATCTAGAATTTGCTTTTCTTATCTCAGCAGGGCGATCGTTCCAAAAGCTCTGCCGTTTTATTAGGTTAAGCTAACTACTTAGAAACAGAAATGTCTAGCAATATTGGGATGCAAAATATAATACTGTGTTGTCATCTACTTTTATTTGACTTGAGTAGGTGTCTTAGGCTTTGTAGCTGAAATGCCTTCCAGCGTCGGTGCCTCGCTCGTACCTAGTTCAGTGGTAAAGTGACTTTTCAAAGTCAGAAATCTCAGCTTCTGGAGAAGTAAATATTAATTTATTGAGATTCCCAAAAAATTTTTTTGCTGTGAAATTTAATATCACACCCTTTTTAAATAAATAAAGGGCAACTGGTTTCCTCTTGACATCTCAGGGCCTATCAGACTACACCAAGTGGCTCACTCACTACTCCGCCAAGCAACAAGACAATCCTGCTAAGCCAATCACATGCCAGTCATATGCCAGCCAGGTAAGAAAGCCTTCCCCTGCATACTGTAACACAGTGTTTCTCAACTACTGGGTCATGTCATCTTGTGAGGCAGCTAGATTGGGGGTGCTGGCACAGCCATCCGGAGCAATTTGGGGTTCAGCGTTGTGCCCAAGGACACTTGGACATGCGGCCTGGAGGAGCCGGGGATCGAACCACCGACCTTCTGATTAGTGGACGACCCGCTCCCACAACAAAGAAATCTTGCCACGCTCCAATCTATTGGTTTGAATCTGAACCACTGGTGGTTTCACACCAATCAGCATCCTATGAGGCAGCTGGGGGCGGGCTTTAGGTGTGACACCAGAGAGAGAGCCCGCAATAGACATGGCCACAACAATTAGTTCCCGCCGAGCAATTTGATTGGACAAGAGGCAATCCAGTTGTGCCGATATTTCATTATACCATCACTGTGTGTATGTCACTCCGCTTCACAGCTGTAACCTTGATTAGGCTGAGTTCAAACAGCATAGGGATGGAATGTATATATAATCAGTGTTGGGCAAGTTACTTTAAATTAGTAACTTAGTTACAGTTACTAGTTACTGCTCTGAAAAGTAACTTAGTTACTTTAAGTTACTCGTTACTTTCCAGGTAGGAAAGTTACTTTTGAGTTACTTTTTTTTAAAACTCTCAATTCTCTTATTAATGCGCACACATTATTTTGGGGTTGCTGTAGCACAGTGTGGGACAAGACAACTGTCAAATTTGCCACTACAATGAAAAGTAGTGGAACAAGAAAACACAACATTTAGGCATTGAGGCATATTTATTGTTGCCTTCAAAACAAGCCTTCAAAAAGTAGCCAGCACACTTTTGGCAGTGTATAATTAACAACTGTATCAGTCACTGACAGTGAGCAGCAGAGCCCAGCGCTGCAGATAGGGACTATTGATTAGGGATGTTCATTTTGAAAAATTTCCATAATCGAAAATCGGGGAAAATTAACGATCAATCGATCGATCGATTATCGATCATATTAATAATAATATTTTTTAAATATATATATATACATATATATATATGTATATATATATATATAAAAACAAAATTACAAAATGAATGCATATGGCAGAAAATGAGAAAGACAACGTGTTCTCCTCAATGAACTCTTTATTTCAATGTGTCTCCTCTCCAACACTGCTGTCCCCGGCGCGTGCCGGTGTGAATTCCCCATGTTTAAAACAGTTTTGTTGGCACAAAGGCCCGTGCCCAGCCAGAAAACTAGAGACTATATGAAGCTCCACCTCACGTTAGTTGGCTGTGCAATGGAGTGGGGCGAGGAGGAACGAATTCCACCCAAACCTAGTCCAATTTTTTTTTTTTTTTTTTTTTATAATAACAAAATCGATAAGAATTCCACATGATCGATTCCATTCCTTAACAATCAATTATCGATTTTCGATAACTGATGAACATCCCTACTACTGATAGGGACAGAGCAGAGCCCCAAAGCAGCCGCTCGTCGCGGCTGCCTTTAATAGCAGTTCATCTCCAAAAGGCAGCAGACTTGCAGGCATTTTTTTTCCATTTCATGACCAAACAACACGAAACACACCGTGAACACCCTCCAACGCGAGGGGAATCTGTGAGTGAGAGACGAGTGCTTGCCTGGTGCAGCAGGGCACTGGTGACAGACAGCCTGAGAGGAGCGAGGAGGAGAGGGCTCCATGCTGCTGACTCGCCGAGCTGCCTGAGCAGTGTGAAGTGAACACCGCTACCGTACACAACACAGCTCGCACAAAATGACCCATTTCACTATCAGAATTTGGTCCAGTAACATTAGAAAGTATAGAAGTGCCGCACGATTACTTCCTCATCAGACCGCCGTCAGACTCCAGGCGTTTTCCTCTCTACCCTCGCTGCTGTAGGTCCCGCACAATCATTTTACCTGGAAATACTCAGTGATTAAGGGGCTCACGCACAAATGTCGGTGCAGTTCGACTTAAAAAAAGTGAAGTAACGAGTAACGAGCCTGTTTAAACCGCAATAATTGTAAGTATGTTACGTTACTGATGAAGTAATTCGTTACAGTACTCGTTACCGCAAAAAGTAACTTAGTTACTGTAACGCGTTACTTAATAACATATATATAATATATGCGCTATGGATACATTTGACCTTATAATCCACACTTCCAGGGTGCGCCGGGTGACAAACAAACCTTCAAAGGAAAAACACAGTTTACTCTGAGCCTCGCGGAGAGGTTGCTGAGAGGTTGAAAAATAAATGTCGCTAAAGAAGAAACGACACATTCTTTCCTATTTTCAACCCAATGTGAGGACATGTTTGTTTCTATGAAGTAGCTCCTGTTATGAGAGAAGCCTGCTGCAGCAGCCTGTCCACTGTATGAAATTCAAGCCGCACACAGTACTTGTTCCCCGAGAACGCACACCGGAGTCCCCCCACTAACAACTATGACATTGTCCATTGCGATGCTTAAAGGATGGCTTTACCGATTATCAACCCACTTTGGATCATTATAATGTTGTTAAAGTCAAGCTGAACCCATTCATCACGTGCGTCTGAGTCCGTTTCAGACTGAAAACATAATTTGTCTGACAAAACAAACATGATGACAAGTTGAGAGGCGGGTCATAGTATCATGTCGATGATTTTATTTGACAATTCTGGGGACTGGATTGGGCTTTGGCCAATCCTGGCGTGTTCCGCCTCCAAATCGAGTGGGATTCAGTGTGTTGTGGCGCTCCCCTCGGGAAGAGCCTGCTGACTGACGCGAGGTTAGTTGCTGAGCGGAGCTCAGCGAGCCGCAGGCAGCCAGCTGCCTTCGTGTTGCCGAGCGGAGAGTGCAGCACGTCGGCCTGGAATCTCCGAGGGGCAACTCCTGACAACCAGGCTCTCTGGGAGGCGGCGAGGCGCGCGCCATTATCGCCATTGCATTAAATAATATTCCTGGAATGCGACTTTTTTTTTTAATATATTTTATTTTCATATTTAAAATTTTTATAGAACACCAACAAGACAAATGCTTATGTTCTTGTAAACGATACAGATGCAGCCAGCCAAACTGAGACCACTCCCCCGCGACTGTCCTGCGCGCAAGGTGCGGCAGTGCTGCGGTGGGAATATTTTTTTTTCACCTGTAAGTCCACTTCTGTTTTCACCCACCAGGAGGCGCAAAAACACACCGTCTGATTAGCTTTCTGAAAGACTGACTTCGCCCTGTGATTCGCCTGCCTCTCAGAGCAGTCCACCGTCAGTAGCCTAGTACACAGGAAAAACTGGAGGGTATTTTTCCCAGAGTAAATATTATTTTCCTCTCAAATAGTAATATTTAATCCTTTTGGAGCATAATTATTACCTGCAGGCAATAGAGTGAGCGCAAAGTTCCAGACAAAATTATATTGGAGTAAACAGCATGGTCACGCCTACTAACGCCCACTTTATTTCCGATTCGGTCGCCATTTTTCTCCCCCTATAGCCTACAGTAGCGTTAATATGACGGACATAATTAAGCAGTTGGGAAGCCCTTTTCTTCACTTGATGGATCAAATGCCAGGTAAGTTTATTACTATTGATTAACATGTGTCAGGTTAAACTGATTTGCAACATTACAGGTAGTAGTAGTTACCTACATGTAATGCTAGCCATCTGTTGAACAGGCTGGGCTGATAACATGCTAACGCTACGTTAGCATGCTAACGCTACGTTAGCATCGGACTGACTAATTAAACCTCTTTGTAGTGGTTTATCGACAGTAAGTTATTAACGCCAGGTGGGTCGGTGCAACACGAGTATTAAATTGCTAGCGGACTTTGAGACACGTGTGTTTTGCTCTGAACAGAGCGTGGGTAGGCGACTTTTGTTGCAGTTTTGTCACGTGTGGTTGACTGAGTCTATTACAGAGGACTGTAGGGTGACAGTTTTACTAGCGGCAGATGGACATAAACGTTAATTTGACACACTGGTCGGTCCAACGCCTGAACGGAGAACTGCACTGGGTTGACTAACGTTTTACTAACGTTAATGCCCACTGCAGCTGTGTCTTAAGTTAGGGTGTAAAGTCCACACTAACTGCTACGTTCAAACTAGCTTACGTTTCAACTTTGCACAGCTGGTGCAACCCACTGCAGAAGCGTGTATTGCATGGTGTACACAGCACTGTGGTTCCCAACCTTTTTTGTCTTATGTACCCCTTGAGCTGTTTTTCCATGACAATAGTACCCCTCACTCATGCGTGTTGATGATTACATACAAGTAAATCTATACAAAATATATGTTTCACTGAACTGCCGGTGTTTGGGCTTTTTAGTTGTTGTTTTTTGCCATTATCAGTAGCAGAACAGTGTAGCAGTTGACACTTGCCAGCAGAACTAGTTGCGGCACACACATCACATTTTAACAATGGGCTTATGAAATGACTTGGAATATATATTTATTTATTTATCATTTTGGAGGTAAAATGTATTCCCCAATCATTCCAAGTACCCCCTGCAAGCTGCTCAAGTACCCCTAGTAGGTACAGTACTGTATGTGAACTAGTAACTGTTAAAATGACTAAATTGCTGTGTATATTTGTGATAATGCAATTGAAATGATCATTTATTAATTTATTTGCCATCAAGGATGCAGGCTGTACGAGAGAAGTTCCAAGAGCGCCAGAAGTGGCAGGAAGGCACGCTGTACAGGAAGCTGGGAAAAATGGTAGGGCTGTCCCAGAGTCTATTTTTCAAATACAAATAGACTCTCGGTTCCCAGATTGATTCAAACATAATATTTTGAATGCATTCCCCCCAGCTGGAGAAGCCGGATATAAGCTCTTATTCTAACAGCTGAAACAGTGTCTGCGTGAGCAGTGCGTGTGCGCTGCAGAACTGTTTTTAATTTTGGCCCCCATGTTAACAGGTATATCTTGTCTGCAGATTGAGCAGGATTTCACTCTGATGTCTCAGAGACGGAGAGAAGCCAGAGCAAGCCGCCGAAAGCCACGTCCCCGCCGACAGCAGAGGAGGAGCAGTGAACCGACACACACTATATCTACTGGCCTCATTGCCGTTACTGGGAAAGGCTGGAGCCTTGTTACGTTAATCTGCATTCTGCAATCACAGTATTGCAGTTTTCTTACTGTGGGATTCGACACCCGTACTCACCAGCCTTTCTCTTTTTAAAGGCCGCCTCTGAGGGAGCGGACGGCGGCGGAGCGGAGACGGAGCCAGAGCGCTGTGGGTCAGCGGATCGCCTGAATGCTGGTGCCCGCGTCTGTTTTCACACGGCTCGCGCTCCTCTCATCCCCCACTGCACGCCCGTTCATACCGAGACAGCTGTCTCACCCAGCGGGAGGAGGCAACTCCGCCCGGCGGGCAAGCTGTCAGACAGGGCATACAGTAGTAGCCTATAGGCTACACTCATGGTCCCTCTCTCGTCACAGTGTGCGTGCGTGAAAATATGATCGTTTCCAGCTAAGCAACACCAAATAATAGTGTCGAGTGACAACAAAGATCTGTGAGAGACAGACAAAAGTGTAGAGAAAGAAGCATTTCTAAATTGGGATAAAACTGAAGGAAAGGGGAGGCAGAAAAAGACGTGAGGCTTTCTCTAGAACAGTAGGCATTGGAGGCATTGGAGGTGGAACTAGAGATAGAGTGCTTTTGTTGTACAGGAAGCTGGGGAAAATGGTAGGGCTGTCCCAGAGTCTATTTTTCTGCTCTACCGCCTGAGCCACAGCCGCCCCTGCATGTACACGTCGTTTTTAACAATGGAACAGACAAACTCTTGTTACTTTTCACATACAGTATAGTCACGCCGAGGGACTTCACAAATAGTCAACATAAGACGCTTTGGATATGTCACATTCATAAATTTATGTCACCTGAAAGAAGAATATTTTTGTGTTTCTACATTGTTTTTCAGAGCCTGCCTGTAAGCAGTGTCGTCCAAAGCAAAAAGAGTGGCAAGATGGTCTCAAAGCTCTGAGGGAGCGGACGGCGGCGGAGCGGAGACGGAGCCAGAGCGCTGTGGGTCAGCGGATCGCCTGAACGCTGCTGCGGTACTGTGGGCGGCTGGTCGGACCCCGCCCGGGCGTGGAGGACACGTCCACAGCCACGTCCCAGTCTGTGTGAGTACCTCACCTTGATACTGTATAGTGTCACTGTCTGTCTAGTCGGGAGTTCCTGCAATAAAGCCACAAGTTACGTTAATCTGCATTCTGCAATCACAGTATTGCAGTTTTCTTACTGTGGGATTCGACACCCGTACTCGGCAGCATCTTGAAATTGAATGTACATGTAACGTTCCCAATTCTATATATTAAATTCTAATATGTGTGTCAGTCTTTTCCAGTTTGAAAAAGACTGATATATTTCTACTCTGTTATCCCCCCCCCCCCCCCCCCACACACACACACACACCAGGTCCAATAACACAGACAAACCCACGCTGGATGATGTCCATCGAAAAACAGGTGCTGGTTGAACGGCCTTTGTGCTTGGGCTGGCTGTAGTCTTCTCCTCCTACTATAACTTCAACCTGCAGTACCAACATGATGGAGCATGCATTCTGGAGAGAGGTACAGTAGGACCTTCTTCTTCCTCTGACACAAGAACATTGGCACAGCAGTCTGAATGAAATTGAATGTAACGTTCCCAATTCTATGTATTAAATTAAAAAAAACGACCCTCAAAATTTGGGAAGGCTAAGCCACACAACTAGCTCGTTATAATCTAACGTCATGCTTTGAAAGGCGACTTTACGACGATGAGCCAAGGCAACGCTGAGTCACATTTTCGAGCAGCCCCCGTCAGCCGACGGCGCCCCCTCCCCGTAGGACGGCGCTCCACCCGCCGTCATACGGGGAGCACGTGGCGAGGCTCTGACGGACGACCATGTTTAGGCCTTAAGAGTGACAGGGTTGTCTTTACCTTTCACACGCCATGTGAAATGTACTGTACAACATTTTCATTGTTTTAAGCCTAACCTAATTGCTAACCCAAACCATAACCCTTAACCTTAACCTTAAAGAAGAACTCACCCAAAAAACTACTGATTTCTTTTGCACATACTGTAATCTGACACATATCTGAGAACTGTAAACATGCACTAATTACACACATTCCACATGAACTCAGAATCAACTCTCAATAACTGTCAAACTAACTGAATGTCTGCAAAACTGTTTACAGCCAAATAAATCAGCATTGTTTTTTGGTGGACTGTCACCTTAACCAAATTGTTTTACTTGTCTAAACATAACCAGACTATTTTAGGTTTTTACAAATAAGACACTTCCTATATAGCCACGAAGCTCTCGAAAATATCAAATCCCCTAGGGCAATAGAAACGCTGTTGATCAGTCTCCAAATTAATAACTCAGTGGACAAACCCATATCCAGCATGTAAAATGGAATGGTAAAATGGACTGCATTTACTTTTCACATACAGTATAGTCACGCCGAGGGACTTCACAAATAGTCAACATAAGACGCTTTGGATACAGTATGTCACATTCATAAATTTATGTCACCTGAAAGAAGAATATTTTTGTGTTTCTACATTGTTTTTCAGAGCCTGCCTGTAAGCAGTGTCGTCCAAAGCAAGAAGAGTGGCAAGATGGTCTCAAAGCGGCATCAACAACTGCAATTGTGTGTACGCTCATCAAGAAGCTTTCGGACTTCAAGTGGGCCTTCTTTTGATCTTTTACACATACATACTGTACACTCATTCTGAACTGCTGACCGATGTTCCAATATGATGTTTTCTACAAGACTGATTACAGTGTGACCACTTGCCATAGCGTTCTTACTGGAAAAAGTGCGTTGGGTGTGAACGCCACCTTAGAGTGAAACAATGTTATGTTCTTTAGGCCAGAGGTCAGGCCAGGGACCCCCTCATTCTGATTTGACCATCGCCACTTGTCCTCTAAAAGCTGGTAGACTCATAATCAGGGAACAAAGAAATGTTAAACATCCTACTGTTCAAAGTCACTGGATGGATGTAGAGAACAAGTTCAACAAACATGTGACATTAATGTTGTAATTAATGTCAAGATGATCAGCATTGCGCCTTTACAACTGAAAATGCCAACGAGTGTTCCACTTGTTCCACATTATTTTAATAAATATTTGAACATGAATGAATAGTGTTGCTTTGTCATTATTGTTATTATTAATTATCTAATAATTAAATACACGAAAATCCCATTTTCAAAAGGCTAATAGCCTATTGTCATTGTATTCTGTATAGTTATGATTATTCTTATTATTTATTATGTCACGGGTGCACGTGTGTGTGTGTGTGTATAGTTAATGAAAATCTGTATGTACATTGCTCGTACACGACTAAGACATTAATACACATTATGCAGTTAGAACAAAGAACGAGGAACACATTTGCTATGTTGCTATGTAGTAAGTTTTATTAAAATGTAAGAGAATAAAATTGTAGTACAGTACAATTGAGTACAGTAGGCCTACAGTATCACCAAAAAATTGTCTCTCTGTAGGCCTACCTGTTTGGCCTCTAAAAAATGCCATGTGTAAAAGGCTATCAAAAGTCTTCTCAGGCTGTATAAAAAAACATAAAAAAAAAAACTACAGTACAGTATACTGTATGTCCCCTCTGCCAGGATCACTTCCCACTGTGGCATCCATTGTTCTTGACAATCAGGGGGAGAACTTTAGCTAAACCATTAATCAGATTGTCGCATGTTTGTTGGGACAGTTTGTTGTACCAAAAGTCGTTGATGCCAGAAATCAGCGCGTCTTTGCTCTTCGGTTTGATCACTCTTCGTATGTGATCTTTCAGAAGATGCCAAACGATTTCGATTGGATTCAAATCAGGAGATTCTGGGGGGGTTCGGATCCAGTTGATTCCCTCTGCTTGGATACAGGCTCGAGCGGCGGAGTGCTTCGGATCGTTGTCCTGGAAAAAACGATGGTATGGGCCAAAGTTTTTTCGAATGTATGGCCCTGCACTCGCCTTGATGATGGACTCCTCGAAGAAAATTCTGTCCATTATTCCCTCGAAGATGACCAACGGCCCGGGCCCATGCCGTGAAATTGCACCCCAGCAGTGAAGCTTGATAGGGTGCTTAGGGGTGGGTTTGGGAGCGAAGCGGCCCTTCTTGGTAAAAGTGAACCTTGCAAAGTGTTCCAAGGCCACAGTCGTCTCGTCAGTGAATATGACGTCATCCCAGACCTCATTTGTGTCGATCCATCGCAGAGCCTGGGCGAGTCTCAACTCTTTGTTTTTCTCTCTAATCATTGGGGTGAAGCAGGTGGGGTTATAGTTCCATTTCAGTTGCTGCCGAGCTCTGCGTATGGACGATGCGCTGATGCAGATCCCCAGATCTTCGTCGAGTTTGTCGTGGACTTGTCTCGCTACCAGCTCGTCATTCTCGTCTGTGATGTTGTCAATGGCAACTAGCACATTGCTGAAGAACAGAAAAGATAACAAAATTAATGCAATGAACCGATAATAATTTCACAAGATTCAAATGTGTTAAAGTGTTATAGTTCCCTATAGCAACATAAACTGTATATAGGCTACTTACTCAAACATTTTCCGCTTCCGTGGACGCGAAGGTGCCTTGACTATGAAATGGCGTATTATTGTCTGGCGGCTTACATTGACTCCAACCGCAGCAAGATGTTGCCGTATCTGGGCTGTGGTTTTTCCTGACGCACGAAGATAGCGGATGTCCACGCTATGCTGCTTACAAACCCTCATTGTATTTTGGTTTTGGTTTTGGATAGGATCAGTGTAGTAGTAGTAGTAATCTTGGTACCAGTGAATCATTTTACCCCTGCTATATACTGTAGGCCTACTGTCTGAAACCACGCCCCACTCCATATGGTCGGTTACGCCTCCCACACATTTCACTTTTGTGGGGAGAAAATTAAATAAATTTAAAACTAGTCAGATATGACTGTGAATAAAGCTTGACTTTTGAACTTGATTTGCTGATCCTTTCTTGATGATGAAACAACTGTAAAAAAATAAATAAATGAATGTGGGTTTAGAGAAAACTTTATTTCAGATTACAACATTATTTCCCAGGGGGCCATACTGACTTACATCAAGTAAGTGAAGGGCCACACGGTATGTACGGAATGTACACTCGTCAGCCCCACCCAGCCAGGTGTTTTCCTTCTCAAAGGCCATGATTGTCCATGTAAATTAACCACTCAACAGTCAATGTCTCTATGTCCTTCCTTGAGTGCCTGCTACATTTCACTTTTGTGGGGAGAAAATTAAATAAATTTAAAACTAGTCAGATATGACTTGATTTGTTTTTGTTTGGTTACAAATTCGCTAAAGCTGTTTTTGATAGATGCTACTGCGAAAAAACGGCTCATATCCAGTTGTTTCTTAACAAAGACCCCTCATGTTTAGAGAGGCAAAACCTGAAAATATCCTGTTCTCTCTAGCAGGACATGATCCAGAATTCATGATTAAAAGGCACTTAAGATGTTGGCTTTCTTATTATATCTAACAGCCAATCTACAGTAACAGCCAATGTCATTTTTATGGAAACTTGTACAGTATGACTCCTGTCTCCTTAGTGTGAGGTGGCTATTTGCTGTGAATAAAGCTTGACTTTTGAACTTGATTTGCTGATCCTTTCTTGATGATGAAACAACTGTAAAAAAATAAATAAATGAATGTGGGTTTAGAGAAAACTTTATTTCAGATTACAACATTATTTCCCAGGGGGCCATACTGACTTACATCAAGTAAGTGAAGGGCCACACGGTATGTACGGAATGTACACTCGTCAGCCCCACCCAGCCAGGTGTTTTCCTTCTCAAAGGCCATGATTGTCCATGTAAATTAACCACTCAACAGTCAATGTCTCAATGTCCTTCCATGAGTGCCTGCTACATTTCACTTTTGTGGGGAGAAAATTAAATAAATTTAAAACTAGTCAGATATGACTTGATTTGTTTTTGTTTGGTTACAAATTTGCTAAAGCTGTTTTTGATAGATGCTACTGCGAAAAAACGGCTCATATCCAGTTGTCACAGTTATCAGCACATCAAGTTAACCACCCCCTACAATAAATTGGTATCTAGGCGCTGGTGCATATCCTACTTTAGGCTCATTTTCAGGACCTTTACTCATGTTTTATGAAGGTATGTTTGGTCTAATTTTAAAGGGTAGACTCATAGGTTATTTTAAGCACAGTTGTGAGTTTGTCTAATAAACATAGAGGTCACATGGGCTCTTCAAATTGTCAACAACATCCATTTTTCCATCCCTTTTTTTTTTCTCTCCCCCCCCCCCGATTTTTTTTATTCCATTTTTATCCCCCATTAGTGCTAATTTAATTTATTTATCCTGGTTGCTGCTCCACCATATTATATTTGTGATAGTGGTGATGATAAAGATCATTGGTTAAATAAATGAAAGTTAGAATTCTTGATTATTTTCTATCACATGTTCTGTTCAAATAAAGTGACACGATTGTCTCTTTCTTTGGATCAATGTTTGGTGTCATTGTGGGTTAACTGTGACTAATAACATCAAGTAAACATGTCATTATGAACATTAGCTGTCAATGTTAACTGTTTAGTGAAAAACAAAACTCAAACTGTTCCTTTTCTATTTTTTCTTTTCACCTAGAATAAACAATGAAATTAAATGTGCAAGATTATCTTCACTTTCTCAGTTTATTTGTTTGGGGGGGGGGCGTGGGCATGGGGCGTGGTTTTCAGCGCCAGGTACAGTAGCCTTATAAATAAGCAGCATTCGTCATTGCCACGCATCCTTCAAGATCTGTTACTAACACTTTTGAAGATGCCAGCGACAAAGAGCTTTTACACCAGCCAACCAGCAACCAATAAGGTATGTTTTCGTATATATTTACATTACCCCGCTAGCCGGGCGCTTCTGGCTCATACGAGCGCATTAGCAGCGCCCGGCGAACGTCACGCATTTTCCTATTTTACACTGTGACATTTTCACGTCTAGGTGTAAATGCATATTTACAATGCTATTTGTTTTCACATTTTCAATATATTTAGATGTGATAATAAAGGCTTCGAGGGCCTGGTTTAAGTACCTTGAAAGTGCTTGAATTGTACTCTTAAAAGCACAAACCCTGCTTACAACAGTCGCTGATTGTTTATTCTACAGTATTTTTTGTTGTTTTTTGTTTACAGAGAGCTTTGTGCAGTGTGGATCGTCCAGGGCTGAGTCCGGCTGCCGCAGCCAAAAAACCAAAGATCACCACCCGTCTTGTAAAGAAAAAAGCTGTAAGTACAGTTTTCCTTTCACACACATGCGCACACACACACACACACACACACACACACACACACACACACACACACACACACACACACAAAACTGTCCGCCTGCAAGTAAATCCATAGAGAAAATAAGTAGCAAAGAGCGTTCCCATCTGCAACGAAAATTACTTCCTTGTTTGCCTGAGACGCATGTGTACCCATGCGCTCAGGCAAACAAGGAAGTGATTTTCGTTGCAGAGAGGTAACCCTCTTCGAACCACTCTTGCTGGTTCCTCTCGCTATGGATTTACTGAAAATGAAAATGACAGTTTCGCGTACTTTGGATTATTATTTGATGATCGCATGGTGAGTACACAAGTCACAACATGTATGTGATTGTTTCTAGCGCTGTTGTGTGTGCTTTTGGGGGAATGAACGGCGGTAGCATATTAGAGACTGCCACACTACTGTACTATCTAACTAGCGTTAACAGTATTAGCCCCCATGTATCACTGTGAAACGCACTTTCTAATGCACGCCACGCACAGTGAAGATGTTGGCGGCGTGTCCCTTCGCTACTGACACACACACACACACACACAAAGTAGTGTAATAAGTAGGCCTAATGAGTTACTCTACACAGACAGTAATATTGTAAAGTAGGCTAGTTCATTACTTTCAAATGAAAGTATCTAATAGGCTAGTACAGTATCACATTTTGAAAGTAACTGGCCCAACACTGCACAAAAATTATAGGCTTTTTTGTTTTGAATATTCATGTATACATATGTTCATGTTTTTCCTACAGGCTGTCGTAGTGCAGAATACCGAGAACCTACCCCCTAGCCATCTGAATGAACAGGATGCGGCTCTTGGACAGAGCCGCAACAACGCCATGATGGGAGTGGATCTGAAAATTCAACAAGCAATTGGGCGAGCAACAGATGGTTTCCGCAAACAGTTGGAGGACTTCAAAGTCACGTCCACCAAAACTACAGAAGATCTCCGCAAGGATATAGCTGACTTGAAAGTCACGTCCAGCAAGCAACAGACACAGCTTGATTTGCAACACGGGCGGCTAGAAGACTTGACTAAGCAGCTCGAGGCCCGCAGAGACAACTGTACTGTACAGGCTCACCGGCCCTCAGCAAGTTCAGCAAGTTCACGCGAGCTTTTCAATAGCCCATTACAGCTCAGTTACACTGAGCTTCTGTCACCCGCTGTGAGAACTGAGCTTCTGTCACCTGTGAGAACTGAGCTTCTGTCACCTGTGAGAGACACTTTCCATTTGGCACTGTCGCCGACGCCGACGCCCACGCCCACGAGGAGAAACACTCGACATGCGGCTATTGAAACAATGCCTGACATCACGTTGCAGAGTATTACAGTGGATGAGGAGTCGGCATTGTTCAATCAGTACCCACAGAACCCGGACGCATATGCAGCAAACATATTCATGCTACTGGTCGACTTCAACGTGTACCATCAGGATTTCGTTCACAAAGTGAACTGGAAGGGAGGTCACGGCAAACACGCATTGCCGAAGAACCTCAAGGCAAAGGTGCTTGACATGGTGAAGGCGAAATACGCGACTTATGTTGTAAAACATATTCGTGATCGGATCAATGAACGTCTCCGTAACCCGAGAAACGTAGATCCGAGGGCACGTCACGACCCCCTCCGCTAAACAGACTGACTGTTTTACTGTTGCCTATACTGTACAGCCTGATACTTTTCTGATAGCCTTTTCACATGGCATTTTTTTTTTAGGCCTAAACAGGTACAGAGAGACATTTTTTTTGTGATAGGCCTACTGTACTCAATTGTACTGTACTGTACTACATTTTTTTTTCTCTTACGTTTTAATAAAACTTTAGTAACATAGCAAATGTGTTCCTCGTTATTTATTCTAACTGCATAATGTGTATTAATGTCTAGTAGTGTGTACGAGCAATGTACATACAGATTTGTATTAACTGCACACACACACACACACACACATATCATAATAACTACATAATACAATGACACAATAGGCTATTAGCCTTTTGAAAATGGGACTTTTATGTTCATTTTATATCATGCTTGTCAAATGCAAGAGATCACTGCATGGCATGCTATCAAAACGATTTCGATTTATGTAGCCTACTGTGTGTGCGTGTCCTTTGTGCGGGGGGGGGAGGGGGGGTGAGTGATGCATCTAATTAGCTGATCACTGTATGCTGTGTGCTGTGTGCAGAATAGCAGTCAAACCGGTTCTGAAAGGTAACAGTAACACGTTCCTGCTTCCCCCCACAAATTTCATTCTTGAGGCTGCGGTTACATGAGGCCTTTTAATTCGAAATGAAATCATTCGAATGAAATCATTCGCATTGATCGTTATTTCCTGCGAGTTTACAAGAGAAAATAGTATCCAATCTCAATCCTCTAACTCACTGCAGTCTTTCTGCGCATGCCCGTTTCACTTTTGACTGAAAAATGATGCCTCTAGATTAAAGAAAAGACACTGTGATGTTGACTTTTATGTAGCCTAAATGTGCGCATGTACTGTATAGAAAAATACTTCAATCGCATTGAGAAACGAACTACACCACCCCCTTACATCGAATTTGACTTCACATCGAATTGGCCGTTTTCATTCTGCTTTAGGTGTTTACAAGATACATTTAAAGAGGATTGGGATCGAATTCTGAGTTAAAGAGGATTGAAACTGTCCATGTGTCCATGTAACCACTTGTCACTTGTCAACCCAGTTGATGTCACAATGTGCATGCACGTGGTCTAAATACGCTGCGCTGATTTGCTCAATGGATTTTTCGGCTTCCGCAAACAAACAGCTGTGGTGCTTGTTGCTTGTTGTCTTGGAAACATGAACTTTGAGCGCTTCCTGAATGGGTCAACCAAGGAGCAGGCAAAAGTGGCTTTGCATCCCAGCAAACATTTTCACGTATAACGACCGTGTGCTGTACGTCAAACCAATGTCCATCTGTTTAAATGAATTGTGTATGATTTTTTTTTGCAGGAACACTGACAATATCAGATGGTAGTGGGCAGGAAATCAACCCACAGATCCTTTTGATTGTACAAATGTGACCGTTTTGACAGAACTTGGTGTGATGATGCATGTTTTAGCACTGTGTGTGTGAATTTATGGCACTTTTTCTGGGTTTAGAAAGCTTCTTCTGTGACAAAGCATTTGATATACAGATGTCATAAGAGTTGTGACGATTCAAGCTCATTTATTGTTCCATATTAACTAAGGGTTAAGTAACAATGACAGAGCTTTAAAGACATTGGAATATCTATCAATGGCTGATGTTAGATAATCTATAATCCTCTAACAGCCTGGATAATCTCATACACTGCAGTGTTTAGCAGAGCCCTGCCCAGTGCCCACAGAAGTTTACTTAAACTCTATAATTATTTTATCTTCATTTATCTACAGACCAACATTTACAGTATAGATTCTCTTTCACATTTGACCTATTTCCCTGAGTTGGATTAATAAAGTTGTTGATCAATTGATTGACTGACTGAATGATGGTGGTTCATGTACTGTATGCATAGGCTAGTGACAATGAATAGATACCAGGGGAGAAATCAAACTAGGCTACTCATACAGTAAATCCTCCTATTTCAGGGTGAAAAGTTTGGCTGTCAGCTAAAGGTGACTAGTCGGTATTAATACAGTATTGTGACTAGCTTTTCGGATGTTAGGTAGTAAAGATCTGAATGTATATCAACCTAAAAGCTAACATCTCCCCACTGTCATAACGAGATGGGTCCATGCTACTGTAACGTTATATCAATTCGAGAAAAACTAGCTACTGTACAGTAGTTAGAAATGGCTGCAGGCCAATTCTAGATTCTATTCACAGATCGTAGTGTTTGCTAGCTAGCTAGCGCTAAGCTAACACTGATTCAATGTCACCATACAATATGCTTGAACCAAATTAAAACTTAACGCCCACACGTATAGTGACGCAGCTGCAGCTATCATGTTGTTTTGTTTAGTGTACTGTACAATAACGTAACGAACGTAACGTAACGATAGGGCACATACTGTAGGTTGGCGTTAACCAGACAGTATATAACGCATCCGAGATATAAACGTTATGAATATAGCCACGTTATAAACAAACTAACGCTGGTGATCCGTATGGAAACATTGTTACTCGAAATGGTTAAAAGTTATATCAATTTGGTCATTCTGTAGCATTTTACTGCCATATAACATAACTAGCAGCTATGTTAGTAAGCCACATAGGACAACTACTAGCGCTGAACCGGAAGAACAAATACGTTTGCGTGGACTGTGACCCCGCAGCTTGAAACTGCTGCAACAGTGAGAGACACATTATGGTACTATGAGGGCCCCTAGTGGTTGAATGCCATTATTCACATCTCAAACCATCTCAAAAACGTCACCGCATCGTCAAGCACAAGGTAATGAAAAAAATCTGTCACGACGGGAGTGGCTGCATCTGTATACTTGGGATTTCACTCAAGGGGTCTATGAGAAGCCAGCCGGGTGAGTCACCCGTCACCCCTAGCCTCGTTGAGGTAGACCAAAAACGGGTCCCAGATAGTCACAAACTTTCTAAGTGTATTGGTTCTCAGGAACCTAAGTCTCTCCATGCGTATAACAGAGGTCATGTCCATCAGCCACAATTGGAAAGAGGGTGGACAGTTGTCCCCAGTGTCAGAGACTGTTGCACAGCTGTAGGAAAGTTCAGAGAGGACTCTGAGCAGCCGAAGATGGCGAGTTCTGCCTCTGGCTGAAGGGCCACCCCGTAGGCCTTAAAGGGATACACCACTTTTTTTGAAGTTTAGCTCATTTCTCACATCCCCCCACATCGCCAATAAACCCCCTGCCTTTACCGGCATTGTCCATGCACTATTCAGTGAGCTACATTTCCAAGTTAGTCATTTTCGTCTTAGAATGGAGGCCAATGGTATCGCTGTTAAAAATCCGCTAAAACACACATCTCACAGCGCTAAAATACATGTGCTTCAGGGAGTCACCTCACGAAGAAATATCAATCCAAAATGCACATAGCGGTGTCTTAGAAGGAAAATAGCCAGACGGCACTACTTAACACGGTGGAGGGGCACTGATCTCACACAGCGCCTCAGGCACCATGGAAACCAAATGTAAACCAAAACAAAGGACACAGAGATAACTACTAATCATGGCCGACTTCGTGAGAGAGGATGATGACGATTACTACTGGACAAACCAAGACCCCGAACCTTATCTATTTGAACCAGAATATACTGAGGAAGAACTACAGGCTTTAGACGCAGAGCGGGCAAGACGAGAGGCTGAGGCAGCCGAACAGCCGGCGGCCGAGGGGAGAGAACGAACCGGGATGGACTGGTGGTGTCGATGTGGAGCATGCCAGCCGATGCCGACAGAAATAGAGTGTTTCTGTTGTACTGAGTGGCACTCAGGGATAGCGGAACGCATCTGAACTTGGGGGAGCCGGGGGGCATGTCGCCCCCCCCCCCACACACACACCCACACACACACACACACACACGTCTGTGAACCACCATCATTGATTATTATTATTATCATCATATAAAGATTTTGGTCGTTTGAAGCCAGATTCATATAGGGAATATCTCATTTTAAATTAACATTAGGATTAGACGGTTGTGATGTCAGTATTCAGTCTTAACAATCATATATTTGCTCCTTTTCTCACTCACTCCTATGTCACCACCTGCTCTCACTGCAGGGTTTGAGATTCAACTTTTTTTTATCACCAGCCAATATGGCTGCTAGATTTTAAAGTTACGAGCCAATTAATTTCAACTAGCCAAAATGTTTTTCTTGAAATAAACCAGAATATGAGTGCGACTGGGTTTTACAGCAGGGCTATTCAACTAAATTGTTCAGGGGGCCACATTGTCAGAAACCTAAGGGACCGGGGGCCGGACCGTTCCCCGAGCCAGTACACTTGATGGAAAGACTAGATTTATCTGGCGAAGAGGACAGTGAACAAAGAGAATGTGTCACAATCAACGAAGATTTTTCAGCTCTGTCTAATCCTGCGGTTGTGGAAACCTTTTTCCATGTCCCCAAAATCAACTGGAAAAAACGCCCCATGCCGGCTGGACCTAATGGACAGTTATCCATCGAGTAAGTGACCATAATAATGTACTTTTTTGCATGTATGGGGCACATAGTGCTGGGTATTACCTCGTTCAGCTGTATAACAAATGGTCTCTTCATCATGTATAAACGAACATGTAGGCTATCATTGGCTAATAGGCTACTTCCATGATAGTTTGGTTATATAGCCTATTTATTAGGCAACTAATTTAAACTCTTTGTTGTCGTCCAAAACTTTTATCCTCGACTACTGATACGCAGGCGCAGTGCGCTGTTTACAGTGGTTTCCATGGTGCTTTGAGCATAGGCTTTGAGGCGCTGTGTGAGATCAATGCGCAATTCACAGCCCAGCGCTATTCCTGGGGGCTTGGTTGCTATAGGGCTTGGAAGGTTGTAGAGAGTCGGGGGTTCGAGCGGTGGGGGTGGTGGGAAGGGGTGTGGTGAGGGAAAGGGGAGGGGCTAGGGAAAAGGCCATAGCTAGTGATAGGAAGGTCATAGAGGGTCAGGGTTTGAGGGGTGGCTAGGGGGGTGTGGGGGTCAAAGAATGGGGGTGGGGCCAGGGAATGGGGCTTTAGCTAGAGATATGGAGGTCGTAGAGAGTCGGGATTCGAGGGGAGGGTTGGGGGAAGGGCGAGGGGGATGTGGGAGGGCGGCGTGATCAGTAAGGGAAAATGGGCCATAGCTACGGATAGGAAGGACGTAGAGACTCAGGGTTCGAGGAGTGGGTAGAGGGAGTGGATATGGGACTCTGGTGGGTGGTGCGAAGGGCTGTGGTGGGGGAAGGGGGTGGGGCTAGGGGAAAGAATAGGAAGGTCTTAGAGCATTGGTTCCCAAACATTCAGTCGTTCCGCCTGATGGTCCGCCAGAGAATTGCCTTTTTTTTTTCTTTTTTTACACACAACAGTTTTTACATAAACATGAACCCTGAGAACTAGCTGGATATTTTCAGAAATATTGTGATATTTGGGAAAACATTTACTTTCAGAGGCTGCAGCAGGCTCAGTTTTAAAGCCAGAGTGAAGTTTCTGGTATCATATGAAACTAGAAGACTTCAGGAATGGATTTGTACCAACCATGTCATGCTGGCTTGTCAGGAATGTAGCTACCGGTACATAACACTCCAAAGTTAGGCAACATTTTTGTGAGGGGAAAAAACCTTTTCAAAGGGGTACTATCTTTCACAGCCTAATGTTGGCAGGTGTGTGTGTGTGTGTGTGTGTGTGTGTGTGTGTGTGTGTGTGTGTGTGTTAGAGCTGGGCTCGGGCTGAATTTTCCTTACCGAGCCCGACCGAGCCCGACACATTATTGGCCGAGCCCGGCCCGGCCCGACAGGTGTCAATTGATAATCTGTCCGAGCCCGGCCCGAACCCCTCACTGATTTTTTTTTTTTTCCCGGAGCGCAGCGAGCGCATAATTAAGTGAGTCTGTCACAGTGAATAATAGGAAAATAATGAATTTGGCACCATAAAGGCGCACTTACAAGGCTTTAGAAAATTAATAGATAGATGGCACATTGAGGGAGTTTAACTTGGCACCACTGACAGCAAACAGCGCACTCGCAAAATAACGCTATAGCCTAATATTAGGCCTGTGCGTGCGTGGCGTGCACTGCCACAATCCCACATCAGTACTGCACGGTGTCGGCGACACCAGCCAAAGTTACAACAAGTAGCCTAGGCTATAATATGCAGCTTTATCAATGCATCAAACAATAAACATACATTCAAAAGCACCAATCAACCACCACGGCGGGTGAGTGAGCAGCACTAACCAAATCCCCACCGCGGCGGGCGAGGAAGAGCACTGAGCAGCAGCTAAATGCATTTTACGCACGCCACATTACGCACAGCGGCCACGTAGACTACAGTCACACACAGTACACACATTATATGCACTCAGCAGTTGTAATAAATTATAATAAAAGTTGCAGTCTCTTACCTTTGATGATTGGCGACTTATTCCAACAAACTGGAAACTCAGCTCGAACCGCTGAAACAATTGAAGAACTATTTACAAAATCCAAACATCTTATTTGGAGTGGTCATGGAGGAAGAGGATCGCGTCCACCGTGGACGGGTCCAGGGCTGTCCTCCTCTGGTCGATGGTTCTTCCAGCAGCGCTGAAATTACGTTCACTGCTGCTGCTGCTCGCTGGGATGGCTAGGATGCCCCGGGCAAGTACACCAAGCTTTGGGTAGGTGGAATGATGATGTTGCCACCAGCCCAAAAGATCCTTCTCGTTCTGCATGACATGATTCTGTGTTGAATAAAGTTCAACTTCATCGACATGATCATCCGCTGGGAGATTATCCCAGTCTCCAAAGTCCAATGCAGCTCTCTTGGGTGCACTCGGCCCCGGCCTGTCATCTGCGGCTGCGGCTGCAGCATTTGCATCTGGTTCGGTGGCGGTGATGTCACGCAGCTGACTCCGGACCTCCAGGTGTAGCGCATCTCTCTCAGAGCCAGGTAACATCCTGAGCTGGCTGTATTTTGGCCAAAGAAACGTGGCGATTTTGTGCTGGATCTTTATCTCAACCTTTTCTTTA
Organism: Poromitra crassiceps; assembly: GCF_964638095.1. Taxonomy (NCBI): domain Eukaryota; kingdom Metazoa; phylum Chordata; class Actinopteri; order Beryciformes; family Melamphaidae; genus Poromitra; species Poromitra crassiceps. The sequence goes on along the minus strand of NW_028152240.1, from coordinate 775,454 downwards.
ATCCATTTGAGATGCCTCGCACGGATGATAGCCTGGTAAGGAGTGTCGGTTGCTGTTCTCATACAGTGACGCTTCAGCCGCTCGGCCCAGAGGAACACAAGGTTTAGCGTTGTGTACTGGTCTCCTTCAAGTTCACGCTGGGCATCATAGAAGGGTTGCAGACAATCAACAAGAAAAGTGACCACATCTCGGGAGATGGCATCAATCCGATCAGTTTCTCCACGGGCTTCCAGCTTGACACGCAGCTCATCATACACGTCACGCACAGACTTTAACGTGAGATAGACGCTGCTGAAGCGTGTGTCTCCCATTTGCAACACTGTTTTGGACAGTGTTGCAGCCATGCCAGTCTTCTTCACATACTTCACCAGTGACTTGGCAGCTAGCAGAGTGTCTGCAACCTCTGGTGCGGCCTGTTCCAGCTCCGTGGGGTCGAGCGCATGACGCAGCACCGTGTTGTAGATATGATCCTGGCAGTCAAGGCGTCTGTATGGGCTGAGGGCTTTTTTGATGTTAGAGCCCTGATCCGTCACCCACACCACCTTGTTGAGCGCACTGACGTCTAGCCCATATTCTGTGATTAGCAGCCGGATTATTTCTCTCCTAATGTTATCGCCACTTTTAATCTCTTCAGGTGGAAATTCTGCTGTTGTTAACACTTTGCTGACCAGTTTGAATGACTCTGTCACGAAATGGCAAGTGATCGCCATGTAGCTTGACTTGTGGAAATCTTCTGTCCACATGTCGGTGGTCATTCCAATCGTGTTTACTTTACTCAAAATGTTATTAAGTTGCTGGATCAACTTCTTGCGTGCCTCTGTGGCAAATGCTTGGCACCGTCGAGAAACTGTTGTGCGATCAGGCAACACATCCTTGGCTGACACCCGTCCATAAGCAGCGCCGACATTGACAAGCTCTTGAGCCAACTCAAGGAAACCCTCCCCTTCAATGGAGCGAAATGGACGTATATCCTTGCAACAGTATGCAACGCAGCCTTCCATTATCTTGCCTTTCGACTGCTGTGAAATTGTCTTATTAGCAGCGACAGCGAAGGCAGTCATCGCTGTCTGCTGTGGCCCGCCAGCCGGCGGCATCCTGCAAGCTTTTTCGGTGTGTCGCTGCAAAGCAGAACTTCCCGTCCGCTTGCTGTCATAGCGCATAATAACTCCACACGCTTTGCATTTCACAAATCCAACTGCAGAGTTGTCCTCCTCCTTAACTATTAACTGGAATTTGTTCCACACTGCTGACTTGCCTGCGTGGTTTATCGCTTTGTATGATCCTGAAGTCAGGTTTTCACGCACCTGTTTTAGCTCATCCTCCATCTTAGCGCGCGTGAGTTTGACAAATAAAGTAGGCTGGCACTGGCAGGGGGGCAGAGCAGAGTGCATGTCTGGGCGTGTTTCATTCGTGAATCGATGTCTGTTCAGGTGCTTTCATTAACGTGGTAAATTAGCTCAGGAGCAGATGATAGATATATTTGAAGTAAAAAACAAGTGACTGATTACGTGACCGAGCCCGGCCTGAGCCCGAACGCGACTTCAATGTTTCTGTCCGAACCCGGCCCGACTTTCGGGCCGGGTTCGGACAGGGTTCGGACAGGGTTCCGAGTCCGACGGGCCGGGTAGCCCAGCTCTAGTGTGTACCGGTTGTCTTCAAAGTTCATGTATGTATGTATGTATGTGCATGTAGAGGAGGCAGCACAGAGCCTCAAACCTCCTCGTGTGTATTGTGTAAAAGAGACAAAGCTGATAAATGCTCCGAGAGGCCGCAAACGCTCAAAACCTCTCACCAGGAAGGGAAATAGTGATCCCAGAGGCCGCCCGCAGTGGGCTCAGAACATCTCACTCTCCTCCTCACATTCAGCTGCAGGGCCCCACTCTCAGCGATGATGAGGCCTATTGACTTTCAGCAGGCTGAGCTTCAGCATCTGGCGGCGGTGCTCTCTTGCAGTGCTGTGTGTGGACCCACGTTGTCCCTCTCTGTGTGTGTGGTTAGGAGAACCTGGTATGGGTCAGACAGCAATCGTCTTCCACGATTTTCTCTTGCAGTCTCCTGGGACCAGATTATGCAGTGGTCCTGTTGCAGGTTTGGGTAGTGCTTATTTCACCTGTCTGTGCACCTGTGAAAGGCTTTTGGTTAAGTTCACACAGTAAGTCAACATGTCATGATCGAAGAGATCCGTTGACAACGAGATCCCTTTTGCTGGACCTACGCCAGTATTGGCAGGTCTGCCATAGAGAATTTCAAATGGGCTAAGGCCACATCTCCTGTCCTTATTTGAAATAACACAATTGGCAGGACTTTTCTCCATGGGAAGCCTGTCTCAAAATTGCTCTGCCCACATTGTGTTGTGCACAGATCACACATTTCTCACAAAACTTTTGAGAGTAAATTGTGAATCCTTTCGTAAACCAATGCTGCCCCACAGCTGCCTGCATTCCTCCCTTTGACACGTGTGAACCCGTGTGTCAATTTCGCATAGTGTGGAAAGAGCCATTTTGGAAGAAATAATTTACCATCAGGGCCCTCCCACACTCCATCCCTTCGTACACATCCATGCTTACGCCATAGTGAAACTTCCTCAGGGGAAGCTCTAGCCTGCAGCTCAGAGAGGGGCGGTGGCGTGCATGTGTGTGGGATAATGCTCTCTTCACTTAGCAAAGAGAAATGCTGGGGTAAATGGACGGCGTCCTTTGCTGCTGCGTCAAAATAGCATCAAGCAACATGGCAATTAATTTGTGATGCATGCACGGTTTGCCAGTGGATGTCAAAAACCCCCTCTGCTTCCACAAAGTGCCAAAGTCATGCACCACGCCCCAGCCATACCTGCTATCTGTATGGATTGTAACGGAGCGGCCCTCTGCCAATTCACAAGCTTTGATCAGAGCCGCGAGTTCGGCGGCCTGGGCAGAGCAGTTAGCTGGCACTGAGGAAGCATACAGAATGTCATGGTGTGAGACCACTGTGAAACCCACCTCATTAACACGTTAACTGCCAACGACGTACTGATACGTCAAGCAGAATCCAACCGTTGCCTGCCAGCGACGTATGGATACGTCAAAAAAATCGTTTTTTTTTTTTTGACGGTGGATCGTTGATCTGGCCCTTTTGCATCTTCTATTATACTGTTAGAGCCGCCGGGCGTGTGCAATCCATTCCGCCGACCCACTGAGTGGCGACGGTGCTCAGACTATTGAGTGTTGTTTGGCCAGAAACGCACGCATTCCAGCTGAGCTCAACCGAGGACCCAGAAGCGAACGAGCCTCATTCTCATACTGTAGGCGAAAACCTTTCACACGGGCGCACGGCGGTGGGGGCTTCCAAAGGTGGACTGGGTGGAAAGCACACTTTGAAGCGCGCAGCATAAAGCCAGAGTCACACAAGGCTTCGTCAAAGCTCTCAACCGAAAATCCAAGAACGGATTAAGCCACATCCACGCTCGCCGACGAGGGGCCGCCAGAGAGAGGCTGCTGCTCACTGCTCAGACAGGCAGGAGAGACTGGCTTGTGACTGACAAACGCTGCTGAAATCCACCAGACACGCCCACGGAGGGAGGAGTTGTAAGGAGAGGGGGTGCGGGTGCTGCTATGGAGGAAATTACTGTTCAGAACTATATTGTTTATGTCTGATGTCTCACTGATGCCAAAAATAAATGGTTAAAGTGACTGTTTGATATTGAATTTCACAAAACTGCGATTATCTCAGCTTTTTGTCTCAGACGCTGAAACCATGCTGTACTCAACGGCTAATATCTACATAACTACTAACTCTACAAACTAACTCTTTTAGACAGAGAAAGCACACATTCTATTAGTACTTTTGTGAACTTTGTGTTGACAAACTCCAAGCAGAAAATTATCCTTGGCTCTTGTAAAATGAGCCAGAATCCTCAAAAAAACCCTCTGGCAAAAGCTACCTACAGTAAAAAAAAAAAGGCTGGCAGTGAATGTGTTAATACCTGTGACCTTGTTATGGGAGGCAGAGCCATGAACAAATAGCTCTAGGTCCGGATTAATGAGAGGAACTAATCAGGCCTAGGTGAACACACTGCTGTAACAGTTGTGGTTACAGCAGTCATGTGGCTCCCCATCCTCTGACGTAAGGAGCAGAGTGGCTGGGTTAAGCACCTTTTAACTGTAATGTTTGGCATGTCCAAGAGGCAATGATTATATCGCAACCCACGGCTGGTTGACAAATGACTAGCCTTTTGTTCAAGCAGTAGCATTGCCACCGCATGCGGCACTAGTAAAGTGAGACTAGAATAGCCTACATAGTCACGTGACGCATGAACGGCTTTCTCGGCAGCGGCCACGGTGTGAAGACATGTTGGCAGTCTAGCTGCCACTGGGTCAAGTAGTCCAAGTGTGGGGGTGCTTTGCAAAGCCATTTTTTACTTTTCAAATGAGGCCTCCAGACAATTGGACTCGAGTCATAGGGACTCGGACTCGAGTCGACTCGAGTCGCAAATTTGACGACTTCCGACTCGACTCGGACTTGGAAGGTAAATACTTGAAACTCGACTCGGACTTGGAAGAAAATGACTCGAAACTCGACTCGGACTTGGAAGAAAATGACTCGAAACTCGACTCGGACTTGATCAGCCGAGTGCACCAGCTGGGCGTACGCCTAGGTTTACACGCTACGTCCGATGTAGAACTCAAAGTTACGACTAACTTAATTTTATGACTAGTGCACCCTGTATGCGCTGCGTCTGTGTATGGAGCAGGCGTAAAAGTTACACCCAAATGCGTAGCTACTCACTGACAGCTGTCTCATCTTGATCTGCGCGTGATGTGGCCGGAATCTTTTCCAAAAATATCGATCGATATGTGCTGTAAATAAGCTGATGCGTCGGAAGATCTTTCCATTTCTTCCTGACTTCGTCAACTGCCCGCAGTGCGCAGTCTGCCATCGCATTCAGTACTGATTGCACTTGTGATCAAACTGCTTGTGTTGACTTGGCGCTGTTAAATTGAGCTGTGAGAACGTTTCTATGCTTTGAATACAACTCTATAAGTTTGAGCTGAGTTGGAGCTGTCTGTCAGCTGTCTCGAGCTCGTCTGAGAGAAGTGTGTTGCTTGGCAACAAGCACGTATTAACGTGAACGCGCACGTCTGCAGCCTAAATAATCTCTGCCTTGTCATTTTTTCTAACCTGTGACTCGACTTGACATAACCTGTGACTCGACTCGAGACTTGACTTGAAATAACATTGTGACTTGACTTGACTTGCCGACAAAAGGAAAGACTTGGGACTTGCTTGAGACTCGGGACCAATTGACTTGAGACTCGCTTGGGACTCGGATCAGAGGGACTTGGACAATTGTCTGGAGGCCTCTGCCTCAGGTGTCCATGTCACCCTAGTACCTGCAGTCAGTCCTGGTCCATGTGCGATGGGACTCAACGGAGCTTCCAAACAAGAGTAGTCAATAATGAAAGTCCTACAGTAGGATGTCATACCTAAAAATGATTTCAGCTGTTTTACTGTCACTGGTTTTTTATGGCCTGTATGGCTTCTATTCACTTTGGCGATAAAGATTTGCCATTTTGAGTGATCACATGTCCTAGAAACACAACTTCTGTCTGACAGTACTGCAATTTCGAAGCGCTCGCTTTGTGGCCACTGTCATAAAGATGTCGCATCAGTTTCAACGTGTCTGCACAGGAGACCCCTCACAGGGTATAATTACCCCCGCCTTCAACAAAGAGTTGAAAACCGGTGTAATGCCATCGATAGCCTCCTGTTTAAGCGGATATTGTTTCGCTTTCGGTCGATAGCAAGATTTTGGGGTGATCACCACTGGTTCCATGCTTTTAATCAGACCAACATCACAATTGCCTCTAGCCCACAAACCCTCAGGTACCTCGGAAAGTTCAGGAATTGTTGATATGTCACATTTTACCATGCTCATGTCTTTTGACATAAAAAATGACTTTCCCTTGCTAGTGGTTGCTAATGAAACAGTCCTGACAGATGAGATTTTCACTCCTTCCAACATGTTTTAACTTACAGTAACACTCTACATCCCTCAAGACTGCTTTAGTGTTCTACTGTTATTTTTATAGGTCTATTGTCCATTCTAGTTGACTTTTTGTCTGCTGCTAAGGCCCTTGGTTGATAATTCAGTAGGCGAACACTTTAATGTAAGATTGCACCAAAGTTTGGAAAGTTATGTTAAAAAGTTATTTTCAATACCCCCATGATCATCTTTGTAGCAGACTGACACATAGAGGCCATTTACACCTGGCATTAACATGCGTTTTCTGCCATCAGATTGCAATCCGATTGTGCTTGACCACTTGAAAGTACAGGTGTAAACGCCCCCCCAAAACACATTGAAGACGGATTGCAATCTGATCGGTCAAACCACCTCCGGAGGTGGTCAGGGATGCATTGTGTAGTACACATTGAACACAAGTGTAAATGCAATGTGTCCTCTCAAATCTGGATACAGCAACTGTATGCGGATTGAGAGGACACCCATTTTGGGTGTTAATATGTTATCTGGATAAGGAAAAATGCATGTTAACGCCAGGTTTAAATGAAATCAGGCTAATGTGGTCAAGCACAATCTGATTGCAATCTGATGGCAGAAAACGCACGTTAATGCCAGGTGTAAATGGCAACCTTTCAGCTACCATACAGCAGTGTGGGAATTTAGCCAGGGGCAAGGGCAAAAATGCCCCAAAGAAATCTCAGAATGCCCCTAAAAACCATGATCCAGGGGCAAAAATTGCCCCCAAGATTTTGATAATTTTATTTCCATTCAATTAATTTAATTTCCATCTCTAACACACACTCAACACCTGCAAGCTGGCTGACAGAAGATGACGATGAAGAACAAACTCAGACAACCAGCACAACCAACTACGCTTTAGCAACTTTATACACCAATGACTATTTTTTAAAGTGCCCACACAATTTTGTAAATGCCCCCAGTTTTTAGAGAGTGGGGGCAAAAGTTGCCCCCAAAATATGTTTTAAATTTCCTACACTGCTATGCAGCCTCCTTAACCATGACACGTCACCATGGCAACTCCTCCAGCCTCAGTCATCAGTGTCCATTTGAAGCAGATACAGCTCATTTAGCACAGGGCCGTGACCTCACTGCCTACAGGGCCCTGCTTCCCAAGTTCCCTTACCTTAGGAATGTCTAGCATCGCCCCTAGAGAGAGAGAGAGAGAGAGAGAGAGAGAGAGAGATAGAAAGACAGAGAGAGAGAGAGAGAGAGAGATAAAGAGAGACAGAGAGACAGAGAAAGAGAGAGGGAGGGCGAGAGAGAGAGAGGGAGGGAGGGAGAGACAGAGAGAGAGAGAGAGAGACCACAGCAGGTATACACTTTTGTGAATGGATGTGCGCCTGCATTCAGTGCGACACCCACATAAACACACAGACACAAACAAACAGGCCTTTGACACGTTTGAAAGACAATTCTCCTCACTTCCATATTTGGAGCGTGATGCTTCTTGGAGAGCAGATCAGGACAAGAGCTTTCCTGGAATAGTCACGATGCCTAAAAGCGGCACACCGCTGAATAGAAATGAGCTTGACTTGATTCATCTGACCACAGAGATGTGTCTTATGCTGATCCAATACCTCAGAAAAGAATCGAATAGCTACGGTCCAATGGGCCAGGTTCTGATCAGGCTAGATCCTGATTTTAACTGTTGAGACCCAAAAAGACAATCTGGATTTGAGTTTGTACAATATTTATTTTTGTCAAACGTCTGTTAGTGACCAGCTTACAATTAACTGTAAGTGATGTCAAACGTCTGTTAGTGACCAGCTTACAATTAACTGGAAGTGATGTGACATAATGTGTTTATCTGTTTATCAGCAGTACAAATATTGGTATCCTGATGATGGATCTGTCTGTCACACACAAAGTCCATGGTGAGCAGAGGAATGAGGAAAGAGCTCGATAGAGGGCTCGTTAGAGGAATCTTCCTATATAAAATTGCCAAAGTGGCGTCTGTCTGTGTTTCTGTCTGTCTGCGTTTTTGGTCCCACATTGTCATCGGTGATGCGAAGTTGAGCAATTGTGCCAATAGAGCAGGCGAGGCCACGTAGCAGCCGAGCTGCGGGCGAGGCCGCGCAGCGACTGAGCTGTGTATGCGAGCCCGCGCAGCAGGCAAGCTGCAGGTGCTCGCAGCTTGCCGAGCTGGTGACTAGGAAACGAGCGCTCTAGTATGAGTAAAGAGCAGTCAGAGGGCTCGTTTTCAGTGCTCGTTATTAATCAGCCCAAAGAAAAAGAGATTTCATCCTTTTCCAGGCTGTACAAAAATATAGATTGGGTTTTTGCTTTGATTTACACTAGTCTATATATAGCCATTAGTCTATATATAGCCATTAGTCTAAATATAGCCTAATGTTTCCAGCAAATTGTCAGTTCAATAAACCAAAAAGCAATTTATTTTCAATATTTGGACAACCTCACGCATCATGCACATGACATCATCAAAGCTCAATATGTGCCTCTGTCTGATATGTGATCATCTGTTTTGCCATTTTGCCGTTGTAACAGGGTTGTTATAGTTTGTTGAAGTTCGACAAAATTCTTTATTATTTTTTATCTGGCAAGCTAGTCTTGCAGGTTTATTACTTTCTTTGGTTTTACATTTTGTTAATCTATGCAAGGTTTCTCTTTTTATTTGTTGCACTTAGCGCCCTCTTGTGGCTAGTGGTGGATGGTGGTAAACATAGCAACCCGGAAGTCGTCAGCTCGCCCCCTTTGCTAGCTGACGTCTTCACCTATGGTACGTACTGAAACAGCTCCGTGACTTTTGTCAAATGCTAAGTTATAAATCTAACTTCACTCAGATCAAAGTGTATAGGAAGTGACATGACTAGTCTGGTCACGCTATGTGACTGTCTGTAAGTTGTAGTTCCACCGTCAATGCTGTTGTTTTGATCAGTGAAGTGTGTTAGCTTGTGTAGTGGTTAGCTGCTACTGTGTCATGCCCTATCGTTCTAACGAAGTATTGCGCAACTAATGCAACATTGCGACTGCTTCAGTGTGTTGAATGTATTCCTATTCTGGTGTGCAGGGGCATGGAGCTGTGTGTGTAAATGTCAGTCACCACCATCCACAATCGTGTGTTTGTTTACAGGTACTGTATGTTTTGCACTATTTTATGAACACTGTAAAAACTGCATAGAATTATTTTGTTATTTAATTTTGCATATATAGAAAAAATGGGTTCATGGTAGTTTATGTGAGAACACAAAATACATATTTTGTATGTTTTATTTGAAGATGTTTTATTTTATTTTGTAAGAGGAAAAACTATACGATCACTATGTGAGAGAGTTGTACCCCCTTTGCTAGCTGACGTCTTCACCAATGGGGCATGGAGCTGTGTGTGTAAATGTCAGTCACCACCATCCACAATCGTGTGTTTGTTTACAGCTCGGCTGGAAAATAAATGCCGTGAACCTGAGAGAAGTTGTAGCGTGGTCCTTCAGTCTGCTGTGGGTGAACCAGAAGGAGGGGTTACACCTGGTGCCGTGACCTCGTGACTACAGAAGATCAGCCTACCGCCGATCCAGCCTACAGTGGACTGCATTACGACTCAGTTTTGCACAGACACTAAGGTTTCACTAGCAGTAGGAGGAGAAAAATAGTGGAGCAGGAATTAATATTGGCCTAGAGCCGTTTGTTTTGTTTGTGGCTGTTTTAAGTTTGTCTGCCACTCAAGCCAATTTGGAAGGTATTTGGTGACCCTGCTCCATTCTAAATTGTATTTGGCCATATAGCAGTAGAAGTGGCTTTTGAGTTGATCGTCAGTTATCAGCCACTGATGTTAACCAAAAAAAAAAATATATATATATATAGCATGCGTTTGTGCAGCTTGTTGTTTTCTGCACTTGGGTGATTTGTTTTTTTCTTTCTTTTCATGTTTTTGATGGTCATCTTTCACTGATTGAATTGGCCATACGGATGAGCAGATGGCAGAGGGAACAAGCATGCAGTTTGACAGTATGCAACCAGGGAACATGGATGTGCGTCCTAAAAGTTTTGGTAGAGGGATGTCTTTACATACTAGCCCAGTAGCTCAGTACCCTTGCCAGGGTTCCCCGGGTTATGGTAGGGGCATTCCTGCTAACGCTGACGAGTGTGGGGCTAGTCTATTGGTTCACCAGGGTGCCCAGTCCCCTTACGCTTCTACCCCTATTCACCCCCACTCTACTCCTATTCACCCCCACTCTACCCCTATTCACCCCCACTCTACCCCTATTCACCCCCACTCTACTCCTATTCACCCCCACTCTACTCCTATTCACCCCCACTCTACCCCTATTCACCCCTACTCTACTCCTATTCACCCCCACTCTACCCCTATTCACCCCTACTCTACCCCTATTCACCCCCACTCTACCCCTATTCACCCCCACTCTACTCCTATTCACCCCCACTCTACTCCTATTCACCCCCACTCTACTCCTATTCACCCCTACTCTACTCCTATTCACCCCCACTCTACCCCTATTCACCCCCACTCTACTCCTATCACCCCTACTCTACTCCTATTCACCCCCACTCTACCCCTATTCACCCCCACTCTACCCCTATTCACCCCCACTCTACCCCTATTCACCCCCACTCTACCCCTATTCACCCCCACCCTACCCCTATTCACCCCCACTCTACCCCTATTCACCCCCACTCTACTCATATTCACCCCCACTCTACTCCTATTCACCCCCACTCTACTCCTATTCACCCCCACTCTACCCCTATTCACCCCCACTCTACTCCTATTCACCCCCACTCTACCCCTATTCACCCCCACTCTACCCCTATTCACCCCCACTCTACTCCTATTCACCCCCACTCTACCCCTATTCACCCCCACTCTACCCCTATTCACCCCCACTCTACCCCTATTCACCCCCACTCTACTCCTATTCACCCCCACTCTACTCCTATTCACCCCCACTCTACTCCTATTCACCCCCACTCTACTCCTATTCACCCCCACTCTACCCCTATTCACCCCCACTCTACTCCTATTCACCCCCACTCTACCCCTATTCACCCCCACTCTACCCCTATTCACCCCCACTCTACTCCTATTCACCTCCACTCTACCCCTGCTCATCCCCAGTCTAGTGAGACAGACAGTACACTCAGACATTTGAGTGTTTTAATCACAGAGCTGGGGAAACACATAGGAGATTCGGTCACAGCTAGGTTGCTGTCAGATCGGGAGAGTACAAGTAGCCAGGGTAGGGATGGCAGGTGTTCACAGGCTTGTGGCACCACAGTGGACCTTTCACAGCTCAACAGGGTTCTTAAGTCAGACGGTAAAGAGCCCTCCGTCTTCCGCGGTGAGGCAACCGACAAATGCTCTGTCCATGAGTGGGTTGATCTAATGTCGATGTACCTGAAAAAGAAGAGGGTTAGCGTTGCAGACCAGGCTGATGAGATTATGGGCAAGCTTATGGGGAGGGCCAGGGATGTGGTGAGGATAGGCATACGCAGTGACCCATCACTTAGCGTTGAGCAACAACCTGACACAATCTATGCTATCCTAAAGCAACATTTCAGTGACCTGTCCTACTCATGCATGCCACTTGCTGATTTCTATAGCACACTTCCCAGGGCTCATGAGAGTCCCATTGACTACTGGGTGCGTCTGAATAAGGTAGCTGATGTTGCAGAAGAATGTCTTGAGTGCCAGGGGAAAAGCATGGGGAACCTTAACAAAGAGGTGGCTATGATGTTTGTGAGACACTGTAATGAGCCTTCCTTGTCTGTTGTATTCAAAAGCAAATTAGCTGACAGCTGGACAGCAAAAGAGGTCCAAGAGAGGATTGACGAATACCACAGAGAGTCAAAGTCCAGACCCGGCAAACCTACAGCAGAACGCTCTACCCGACAGGCTGTTGCTGTGGTGGGTAGGGATACACAGGAGGTAGGCAGACCTGAGCCTGAGGTTAGTGTGTTGCATTGCCACAAGCAGAGTGCAAGCCAGCCCCAGCAAGGCGTGGATCTCGCTTCGATACAAAACAGCATGGACAAGATGGCCGAGATGCTTGGCGAGGTGTTGAGTAGTTTAGCTGCCCCTGCAAGACATCCTGCCTTCCGGAGCCACAACCTGTCATTCAGAAAGGGCAGGGTGTCTGGGTCTAGAAGCTGCAGCATTTGCAGTGACAGCTCCCATTCTACCATTGCCCACTGTCAGTTGCACAACCTGTGTTTCCTGTGTCACCAGCCAGGCCACATGAAGCTTCAGTGCCCAAACGCGTCCTCTCATACACCACCGCCTGCCCCTGTCTCCCCTTCGCATCAGGGAAACTAGACAGCCCGCATTTTGAGAGGGGCGGTGTGGGCTTTAGTGATAACTCCCTCAGTGATGATCTACAGTCAGTATACGAATCAGTACGTGAGAGTCTCCCCAGTCACCAGTCGTGCTACAGAACACACAGCGTTTGAGAGGCAGCGATAGTTTGTTTTACACGCCTGTAGTTGTCAATGGGTGTGAAACAGTAAACGCCATGCTAGACACAGGTTCTATGGCATGTTCTGTGAGTGAGGCTGTAGAAGAGAATCTCATCGCTGCTGGCGTCCTGAACAGTGATGTTCAGCAAGACTTAGATATCGTCCTGATCGGATGTGGGGGGTCAATCCAAAGAGAGTTTGCGATCTGCAGCTTGAAGTATATGGATGTACAGTGAGTGTGCCCACACTGGTTGTTCCCGGTCAGGTGGATGACCTCATCATAGGGACAAATGTAATCAAGCATCTGACACGCAGATTCAAAGAATCAGACAAATACTGGAAGATGGTTTCTGAGACGGCTGGTCCTGACATTGGAGGGCGTGATGACTTCCTTGCCATGCTTGCTGGTATCCACCGGTGGAGAGGCAAGGATGTTCCCGACATCGTAGGGACAGTCAAACTCAACAGTGCTGTAACACTCTTGCCTGGACATGAACACCTGGTGTGGGGAAAGCTCCCGGGGAAATCACGCGGATCCCCAGGCTGCACCGTGGTGGTTGAGCCAACACAGTCTCATTCCATCCCAAGAAATGTTCTTGTTGGCAGGGTGGTGACTCCCTTGTGGGGAGATGGATGGATCCTATGAAGGTCATAAACCCCACAAACAGGCCAATAACGATCAAGAGGAATGCTAAATTGGCGGATGGGTACCCATGCCTAGCTGTTGAGGAAATCCAGCCTGCTGAGGGTTCGTGTGTCAAGTCCAACAGCCAACATGTCACAGCTGAACGAGCCTCAGAGTTGCCTGACGTGGCAGAAGCCTTGAGGGAACATGGCTTGAGTGACTTGGATCTCGACTCGTGCGAGGTCTCAGATCAATGCAAGACAAAGATGTGCGAGCTCGCCCTCAAATACTCTGACATCTTCTCCAAGCACAGACTTGACTGTGGCGAGGTGAAAGACTTTGTTCACAAGATCCATCTAGTGGATGAAAGACCTTTCAAGCTCCCTTACAGACGTGTGCCACCTGCTCACTACCAGATACTCAGAGTGACGCTGAATGAAATGGAGGAGAAAGGAATCATCAGAAAGTCAACCAGTGAGTTTGCCTCGCCACTCGTCTTAGTCTGGAAGAGGAACGGTGACCTACGCATCTGCACTGACTTCCGTTGGCTCAACGCCTGGACGGTGAAGGACGCTTACCCCCTTCCACATCAAGCCTTGCTGCTCTGGGGGGTAACGCGCTGTTCAGTACCATGGACCTCACGTCCGGATTTTACAATGTCCCTCTTCACGAAGACCACAAGAAGTTCACTGCCTTTTCCTCACCTGTTGGCCTTCATGAGTATAACAGACTCCCGCAAGGTCTGTGTAACAGCCCGGCAAGTTTCATGCGTATGATGATGATAATTTTTGGTGATCAAAACTTCATGAACTTGCTCTGTTATCTTGATGACCTACTGGTCTTTGCGCCAAGTGAAGAGGAGGCAGTGAGGAGGCTCGAGATGGTCTTTGAGCGGTTGCGGGTGCACAACCTTAAGTTGGCCCCCAAGAAGTGTCATCTTCTGCGCCGATCAGTCCGCTTCCTGGGCCACATTGTAGACAGTAGTGGTGTATCGACAGATCCCGATAAGGTGGAAGCCATACATAAAGTGTCTAAGTCAGACTTGATGCTTCCAGATGGTCAGACCCCATGCCCCAAAAAGGTCAAGTCATTCTTGGGGTTAGTCATGTGGTACCAACGCTTTATCCCAGGCTGCTCTGCTGTGGCGAAACCTCTCAACCGGTTGACAGCTGAGTCAAAGGTCAACAATTCAAAGAAAGGGAAGGGGCGAAAGCGCGTGACAGCTTACAGGAAGCTGACAGCTGCGGACTGGACCCCAGAGTGCGACCAGGCACTGCAGAACCTGAAAGACGCCCTGCTCAATAATGTCATACTGGCTCACCCCGATTTCTCCAAGCCCTTCGTCCTTTCCACTGACGCGTCATCTGACGGCTTAGGTGCTGTCCTGTCCCAGGTAGCTCCAGGTGATGAGCGGGCTCGGCCTATAGCGTTTGCTAGTAAGTCCTTGAACAAGGCCCAGAGCAATTATCCCGCTCACCGCTTGGAGTTTCTGGCGCTAAGATGGGCGGTCTGCGAGAAATTCAGCCACTGGCTCAAAGGTCATGTTTTCACCGCTTGGACAGACAACTCGCCCATATTCTCACCAAGCCAAAGCTAGATGCGTGCGAGCAACGCTGGGTTGCAAAGTTGGCTGCTTACGAGTTTGACATCAAATACGTGCCTGGGCCGAAGAATGTTGTTGCAGACGCCCTCAGTAGAAAGCCTTTTGCGGGGAAGAGGATCGGTGAACGTCTGATCAGTGAGCCATATGGGTGTCTACTGGAGGAGTCAGAGGGGCTGTCTGGAGGTGATGTTCAGGAGGCCTTCAGGTGGTCGAATGTCCGCCAATCTACTCAGAAAGCTGAGAGAAGAGGCAAGAAGGCAGCGCCTGTTGCAGCAGCACACTCAGTTGGCTCCCTGTCTGGAGCTGAAGTGTCGGCTCTCCTAGACTCTCATAATAACTGGGACACAGCTGCAAGAATCAGATCCACAGTCCTGGTTGGCCACGTCCAGAGTGTCATGTCTGTTGGCCAAGATGCATTGCCGTCTATCTCGAAGCAAGATCTCAGAGACAAGCAGCGGGAAGATGCCGACTTAACGAGAGTGATGTTCTATGTCGAGCGGCATCGCAGACCTTCAAGGAGGGAGAGACCCAACGAGGCTGTGAGTGCTTTGAGACTGATGAGGCAGTGGGAGAAGTTGGTGCTAGAGGATGGCATCCTGTATCGTGTGTCCAAAGATCCCATCACCAGGAAGAAGAGACACCAGTATGTCGTTCCTTTGTCACTGAGGGAGGCTGCTGTGTGTGGGTGTCATGAAGACGCGGGTCACCAGGGTCAAGACAGGACCTTCTCCCTTGTGAAGCAGAGGTTCTACTGGAGCTCTATGGAGCGGGATGTTAGAGACCACGTGAAGCACTGTGCGAGGTGTGTGATGGGAAAGACGCCAGAGCCGGATGGCCGTGCGCCGCTTGAGAGCATCAAAACGACAGCGCCCTTGGAATTAGTATGCATAGACTTCTGGACAGCAGAGGATTCCAAGAACCGCAGTGTTGATGTCTTGGTCGTGACGGACCACTTCACCAAACTGGCGCACGCATTCCACTGCCCTGACCAGACAGCCAAGCAGGTGGCAAGGAAATTGTGGGATAATTTCTTCTGCTACTACGGCTTCCCCCAGCGAATACACTCTGACCAGGGCGCCAACTTCGAGAGCGAGTTGATAGCGGCCCTTCTTCAGGTCTCAGGCGTTAAGAAGTCCCACACCACGGCTTATCACCCGATGGGGAACGGGTCAGCTGAGCGTTTCAATCGTACATTGGGGAATATGATTAGGACGCTCCCACCACGTGCAAAGCAGAGCTGGCCTCAGATGTTACACACCTTGACGTTTATGTACAACAGCACCACCCATGAGACTACTGGTTTCCCTCCATTCTACCTTATGTTTGGTCGGGTACCTCGTTTGCCAGTCGATGTTCTGTTCAAGTCTGCTCTGAGAGATGATGGTGAGGTCTCGTTCCCACAGTACGTTGAGGGGCTGAAGAAAGATCTGCGAGAGGCCATGGTGCTGGCGGAGAAGCATGCCGGTAATGAGCAGAGGCGACAGGCCGACATATACAACCGGAGGGTCAAGGGGGTGGAGATCGAGCCCGGTGACAGAGTTCTCCTAGCAAACAAGGGAGAGAGAGGGCGCAAAAAGTTGGCGGACCGATGGGGTGATGTGGTTTACACCGTGGTCAACAGCAACCCCAGAACCCACACCTTTGAGGTTCGTCATCCCATCTCAGGTTGTCCACCGTAACTTGATGCTCTGTGTGAATTTCTTGCCAGCCTTGCCCGAAGCTGATGAGTGTGACTCCCTAGTTTCTTCCTGTGTTTCGGATGATGAGTCTGTGGATCTCTCCACTGGGCAGCCTACACAACCTGACTGTCCCTCTCTGATCTCTTCCCGTGCTTCAGATGGGAATGAAGCTCTGGATCTCTCCACTGAACGCCTTGCACAGCCTGACGGTGCAGCAGATCATACCGCCCGTACCCAACATTGGGTTTCTCAGATTCCTATGGAAGGCACTGATCACACGCTCAAAGTTCTTGTGCCACCGTCAGAGAGTCAGGTCGTGGATGATGTCCATGTAGATGTGTGTCTGGCGGGTTCGTCTCCGGCTGGAGGCGTTCCTTTAAGTGTTTCAGACTCTAATAATGGGCAGAGCTGCCAGAGTAACACAGAGCGAGTTGGGCCTGACACTAAAACAGTTGCATCTGATCTATGCCCTGAAAGTGTAACAACTGTCAAGAGCAGGGCTGGCCGTGTCGTTAGACCTGTCAGTAGGCTTATCCAGACTATGAACGGTCAGAAACTGCACACACAGACTGATAAGCTGAGACCATGGGCTAGTTCCTTGTTTAGTGTGAACACAGTGTGTTAGATTCCTTTCCGTTTTTTTTCCAATTCACCGTTGCTTTCTTCCATACCTCTGTGCCACGCCATTGTAGATGGCTAATCTGAGTTTGAATTGAATGTGAGAAGTGTACTGGCACTTTTTATGTCATCTGTGAAGGGTTTGTGATAAGCGCTGCACTGCCCTCCTGAGTTCTTTACTGAACAGCTTTATGGCTTGACGGGACACATTGTTGTGTGTTGTTCATTCAAAGTGTTGGTTGTGAGGTATGGAGGGATGCATTTGAAGGTGTTTTGGAATTTTGACGAATTCAGGGGAGGAGAATGTAACAGGGTTGTTATAGTTTGTTGAAGTTCGACAAAATTCTTTATTATTTTTTATCTGGCAAGCTAGTCTTGCAGGTTTATTACTTTCTTTGGTTTTACATTTTGTTAATCTATGCAAGGTTTCTCTTTTTATTTGTTGCACTCTTGTGGCTTGTGGTGGATGGTGGTAAACATAGCAACCCGGAAGTCGTCGTCGTTGCTAGCTGACGTCTTCACCTATGGTACGTACTGAAACAGCTCCGTGACTTTTGTCAAATGCTAAGTTATAAATCTAACTTCACTCAGATCAAAGTGTATAGGAAGTGACATGACTAGTCTGGTCACGCTATATGTGACTGTCTGTAAGTTGTAGTTCCACCGTCAATGCTGTTGTTTTGATCAGTGAAGTGTGTTAGCTTGTGTAGTGGTTAGCTGCTACTGTGTCATGCCCTATCGTTCTAACGAAGTATTGCGCAACTAATGCAACATTGCGACTGCTTCAGTGTGTTGAATGTATTCCTATTCTGGTGTGCAGGGGCATGGAGCTGTGTGTGTAAATGTCAGTCACCACCATCCACAATCGTGTGTTTGTTTACAGGTATGTTTTGCACTATTTTATGAACACTGTAAAAACTGCATAGAATTATTTTGTTATTTAATTTTGCATATAAATATAGAAAAAATGGGTTCATGGTAGTTTATGTGAGAACACAAAATACATATTTTGTATGTTTTATTTGAAGATGTTTTATTTTATTTTGTAAGAGGAAAAACTATACGATCACTATGTGAGAGAGTTGTACCCCCTTTGCTAGCTGACGTCTTCACCTATGGGGCATGGAGCTGTGTGTGTAAATGTCACAGTCACCACCATCCACAATCGTGTGTTTGTTTACAGCTCGGCTGGAAAATAAATGCCGTGAACCTGAGAGAAGTTGTAGCGTGGTCCTTCGGTCTGCTGTGGGTGAACCAGAAGGAGGGGTTACACCGTCATGACAGATGCTGTAGATCAGGTTCTCAAATGGTCCTTGAGGGGGTTCCAGGGGGTCCCCAGCCAAAAGGGGGTACTTTATTTTCGCTATAATTCCATTCATAAGTAACACAATGACTATTTTGGTCATACGTTTTATACACTTTCTGTAATAAAATGTCTAAAAGCATCAATCTTATTATCATATGGGGGACCGTGGGACAAAATCCTATCAAATGGGGGTCCGTGGTCTAATCTTTGTCAGTTTAGGGGTCCTTCATGTGAAAATACTAGATGCCCAATGTAATAGTATCAATGATAACATCACCATACAGTACTTAGAACAGAGTCTGTGGGTTCAAGTCAAAGATGCTGAGTCCCACCAGGACTTTTCATTCACTGCATGTCCTTTGCTCTGTGGAGGAGAATGTTGCTCTGCGGAGGAGAACGTTGCTCTGCGGAGGAGAACGTTGCTGTCACAATCCACAAACGTGTCCTGTCACATTCGAGTGCTGCTGCACTGTTTGTGCACAGCTTGAATCAATCCTGTGACACTTCACATCACAAGCAAATCCCTTAGCTGGGGAATGTTTTGTCCCACCACAACTGTTCTCCTCATCACAGACGCTATAAAGACGTATTACTGAACTCACAGCCAAGCATCACAATCATAAAAACCTATATTCTCCCTGGCTTTTCCCGGTTAGCTGTTAACGTCATCGTCAAAGGCAAGAAGAACAATGGTACTTTCAGATGGTGATATCTGAATTCAAATGATTCTTTGGAGAGAGAGAGAGAGAGAGAGAGAGAGAGAGAGAGAGAGAGAGAGAGAGAGAGAGAGAGAGAGAGAGAGAGAGAGAGAGAGAGAGAGAGAGAGAGAGAGAGAGAGAGAGACATCTGTGATTACACTTAGTGGACCACCAAGACTCTATAGGAAGTTTAGTCCCAAAGCTTGGAACAACAAATCTTTCTTGACCCAGGAGAATCCGGTGGAGGGGAACTCGCTGCTGTTGGACAAAAGCTGAAATCATTTCCTTCGTGTCGGGGTTTTGAGGAAGTGTCGGTTCAAATGACCCCGTTTTTCCATGTCAGCGTTGAAACTACACCCGACCCGCCATACACACACACACAGAACACACACACACACACACACACACACACACACACACAGAACACGAGTGATTTAAAACTCACGATGCACACAAGAACAAGAACACACCAGCAGCAATGCCACTGTTTGTTTGTCATTGTCACACTGGTTGAAAATGGGTCCCTGATGATGGTGCTGCTGACACTGTCAGTCACATCCTACAGTATCTCAATGTTCTGGTTGTCAGCTGGAATCAGATCTTCTCAACATATAAAAACACTGAGCTGCCTCAGAAGATCAAATCATCACACAGGTCTTCATCTGTGTCTCATTTCAAAGTGTAGAAGAAATTGTCTCTCAAAAGCAGGATTGCATGGGGTTAAAGATGTTTTCAATCGCATTTTTTCCCTTTTATTTAGAAATAAAAATGCGTTTTTCTAGTCATTTTTTCATTCAAATCTAGGTGTAACGGGCGTGCCTGGCCTGCCACTTCAGTCTGGCTGGCTGCGCATCCGTTAACGTTAGTATGATCTGCGTTGTGTTCTGTGGCTGTGCAGGTGGAAGGAAGGACTCTGACACAAGCTGCGACTGGAAGACGTTTAGTGGAAACGGGATCTGTATGAAATAATACAATATAAACAAAGGCTGTAACATGCAGTCTCCACACGACACGGATTCACCGGCCCCTCCTCTCAGAACGTTTAGCCCGGACTGCTTTTAAGTTCAAGTTCAAGTTTCAAGTTCAAGTTTATTAGTGTCCCAAAGGGCAAATTGAGTTGCAGCATATAGACATACAAATAAGAACATTGACAAGAAACAACACAAGTAGCATGTTAAATGTTACATGCCTATGGTTAAAATAAATAAAAGGCTAAATAAACATCAAGGACCTTGTTTGTGGCACACAATGACCGATAATGTGCAAGGTAGCATTAAAGTGCACAGCAATCGGTAAAGTGCACAGCGATCGGTAAAGTGCACAGCGATCCGTAAAGTGCACAGCGATCCGTAAAGTGCACAGCGATCCGTAAAGTGCCCAGCGATCAGTAAGGTGCACAGCGATCCGTAAAGTGCACAGCGATCAGTAAAGTGCAGACACGCAGCGACCGGTAAAGTGAGGTAGTAGAATAAAGTGCACGAATGGCCAGTAAAGTGCACAAAGTAAGGAAAGATAAATCAATAGTTAAAAACAATAAAATAATATAAACCATAAAATCAATAGAAGCAATAAAACAATACAAACAGCGGCGGAGGCTGAAAGTAAAAAATTATAATAAAACACTAAACCATCACTGCCTTCCCTCAGCAGCGTTCAATGCTCGAATGGAGAAAGGGACAAAGGAGAACTTGTGCCTATTTTTTGTGGCCCGTGGGGCACACAGTCGACGACCTGAAGGAAGGAGCCTGTACTCCGATCTTAGAGGGTGGGCTGCGTCTGAACGGATGGACAAAGCCTTCTTAAGTACTTGTCTGTTAAAGACATGGTCGAGGCTGTCCAGATGGATACCGGCTACTTTAGATGCCACCTTCACAATTTTTCCGAGGGAATTCTTATCCTTAATACACAGGTTACCATACCAACAGGCAATGGAAAAGGAAATGACTGACTCGATATAGGCACTATAAAACAGTTTCATCAGAGTCTTATCAATTTGGAACTTTGCAAGCTTCCTCAGGCAATGTAGACGTTGTTGACCTTTTTTACACAACATGTCAGTGTTCAGGTCGAATTTGAGCTTGTCGTCAATTATCGTGCCTAGATATTTATAACTGGTGACAAGGTCCACGTTCATTTACACATTACTCTAATGATGCTAAACATTAGCAGTAACAATGGACATGTATGAAAATAAACAAAGTGCACATACCTGTATGAAATAATACAATATAAACAAAGGCTGTAACATGCAGTCTCCACACGACACGGATTCACCGGCCCGTTAGCAATAAAACACACGGGAAACCCTGTAGTACTTGGAAACACATGTCACTATAAACTTGCAAAACGAATTTACAAAGTTCAGATTCTAATGACACAGAGCTCTACATGTTCACAACCTTAAGGTTATCATTGACAAGTGCATACTGATATGTTTGTATTGTCCAAAAACCAAAATAAATGCTTACTCCTGACACAGAAAATAATACATACCTCCTCTCAGAACGTTTAGCGCGGACTGAGGGAGTCGCAGCAGTGACGTCAAAACCAACGGACGTCTTAAAGTGACAGTACAGGTTTGAGCACACCATTGGATAAAACTATGAAATACAACTTGAACATAACAAAACAGATGTTATTCAACATAGATCAGGATTTGGTGATGTTTCAAACACAAAAATAAAGGTATCATTCTAAACTGGTTACATTCACCCCTCCTGAAATTTACCAACATCCTGATTATAGGATGCATTATCAAGACTGCAAGCACAATGTCTACTACTGACCCAATCTGGCACAAGTGAAAAGAAAGACCTAGTCTTTACAGTCAACTCAGAAGTTACCTCACTTACAAGGTTCAAGGGAGAAAGAGGTTGATCAGATCTCTGAATCCCCTTAGATAATTGCGACGCCTGATACGCCACACAGCACTTGGCCTAAAAACTTGTTCTATAGACACTTGCACATGTATATTCTTTTCAAAACAAAAACAAAAAAACAAAACTGTCTCTCCTAAATACCTCCAACACTTATTACAGCTCACCTCTCGAAACCAGCAAGGAGAGACTGAGGACGGCTACTAAATAAGCTGTTTGGACCCTTCAGAAATGGTTTCTGAACCATAGACTCTATCAGTCTGTTCACTGACTTCACCAACCTCCCTGCACGCGTTCTAACCTGGCTATCAGCCTCAGTGTGTGCATGTGTGTCAGTGGAAGCTAAGGTGTCAGTGTGAGGTGAGTGTGAAGTGTCTGTCTGTGTTGCAGGTGAGAAGGATGGATAGTCAGCAATGGCAGCGGCAGGACTGACTACTGGACTAGGCTGCACTGGCTCTTCTGACTCAGCTAAGTTGGACTCTTGCGAGTCTTCAAGAGATGAGACTGCAGACTGCTCTCCATCTCCGGGATTTGACAACTCCCGTGCATCATCACCTGGAATCAGTACTTCAGACATTGAGGCTGTGTCATCACAGTCCTCCTGATCAGACTCCTCGCTGATCAAGGACTGATCAGTTGCATGGGTCAGATCGCCATGATCCACCCCAGGGAGTGGCAAGAAATTGACCTCCAGTAAGAGATTCCTGTGCACTACTCTTGTGTGTCCCTCGGCATCCTGTATCTTGTAGACATGAATGCCGGGATTCACACCAACAACTGTGTACACTCCATCCTCCCATTTGTCGGCCAACTTTCTTTTACCCCGTTCCC
The DNA here is from genome assembly GCF_964638095.1 of Poromitra crassiceps. Classification (NCBI taxonomy): domain Eukaryota; kingdom Metazoa; phylum Chordata; class Actinopteri; order Beryciformes; family Melamphaidae; genus Poromitra; species Poromitra crassiceps. The sequence continues at coordinate 752,770 of NW_028152240.1, read as the reverse complement.
CCTTATTTGCGACCAACACACGATCCCCGACGGACAAGTAGGTGCCCTTGACGCGTTTGTTGTACTGTCGGGCTTGGTGTTGCTGCTCAGTGGAAGAATGTTTCTGTGCTATTTCCATAGCACTCTTCAAGCAAGAAAGCAGGGACTTGGCATATGAGTCGTAATCAGCCACTGCAGGGTCATTCAAAACCTGCTTGAACATGACATCCACGGGCAGTCGAGGGACACGCCCAAACATAAGAAAGAATGGCGCATAGCCTGTAGTCTCGTGGGCGGTGGTGTTATAAGCAAACGTGAGAGTCTGGATCTGCTGTGGCCACTGGTGTTTCTCTCTAAGGGGGAGAGCACGAAGCATATTCCCCAAGGTGCGATTAAAACGCTCTGTTCCGCCATTGCCCATTGGATGGTAGGCTGTGGTGTGGGATTTTGCAACGCCAGCCAACCTGAGGAGCTCTGCAATCAAGTTGCTCTCGAAATTAGTGCCCTGATCTGAATGTATCCGCTCTGGGAAACCATAAACGCAGAACACATTATCCCAGAGCTTCTTGGCGACCTGCTTCGCTGTCTGATTGGCACAAGGAAAAGCGTGAGCGAGTTTGGTGAAGTGATCGGTGACCACGAGCACGTCCACCGACCGCTGCTTGCTGTCCTCTGCAGACCAAAAATCCATGCAGACTAACTCCATTGGAGCAGAGCTCTTGATACTTTCAAGGGGCGCACGGGCAGCTGGCTCCGGTGACTTCCCTAAGACACACCTCTGACAGCATTTGACATGTGCCCTTACATCCCTCTCCATATCGGGCCAATAAAAACGCTGCCTTGCAAGCGAGAGAGTACGGTCCTGACCCTGATGACCCGCCAGATTGTGGATGCCTGCTAACGCCTTGTCTTTTAGACTCTGAGGCAGCACATATTGGCACCTTTTCTGCTTGGACACAGGATCTCGTGTTGCCCTGTACAGTATGCCACCATGGACCTCCAGCTTGTCCCATTGCTTGAACAACCTGAGGACCTTTGAGTCTGCACCATGCCTCTCTCGCCTAGAAGGACGCTTCCTGGCAGCAACAAAGGGTAACACGGCAGAGATGCAGGGGTCCTGCTCTTGACTCAGCTGTAGCTCCTGGGCAGAGAACATGGGCAACACATCTTGACCAGCTGATAGCTGTTGGACATGTTGGGCCAGATAGAGTGTTCTGGTCTCCGCTGCGTCAGCCCAGGCACAGTGGCCCTGACAAAGAGCCCTCATCTCAGCTGCATCACACACAATGTTCGGTATTGGGTGGTTCGCTGATCTGTGGGCTTGAGACTGGCAGCTGACCCTAAAAACATCCTGCACCAAATCCTCTCCCACCCCATTGGCTTCCTGAGTCAGAGTGGAATATGATTCCCTCAACAGCCTCTGGCTGATGGGTTTCGCAAATGGGTCGCGACTCAAGTAGAGCTGTCACGATTCCTCGAGTACCTCGAATAACTCGAATAATTAAATTGATCGAGGCCAAAATGATTCGCCTCGACACGCATCTGAGTAATAGAAGAGAGTGGGTAAAATAGAAATTCCGACGGAACCTTAAGGCAACACGTGAGAGCGCGTTACGTCAGTCCGTCACTCTACCTGAAACGTCAACAAACGGGAGCAGCCGAAAATGTGGCTACACTTTCCCAAGATAGACTCAGACAACACTGGTTGCAACATTTGTGATGTGAATTGCAAAGCTGGCCAGGGAAACACCTCAAACTTGAGGAAGCATGGTCAAACACAAGATATATTTACAGTAGCTAAATGCTGAAGACTGTAACGTATTACTAGATAGGCTGAGGGTGAATGAAGCAGGCAGCGCACCGCAGCTAATGTTAGCAGCACCTCCACCGCCTTGAGCTGTAACGTTGAGAGAGGCATCGACTACAACATCAGATAACGTTATTTAATTAGCTAGCGTTAGCTGGATAAGTTGTTTCACTGCAGTTGTAGTTGTTAGATAACGGGGCTTTTCACTGTCTTCACAACGACTGCAAAACAGAGATCGCTAACGTTAACGTTAGCGTTAACGCTAACGTTGCTGCAGTAATTGTCAAGGGTTCAACATAACGTATTTCCTCAGCCTGTATAGTAGCTATCAACATGAAATAAAAAGCATTTGACAGCTTAAACCCGTGGCTTTTTATTTGGAAGGGTTACATTTGCCGTAATCTTTATTAACATGTCTTAAAATGCATTAGAATCTTTTTATTTTTTATTTTTTGGGGTTAAAGATTTTTAAGATTTTTTTTAATGAACATTAGAGCAAATATAATACGAAAAGCCAAAGGGTTAAGCTCTCAAATGCTTTTTATTTTTATGTTTCTATGTACTACAGAGCCTGAGATATGAAGGCTTTAGTGAATACCGACCGCTCTCTCTGAGAAGTTTGGACCGTTTTCTGTGAGAAATACAAAGCTCAACCTAACATTAACGTTAGCGGCTAATTTAACAGCGTTTTGTGTGTGTGTGTGTGTGTGTGTGTGATCACACTAGCCTGTTGGTGTGTGAGAGAGAAAGAGAGAGTGAGTATGTGTGAGAGAGAAAGAGTGTGTGTGTCATGCAGCTGTAAGGTAAATGAAGGATGTAAACTAGCTAGTAAGCCATTCATTCATATTATTTAACAGTTGCTGTACACTGGAAGAACTCAAACGTCAGGTTGAAAAGATGAATGGTGCCACTGCCAGTTCTATGCAATTTAAAAATCAAAATGTTGTTTTTTCTAAGAAAGCAACTAATGTAGTTGTTTATTTGAAGAGATTTATCTTATTTTTTGGTGTATATTTACGATAAGCCTTTGAAAACACAAAAAAGGGTTCTTATCCGATTACTCGATTAATCGATGGATTATTCGGTAGAATACTCGATTACTAAAAGAATCGATAGTTGCAGCTCTAGACTCAAGGCATCTGCCACCACATTTTTCTTCCCAGGCAGATGTTTGAGATCAAAGGAGTAAGCTGCAAGCTTAGACACCCAGCGAATCTCATAAGCGTCAAGCTTTGGCTTCGTTAGAAGGTATGTAAGCGGATTATTATCCGTCCAGATAGTGAAGCTACGGCCCTTCAACCAGTGGCTGAACTTTTCACATACACTCCACTTCAGTGCCAAGAACTCCAGCCTATGAGCTGGATACCTACGCTGTGACGCACTGAGAGTCTTGCTCGCAAAAGCAATAGGTCTGGCCTTGGATTCTCCTTGGGGCACTTGAGAGAGTACCGCTCCAAGTCCATCCAACGATGCATCAACCGTCAAGATGAACGGCTCCTCAAAGTCTGGATGGGCGAGCACGACACATTCCAGCAGCATGGCTTTCAGCCGGTCAAAAGCACTCTCACACTCCACCGTCCAATCTGCAGGGGTAAGCTTTCGATAAGTGCCTTGAGACTTCCTATCCTTAGCTGCCTTTCCCCGCCTCTTTTGCCCAGCTGTAAGTGCGAACAAGGGCTTTGCAACAGAGGAACAGTTCGGGAGGTAGTGCTGATAATAAAACACCATGCCAAGAAATGATTTGAGTCTTCGAACAGAAGACGTGCACCCATCATTCTCCATCAGGTCTTGGACCGTCATGTTGGTGATAACCTCCACTTTGGCAGGATTGACGGACACACCATGACCATCGATGACATGGCCAAGGAATCCGACTTGTCTTTGTAGCAGATGGCACTTTTTAGGAGCCAGTTTCAAGTTGTTTTCCCGCAACCTCTGAAACACTGTCTGGAGTCTGCATAGAGCCTCTTCCTCCGTCGGCGCAAAGACAAGAAGATCGTCAAGATAACACAGAAGTTTTGTGAAGTTCATGTCCCCAAAGATCCCGATCATCATCCTCATAAAGGACGCTGGACTATTACACAGACCCTGTGGCATGCGATTGTATTCATGCAGTCCAAGGGGAGTCGTGAAAGCTGTGTACCTTTTGTCGTCTTCATGCATTGAGATGTTGAAAAAGCCAGAGGTGAGATCCATTGTGCTAAAGAGGCAGTTGCCACCAAGAGCAGCCAGACAGTCGGACTGGTGAGGCAAGGGATGGGCGTCCTTCAAGGTTCGGGCGTTCAGCCACCTGAAGTCGTTGCAAATCCGCAACCCACCGTCTTTCTTCCATACCATCACCAAAGGCGAAGCATATTCACTCGACGACTTCCTGATAATCCCCTTCTCCTCCATATCAGTGAAAACCTGCCTCAACTTTTGATAGTGGGCTGGGGGAACTCTCCTGTATGGTAGGCGAAAAGGGCGGTCGTCAGTGAGACGTATGCGATGCGTGTAACCTATGGCTTCACCACAGTCCAGCGAGTGCTTGGAGAAGATGTCCTGATATTCAGCTAGCAGCCCCGCGAGCCGAGACTTACAGGCTTCGCTAACCTCACACGAGTCTATCTCTATGTCACTCAGGCCCAACTCTGACAGACTCTCAGCGAACTGAGCAGGACAGGCACTGGATGAGGCACCAGGCTGCGGTTGCCCTTTGTCAGGTTCCTGCCGCTCTGCATGAGACTGTTGTACCTGCGTGTCAGGTTGCGGTTTCTCTGAAGCCGCTCGCAGACCCTGGAAGGCATCAAGATCCTCGATTGCCAAGCAGGGACACACGTCAGCCAATTTGCTATTTCTTTTTAGTGTGATGGCTTTGTCAGTTGGGTTCACAACTGTCATTGGCACCCACCTATCTCCCCAGAGAGGTGTGACAAGACGTCCCACTAGAACACCTCGTGGCATGGCTCTGGAGCTGGTCGGCTCCACGACAACAGTGCTGCCAGGTGACATAGGCACATTAGCCAGAAGTCTGCCCCAAACTAGGTGCTCGTGCTGGGGTAGGAGGGTCACTGCTTGGGTGAGCTTGACAGTGCCTATTTTGTCTGGGACCTCGCTCCCTTTCCAGCGCTCAACATTGGTGAACATCGACAGAAAATGCTCAATGTCGGGGTCAGACTGATGTTCATGTCTGGACGCGATGTCCCAGTAGTCGCTTCCACCCTTCAGGACATGAATCACGCGTTTGATGATATTTGAGCCCAAGATGAGATTGTCATGCTGACCGGGCACGATTAAAGTGGGCACGATGCAGCGAACACCATAAAGTTGCATCTCCAAGTCATAAAAGCCCTCGGGACGAGCCTGCAGACCACCACAGCCCACCAAGACAATGTTCTCTTTGGGGTGCTGCCTCTCAGGCAAAACACCAGCAGAGCTGAGTTTCCCCACTGCCTGTTCGCTGATGCTACATGCCATAGAGCCAGAGTCCCACATCCCTTCAAGCTGCACGGTGTGGTTGACAAGAACAGGAGCATAAGACAGCTCTCCGAAAGCTTCGATCTTCTGAGTGGCTTGAATAACTATTCGAGTTCCCCTAGGCGCTGCGCTGCAGCTGTCCTCATATAACTGAGCTAGGTCACCCGCTTCAAAGAGGGATTCATCTAAGTTACCCACACCGCCCCCCTCCAGGTGTGGGTTTTCTAGTTTAACGGCTCGTTCTGTCCACCCGCGCTCTTGTTCGGCTGAGAGCGGCGCTGGCCTGTCTGCTGAGGACAGTCCCTCTTCCAGTGACCAGGAAATAAGCACTTCAAACATCTGTTCTCACGCCTGCAGTGAGCCAATGTGGAATGATCAGGGCTCCTACAAACCCTGCACACCTTCTGGAAAGAATTAGGCACTGCGGCGCTGCTGTCGAAAGTAGCAGGCACTTGTGTCTGCTGTGTGACCAGCCGGTCCAACAAGCTCACTAAGCTCCTCATGCAGTCACTGTCAATACCAGCAGTAGTCGAGGGTGCCGGAGACGGCACAGATGCCACAGTGGCATTCAAGACAGGTGCATCACCAATGAAGGGCACATGACAATGAGAATGGACTTTGTGCTCTGCTGTGCTTAGCTTAAGTGGCCTAACCGCTGCTGCTCGAGTTTTCTTCTCCTGCATGTGCTCATCTAGCCTCTCTTGGATCTCGCAAGCTGACCACTTCTCTGCAGATTTGAACTTGAAAACACTTGCAAGAGGTTGGTCTGGGCAGTGTTTGATAAACATCATACTGACCTCATGACCAGGGTCATCGATGCTACGGCCCTGCCTTTTCAGACATTCACCTGCCACATCTACTGTCTTATTTAGCCTGATCCAATACTCCATCGCATCCTCACCTGGTATGGGCAGTGTATTTATAGTATGTATAGAAATCTGCTAACGGCATGCTTGAGTATGTCAGCTCGCTAAAGTGTTGTTTCAGAATATCAAAAATCAAATGGGGATTGGCAGTGTGGTTGATAGATGTGTTGTTACGCAACTTTATCCTCACCACATCCCCCGCTTTACCCATAAGCCTTGCTAGGACCTCTTGTGAGTGCTCATGAACTGGAATGGCCCTCTTCCTTAAGTACAAAGTCATGAGATTCTCCACTCGTGAACTGTGAATTTATCTGAGCCATCTCCCCTGAATATAGGAGGCTCCCTTGCATCTGATTGCATGACAAACTTGACGTTAGGCAGTGTCATGTCTGAGGGCTGTTCAGGAGCTCTAGCACTGTGTGTGCTCCTATCTGATTGCAGCCGAGCTGTAATGGAGTCGCCCAGCTTCTCAGCTAACTGTGTGATGAGTGAGCCTAAGTCTGGATTCTGCTCAACTTGGCTTTGCATGGCGCGATCTACATAACGTGTCGAGGTAAGCTGTGGAGTACTAAATGCTGTGACTGTATGCCCTGGTGTCCTGGTCTCTAAGGGTCGATCCGAAAATCCCCTCCCCACACCAAACTGGGACTCAATAGAGTCACGGTCAGCACTGTCACCCTCTAACCCGACAAAATATGTCCCACCCCTTGCCATGCTTCTGTCACTCTATACACACAGAGAAAAAAAAATAAAACAATTTAGAGAAAATTTAAAATAAAATCTGAATGATTAATTCAAGATCACTATACAGATTTGTACAATCACATCAATCGGTATTCGGCTGTACATCAGCAAATCAGAAACTTAGACGCTACTGCATATCAACACAGTCTCTTGAGTTTATCGTTCATTCTTTTTTTTTTTAAACCCAGTCCATAAAAAAAATCAAATCCGTGAAGCTCTTATTTCAGCTTTCTATTTTTTTTTTTTTTTTTTTTTTTTTTACCAAGAAAACATTAAACAAAAAGCCTGCAAAGTTCTTTGTCCTTCACTTTTTTTTTCACCAACTTGCGAGAAAACATTAAATAAAAAGTCCATAAAGCATCTTCTTTTTTTCTTCTTTTGTTGACCAGTCCTAGAGAACACTGAATAAAAAGTCTATAACGTTTTTTCTTTTTCCTCTTCTTTTGTTGACCAGTCTGAGAGAACACTAAATAAAGTTTTTTTTTTTTTTTTTTTATATACCCGTTCTGTAAAAATATCAAACAACCAGTCCGTGGGGTTCTTGGTTCTCTCTTCCTATCCTCTTGTTCATCAGCTCAGCCCATAGAATTAAAGGAAGTGTCCTCTGACACACCTGGGCACAGTCCAAGGAAATACCTGGTATAGGCGAGGGATCACAGACTCCCCCCGGCGAACGAGCTGGCGTCGATCTTCAGACCAATCCTTGAAAGGTCACGGCACCATTGTAACGGGCGTGCCTGGCCTGCCACTTCAGTCTGGCTGGCTGCGCATCCGTTAACGTTAGTATGATCTGCGTTGTGTTCTGTGGCTGTGCAGGTGGAAGGAAGGACTCTGACACAAGCTGCGACTGGAAGACGTTTAGTGGAAACGGGATCTGTATGAAATAATACAATATAAACAAAGGCTGTAACATGCAGTCTCCACACGACACGGATTCACCGGCCCCTCCTCTCAGAACGTTTAGCGCGGACTGCTTTCATTTACACATTACTCTAATGATGCTAAACATTAGCAGTAACAATGGACATGTATGAAAATAAACAAAGTGCACATACCTGTATGAAATAATACAATATAAACAAAGGCTGTAACATGCAGTCGACACGGATTCACCGGCCCGTTAGCAATAAAACACACGGGAAACCCTGTAGTACTTGGAAACACATGTCACTATAAACTTGCAAAACGAATTTACAAAGTTCAGATTCTAATGACACAGAGCTCTACATGTTGACAACCTTAAGGTTATCATTGACAAGTGCATACTGATACGTTTGTATTGTCCAAAAACCAAAATAAATGCTTATTCCTGACACAGAAAATAATACATACCTCCTCTCAGAACGTTTAGCGCGGACTGAGGGAGTCGCAGCAGTGACGTCAAAACCAACGGACGTCTTAAAGTGACAGTACAGGTTTGAGCACACCATTGGATAAAACTATGAAATACAACTTGAACATAACAAAACAGATGTTATTCAACATAGATCAGGATTTGGTGATGTTTCAAACACAAAAATAAAGGTATCATTCTAAACTGGTTACATAGGCAAAGTCAAGTCTCTGTTGTATGCCTCTATAATGCCCTTGAGTCCTTGTGCATTATGTTTATCAGTTATGCCTTTGATACAAGCAGGCACTGAGCGTAGGAGATGTCCCATTTACAGTGTTGGGCAGTAAAGTAAGTAAAGTAATGCATTGCTGTAATTTGATTACTTTCCCAGTAAAAAGTAATTATGCTTCTAATCCAAGTAACTTCAAGTTACTGTATTACTTTCTCCAGCGCTGGCACAACGCTAAAAAAATGAAAGTAAATAGTAACGTAGCTAATTACCTTTGATACTAAGTCATCAGTAATTTCATACTTTTTTAAGGAGTAATCAGTAATCAATAACTAATTACATTTACAGAGTAACTTGCCCAACACTGCCCATTCACTGTTTGTTCCAACACGTAAGATGAGACTGAAAGTTGCCAGTAAGTGATGTAATTTCAGAGGTTGAGTTTGATACTATGGCTAAATTCCCACCTTGTCTCTCCTCTGTGGACCACCAGTGTGTCCCTGAGACCAAACAGAGTGAGGAGGGCAGGGCTTTGTCAGCTGGTGGAATGGGGGGTCAGGTCTCCCCACACGGCGTCCCGTGACAGGATGACCTGACCCCGAGGACTGCTATCCACATCAGCTCCATGCAGGAAGCTCTGTAACAGCTGTTGACACCGGCTAATCTCTCCAAACACAGACTTGCTTCGTCACTTACAATCAACTCATTTGGCATCGTGTTGCAGCACCACCTCTCTGAATATCAATTAGGATTGATTGATTGATTGATTGTCATTCTAATGTTTCCTTTTTCGTTGTTTTTTTATATTTGATCCGTAAACTAAAACCACACTGGAATGTGTTTGTGTTTGTCAGTTTATTCTTTATTGTGGATCCCCATTAGATGACACAAGCAACAGACTCGTCTTTCTGGGGTCCAACTATGTAAGTAAGTAAGTAAGTGCTGATTATGCATGACATGACTGACATTAGCCACGTTCGGAATGGTTCACTCATTCACTCACTCACTATTCCCCATATAGTGTTGATCATATAGTGAACTATATGGGGAATGATCAAAATGAGTTCAGAACACTACATAGATCTTTTTCCTGGAGATTGCGTCACCAGATGCGCCGGGTAATCATGTGACGCAAGCAATCCACGCTCACTATCACATAAACAACTGAGCTCACGAGCAGATTGAGATGTCCTCAGGTAGTATTGATGTTGCATGTTTTGACTGCTAAATCCTAAATAAATAATTGAAATTATAATTAAGTGCATGTGTGGTTTTGTCAACTATGGTGCTATCTCCTAATAGCAAGCTTTGCTGGTCAAGTAGCTCACAAGCTTGTTAGCTCGCGAGCTGACGACTTTCTTCTTCTCCTTCAGTAAAGACAACCGCATTGCATTGTGGTATACCGGCGAAAATGTAGGGTACATTCGCTGTTCACTAGACCGGGAAGCACCGGGATTGGCCTGGAGCGAGCGAGCCATATGCCACGGTCACATTTATGACATTTATGACCACATTAGGCTACAGCTGCCTTTATCTGGTTCAAACAATCATAAGGTTTGCACCTTATGATGAACGTTGAACACTTTATGTCCGTGGTAATAGCAAAGGCTTATTGTGAGACTTTAGCCTCTGTTGTATTCACTGAATAAGTTGTGGCCGAAGTGTTTGCAGTTGAAGCGTAATCAGGCATTAACCTTACATTTACATGGTTACATTTACAAGCCTATAGTAATGTTTTCGATGTTTATGTGTTTGGTATGTCTAATATGTTTAGGCCTGGATTTGGAAGCTAGACTATAATCTACATTATTTATGTGTAGCAGCATAGAGGTTTCTCTATGTACTGTTGTGTCATTTAATGGAGTGCCACTGGGGGCCAATCATTGAACTGGAGCCGACTATTTAAGCTGCGGCGCTTCGCCTACTTCCTCCTCTTACGCTCCTTCCTGCGTCCACTTTCGGGTCGTGTTGCCCTCGACAGGTATGTCTGCTTCAACTCACTAGTTGTGCGGTTTCATTGATGATGTGCTCACGGCATTTACTTTGCGCTGCAGAGCGACTGGTGTGCGTCTCCCTGGCCTGTGTGTGTGTGCCACCCGCCCCGCTTGTTGTGGTAGGTGTACTCTCGCTTTCTCTCTTGGCGTCGGTGTGTATGCTATTAGCTTGCTAATGCTAGTGTGGTCACAGGTAAAGACGCCGGTAGCTGCATGGGTCTCTCCCCCCTCCCTGACGTAAATGTCCACTGCAGCCTCTAGGTATGTACAGTATGTATTAATGTCGTTGCATCTACATCATTAGTGACGCTTTCACCGTTATTTAGTAACGTTAATGTTATTTTTCAATAGGTGAAGTGGGTCAGCTGATACCCGACGCGGCTATGTGTGACGTCATCACACCGTGACTGAGACCGCTGCTGCTTTGTTTCCATTTGGCTTCGCCTGTTTTGTCTCGCTGCTTTGTCTGCTTTGCACGGCTGCGTCTGGCTGGCCGCCGCCACCGCAAAGAGACTGATTGTTGGCTAAAAGGCTAACTGCTGCCAAAACGACTGAATGTTGGCTGTAGATACACACGTGACCATACGTGTGACCTGGGTTTTACCCCTTGCCTCTTTTTATGGATGACTGAATGGTGGAGTAGATTACTTTAGTTTCTTATTAGTTTGGGTGAATGGTATACGTTTATTTCTTTTGTTGATTATTTTGAGTTTACTTCTGTTGATTACTTTGATTTAATCACCTTAAGTGCTCATTTAGGTTTATAATTTGATTTCGGTTAATTTGTTTGTTTTACCTGTGTCTTTGTGGACACAGTTTGTTTTGTTTTCTCGTATTAAGATTGTTTTGTTTGGTTTCATTTTAGTTATTATCTTGCATATTTTGTTTTGTTTGTTTATTTCCTAATTTCCTACCCCACTAATGTGTTTTATCCCTTTCAGTTGCTGAAGGCCGGTGGTGGTGGTGCTGGTGATCCGGGTGGTGTCCCCTCTTCGTGTGCTGTGTTCCCCTGGGATTTGAGTTTCTTCACTACAGAGTGTGCGTCACGTGTGCCTGGGGTGATTTTGTATTATTTTGGTGGATTCCTCTCCCTTGTCACTTGCCCCTACCTAGCCACTAAGCCTCAGCTTCTGAAAGGTATCCCTCCCCCTTCCCGGTGTGACTGAGTTTTAAAAAGAATCTTCAACTTAATTTAAAATAAAGACTGTTAATTTGTGGAACCACGTCTCTGGCCTATTTGAGTAATGAACCTGTGTGTCTTACTGTGTTAAAAAGTACATAATTCCCTGGGTGAAATTCCCAGGGTGGCGTTGTCTGGCAACTTAGGAATCTCATGTAACCTTATTACTCTAAACATATATTGAGACTTTTCTGCTCACTCTCGCTGCTGCCACATATGGATGGGTTTTTATGTAAAACAGAACATCTTTCGAAATTGTATTTTTACCTTGTATTTATACTTGATGGTTATGTAACATTTTTGTCTACTATATGTGTCTGTTGTTGTACATCTGTGGCTTGTTTGTAACTTTGATGTATCCTGCCTGGAGTCATGTGACTATCACGTGACCAGGTCATTGGTGTATTTAAACATGGGGTCTTGCTAACTTTTTTCATGTCTAAGGAAGAGCGATAGCTCGAAACGTCACTTGCTGGATGGCTAAATAAAGGGTAAATTGGAGCTTCAGTGTGCGGACCTTCCCTTTTTTCATACTGTAGGATACTGTGTTTTGGGTTCTGCACCTGCTTTACATTTGTTTGGATGTGTGCGACTGCCTCAAATACTTTGTTACTTCAAACCACACCATGGTTTGGGTATAACAATGTACGCCCAGCTCAAATAAATACAGCAGAATTGGCAAAACAAACAACAGGTTTTGTTGTTGTTGTTTTTCATAAAGCAGAAGACCACAGTTTTTAATCAGCCAATCAAAGGAAAGCATCAAGACAAAAATTGGTTTTGGACTAGAGCAGTGGTTTGGTTCATGTCGCACAAAAATGTATTAATACCAACTGTAAAGCCCTGCTGCAGATGTTAATAGGAAGAAATTTGAACTTTGACAATAACAATTTTCTCTTTCCAGGCTATGTTATAATGAATTATTGTCAAAGCCTTGCTTGCGCACTGGCAGTCCTTGGCGTGCGCCGCAATCTGGATGTCCCTATAGTTTCGGAACCCTAACTACGACCTTGGACCTGACGAAGATCCAATGTAGGATCGAAGTTGTCCATTTATCTTTTGTCCTCAGTAAACTACGGCTTGGAGTAAGTGTGCAGGCTCTAAAATGTCAATTTGTAGCAGAGCTTGTGACAAGCACATACAACCTCCTCGGGGCCGTAGACACTAGGGCGGGGAAGACATTGTATCTCCCGCCGCTTGTGACCTGTGTGGGCTCGGGCCAGGCTAATCCTTGTGCATCACATGACCTACATAGGATGTCATGGGGAGCGCCTGGTGAGGGGTGGTCCTTCCATGGAAGTGGAATCAGTCACGGAATTGCTGTCAACGAGCATGCCGAAGCCACCCTCATCCTCATCGCTTTTGTCCTCAGACGAACGAGCGCAGGAGAGACCGTCAGCGCTTAGTTCCAATTCCAAAACGTCATCCATGATGCCACCGGGGAGCGGGTTATTCAGCTCGGACTGTGAGCCCCAGCCTCGCGGGCTGGAGGGGCCTTCGCCTCGCTCCCGTCCCCCGTCATCGTGCCCACGCAGTGACAGTGGGGAGGGGGTGTGAGGGTGAACCTCATCTCACAGGTGAATGAATCACCTTGAAGAGGCATTTCCATAATTCTTTCATCCAATACTGGGAACATTGCGCGCACGAACCGGGGTTATAGATGTCTATCTATGCAGGCGTGCTGTGGATCCTTGCCTGCTATAAGGTTCTGTCCGCATATCATGCAGATACTAGGGCCTGCACGACTCCTGGTTTTCCCCGAAGTCAACTGCTTGTGTGTAGGCTAGTTTATTTTGTATTGAGCTTGCATTTCTTCTATGTGGTAACAAACACTGCTTGGTTTAAACTGGCACAGACACACTGAAAGAACATAGCACACATCAAAACCACAACAGGAAACTAGCCCTGTTACAGGAAAATAACAAGTACTGAGCCCTGCAAGGCAGAGACCGAGAGATAGAGATAGATGCAGAGAGAGAGAATATCATCTGTTGAATTTATTTAGATTTATGCATATATATATTATTATTATTTTTGCTGTTGATAACTGTTAACTCTTGTTGAGGAGTTTGTGCTTATTCACAAGGTTGTTAAGAGTTAAAATAGAGACAGGCTACAATCTGTGCTGTAGTCTAGTTTATTGTAGTGGTTATAGTGCAAGTTTCAGCTTTGAGTGACATTTGTTTCCGTGGGGGTGGAGGGTTGTTGTGATCATAGTTTCTCTGTTACAGTACAGCTACAATACAGTCATGGAACTCTCGACAAAATCATATCCAGAAATATCCTCAGATTTTGGTTTGAGAGACAAAATATCATCAAAGGGGCCCATAGAGACACTGCGTAACGCGTCATCATTCAGAAACCACGCCCAAGACGGGGGAAAACAGAAAGCCCCCCTCCAATCCTGGCGTTCCCCTATGTCACGTGCATGGTTGCGTGTTGCACACAAAGATCTTATATACAGAAGATGAACACTCCAACTTACTTCCTTGACAGCTAAATCCACATTTTCTTCTCACCAATTCTCAATGGCTTCCTTGTTTTGCTCAGGAGTACAAAAAAACTTTAATTTGCGATTTTTTACATTTGTTGTGTGCGCAGCCCCACCACACAACAGCTTTTAGCTATGTTTAATTCAAGGAAAATGACGCTGGTGAATGGGAGTGAACGGACCGATTTCCCCCGTGATGGGCGTGGCCTATTTCTTGCAGTGTCTCTATGCGGACTAAATAGGGGTCCTTGATATAAAAATAAAAAAAGTTGAGAATCACTGGCCTGTAGGGGACCTAGATATGTCTCTTTCTCTCTCTCTCTCTCTCTCTCTCTCTAAATAATGACATTGACAAATTAAGTAGCCTATAAATAAACAAACCTAAAAATACGTCCTTCTTTACTTTTGTGCTAATTCAATAGCAAACATTTAGATTTTGATTTGAGGCAAGTGATCATTAAAAACCAGACACTTATCATAGTGTGCATCAGTGCATCAACAGTGAAGACCCAAAGTTGGTCATTTATATTTGTGCTTCAGTGATATAATGTCAATATGACCATCTATAGTGTTTTCTATGGTTTTCTATCCTGTTTTCTGTTGTGCTGTGAGTGTGTGTGAACCCATGAGCAGAGACGACAGAGGCAGGAATCAGGTAAACATCTTTTACTGAGACTTGGACAAAAGAATAAACAAACAAGGAACAGCAATAAAGCTTCAAGCTAAATCTAGCCCAGGGGTGGGCAACTGGCAGCATGCGGGCCCTCGACCTTACTCAGTGTGGCCCCTGAGTCGATTTTCTCTTCTTTCTTTTTTTACAAGGCGGACGTTTTTGGTTAGGTTAGGTTAGCAACCAACAAAATCTGTGTTTTTATTTTACTGTACAACCCAGAACATGACGCTAATGGCGTTAGCATTGTCCATCCACGTACTGTTTAACGTTAGCATTTGAGCTAACGCTATTGTAACAAACTATATTCAGGATGCACATTGCACATGCAACATTACTAATCTGATTAGACATATTTGGGTGATGTACCCCATCAAATTACTGTAGTGGGCTGTTTTAAAGCTAGAGCAAAGTTTCTGGTGTCATCTGAATGGAAGAATTACTAAATTTGAATAGGAAAAATATAAATGTTGGTATAATAAACTTTGATTACCAGTCCTTTTCATCAAATTAGTAGATATAATTGGGAATGATGGCGTTACAGTAGGCTACTGGTGGAAGTGCACGGTCACAATCTGGCCCTTCTTGTGGCTCTCTCTATCATAAAAGTTGCCCATCCCTGATCTATACTGTGTCGGGCGGCCGACTAACTAAACTAAGGTTTCTTGGCAGAGCAAACACACACACACACACACACACACACACACACACACACACACACACACACACACACACACACACACACACACACACACACACACAGGGAGGGTGAATTGTGAATGGTGGAGGTCTTTGTGAAACAAAATCACTGAAGACAAAGTTCTGTCACAAAGTTATATTCGTACGTATCCCTGCACATTTTTAAGTGGGTCAACTCAAATCCTGGGCTGGGTTGCATCACCTGCTCTTTACTATGTCAGTATGCCTGGTCTTAACTCCTAAGTTGGTCTTTGTTAAGACCGGTCTTTAGAGTGGACTTAATGTCGGCTGCACCAACAGGGCTGATGCCCGGTCTTTACGCCGTCTTAGCAATGCACATCCATGTGAATTTCTCACTTTGTGAGATAACCTCTAGTTTCTAGTTTCCTGGCTGGATGGTATTTAGACCTTCGAGTCAAACAGGTGCTAAGCACGACAGGCTCCACTCAACCAGGATGCTGAGGCAAACAAACAATGGCCTCTTCTTCTTCTGTGGTGTTTTATGGCAGTTGACATGCTTTATGTTGCATTACCGCCTCCTTCTGGATGCAGCTCGGCTCTATAGACATGATGACATCACAATTGCTCGAGTGACATCACTGATGATGTCGTAGACATTGTGACATATCGTGCATTCCTTTATAAATGGGGACTGGTAATCTTACGACTTCAAAGGTCATGAGCTGGGCGGTGACGTCATCAGAGCTGGTATTTCCCATTCCAAACTCGTAGGAGCCTCAGCAGCCCCAACCTAAAAAATCCAAGATGGCTGTGCCGCGCAACAACAGTAGTAGTAATCGTAGTAATATTGTTTAGCACTTCTGTTTTGTTTGTGTCTCATTAAATCAGCTGTACACACAGCACTGCCTAACTTATATCTGTGTGGACATGCCATGTTGCCATGTTGTCAATTGTTATTGCTAACAATGGCTAGCCTGGCTAGCGACTGGATCTGACCAATGAACAGTGAACTTCCCAGCAAGTTTTCTGCAAATGGAACGCTAACAAAACGGATGTGATGTCATTTAGCCTACACATCCCAGTTATTTTGCGATAAAGGAACGCACGAATAATCAGTGACATCACAATTGCTCGAGTGACCATTGCTGATGACATCATTGATGACATCATTGAGTATATGATGTCATATATTGTGACATCATCAGTGACATCATTACTGACCAAAATCATCACAAAGCTCACAATTGTGGGACCAAAAAGGTGACAAAAATCACACAGACAGAGCCCACTTACTCAATTTTATGTATGATGATGAAAAGCCCAAATGTATACAAATATACATAAGGAGATGAGCGCAGCAGACGTGCCAAACCAGCACCAGTGTTTTTGGGCAGAGCGCTCTGGGCGTCTCAAGCTGAAAAAAGTTGAATATTTGGAGGAAAAGTGCGTTGCTCGTCATTGTCACTCCTACCCTTTCTCCCTCCAGGGGGATCTTCAAACTCCGTTGCTGCCAGAATTGCCAATAATCTGGCTTTCATGTTTACTGTGCGAACAATCAACAACAGACAAAACTAGCTGGCTAGCGTCCATCTGACCATTACGTCCTGACCTGTGCTGCGCGATGCCAGGGGAAAACCAAAACAAAACAAAAAATGCTCCATGCTGTGTCTGTGTGCATTTTAAGCGCTTTGGAGATGATTTCCAAATCATTCTGATCTGAAAAACACATTTCATATGGACATAACCTATGTATGTAACCTATGTTGAGTGTAGATATATGATGTATGTAACCTATGTTGAGTGTAGATATATGATGTATGTAACCTATATGTTGAGTGTAGATATATGATGTATGTAACCTATATGTTGAGTGTAGATATATGATGTATGTAACCTATATGTTGAGTGTAGATATATGATGTATGTAACCTATATGTTGAGTGTAGATATATGATGTATGTAACCTATATGTTGAGTGTAGATATATAATGTATGTAACCTATATGTTGAGTGTAGATATATGATGTAGGTAACCTATATGTTGAGTGTAGATATATGATGTATGTAACCTATATGTTGAGTGTAGATATATGATGTATGTAACCTATATGTTGAGTGTAGATATATGATGTATGTAACCTATATGTTGAGTGTAGATAATGTATGTAACCTATGTTGAGTGTAGATATATGATGTATGTAACCTATATGTTGAGTGTAGATATATGATGTACAGTATGTAACCTATGTTGAGTGTAGATATATGATGTATGTAACCTATATGTTGAGTGTAGATAATGTATGTAACCTATGTTGAGTGTAGATATATGATGTATGTTACCTATGTTGAGTGTAGATATATGATGTATGTAACCTATATGTTGAGTGTAGATATATGATGTATGTAACCTATATGTTGAGTGTAGATATATGATGTATGTAACCTATATGTTGAGTGTAGATATATGATGTATGTAACCTATATGTTGAGTGTAGATCATGTATGTAACCTATGTTGAGTGTAGATATATGATGTATGTAACCTATGTTGAGTGTAGATATATGATGTATGTAACCTATATGTTGAGTGTAGATATATGATGTATGTAACCTATATGTTGAGTGTAGATATATGATGTATGTAACCTATATGTTGAGTGTAGATATATGATGTATGTAACCTATATGTTGAGTGTAGATATATGATGTATGTAACCTATATGTTGAGTGTAGATATATGATGTATGTAACCTATATGTTGAGCGTAGATATATAATGTATGTAACCTATATGTTGAGTGTAGATATATGATGTATGTAACCTATATGTTGAGTGTAGATATATGATGTATGTAACCTATATGTTGAGTGTAGATATATGATGTATGTAACCTATATGTTGAGTGTAGATATATGATGTATGTAACCTATATGTTGAGTGTAGATAATGTATGTAACCTATGTTGAGTGTAGATATATGATGTATGTAACCTATATGTTGAGTGTAGATATATGATGTACAGTATGTAACCTATGTTGAGTGTAGATATATGATGTATGTAACCTATATGTTGAGTGTAGATAATGTATGTAACCTATGTTGAGTGTAGATATATGATGTATGTAACCTATGTTGAGTGTAGATATATGATCTATGTAACCTATATGTTGAGTGTAGATATATGATGTATGTAACCTATATGTTGAGTGTAGATATATGATGTATGTAACCTATATGTTGAGTGTAGATATATGATGTATGTAACCTATATGTTGAGTGTAGATATATGATGTATGTAACCTATATGTTGAGTGTAGATATATGATGTATGTAACCTATATGTTGAGTGTAGATATATAATGTATGTAACCTATATGTTGAGTGTAGATATATGATGTATGTAACCTATGTTGAGTGTAGATGGTAACACTTTACAATAAGGGTACATTAATTAAGGGTTAATTAATGCTTAGTTAATGCTTAATAAGCATGAATTAACATGAATTAACAGGGTTAGTAAAGCTTAGTAAGCCTTAATTAACCCTTAATTAACATTAACTAATGTGCATTAAGTAAGGGTTGGTTAATGCTTAATAAGCATTAATTAACACACCGTAATTAACATGACTAGTAGTGCTTAATAAGCATCCATTAACCCTTAATTAACATTAATTTGAGGTTTGCTGGTTCCGTTTCTTCATGTGGCCCTAATTTATATGCATGTTCTATAAGCATTACTCAACTGTAATTAACCATATATTAATGCTGTTTGCGACCCTTATTGTAAAGTTGCAAACATATATCCCTTAAGTAACACTTAATAAAAGCTTGAGTGTGCCTAATAAGCATTACTTACCTGTAATAAACCATGTATTAATGCTCTTTGTGACCCTTATTGTAAAGTTGAAAACATGTATGCCTTAACTAACACTTCATTAATGCATTAATGTGCTGAATAAACATTACTTATCTGTAATTAACCATTTATTAATGCTCTTTGTGACCCTTATTGTAAAGTTGAAAACATGTATGCCTTAACTAACACTTCATTAATGCATTAAAGTGCTGAATAAACATTACTTATCTGTAATTAACCATTTATTAATGCTCTTTGTGACCCTTATTGTAAAGTTGAAAACATGTATGCCTTAACTAACACTTCATTAACACATTAAAGTGCTGAAAAAACATTACTTATGTGTAATTAACCATTTACTAATGCTCTTTGTGACCCTTATTGTAAAGTTGAAAACATGTCTGCCTTAACTAACACTTCATTAACAGATTAAAGTGCTGAAAAAACATTACTTATCCGTAATTAAGCATTTATTAATGTTCTTTGAGACCCTTATTGTAAAGTTGAAAACATATATGCCTTAACTAACAGTTCATAAACTTATTAAAGTGCTGAAAAACATTACTTATCCGTAATTAACTATTTATTAATGCTCTGTGTGACCCTTATTGTAAAGTTGAAAACATCCCTTGAATAACAACAAGCGTAAGAGTGCTGAATAAGCATTACTTAACTGTAATAAACCATTTATTAATGTTCATTAATGTGACACTTGTAAAGCTGAAAACATGTATCACTTAAGGAACATTTCATAAAAGCACAAGAGTGCTGATCAAGCATTACTTAACCGTAAATAACCATCTATTAATGCTCTTTAACAATAACAGCGCCCTGGAAGCCGAATCAACAGCCCTCGGAGCAGAGCTTCCGCAATTCCGTTATGATGCGTTGTGATGTGAAAAGCGTCACAGCTGAACGTTTTGCCAGAGGATGAACTGGGAGCTCTCAGTCTTGAAAACATGTAGCAAAGGTAAACATTGCCCATCTGCTTATATCAACAAGCATTATAATGATACAAAGTGAGTTGATAATCGGTAAATGAATGCTCTTTGATGACTGTAGCATATGTACTGTAATTCTGAATAATAATAATAATAATAATAGAATATTAATATAAATGAGCATGGACAAGTAACAGATTTTCAGAATGACCAGAGCCCTTAAAAATGTATGACAGCAATGAAATTAGACAACACAGAGTTTTGGCTTTTAGCAAGATTATCTTAGTAAGAGTTAGATGAATTTAAAGCCTTTTGTTTGTAAACATGAATTCAGTACTTCAGCTTTTCACAGTTGACAATTTATAATTCCCCAAAAATAATAAAGTGCGCCCACAAATAAAATATGTTGTCCTTTCAGTCCAAAAAATAAAATAAAAAATTGTTTGGGGCCAAAAGTCGATGGGTGTCTGTACGCGTCCCGATGAAGTTAATCCGCTGGACTGTGTGTGTAACGACCGCTCCAGTCATACAGCAGGGTAGTCCTTGATGCTACTGCAGTGAATGTGTGGATTGCTCTTCTAGATGCTCAGTGGTGGCTCGCCATCCCAGTCGACTGGGAGATCTGTAGTCTCGCTGTATTCCCCTGGATCCTGGGATTCATCCTGGAAGTCCCCGTCTACAAAAATCTGACAAGGTCACACCATTTCTCTCAATTACTATTCTGTAATCAAATCAATTGGTACAGGCTACAATATTTATAAAATGTGTGTAATATCCCAGTAAACCAATAGTAATTCAATCTACAAGCTACAGTGTAGGGATGTTCATCAATAATCGATAATTGATAGTTGAGGAATGAATTCGATCACGTGGAATTTTTATCGATTTTTGTTTTGTTTTTTGTTTTTTGCGGACTAGGTTTGGGTGGAATTCGTTCCTCCTCGCCCCACTCCATTGCACAGCCGACTAACGTGAGGTGGAGCTTCATATAGCCTCTAGTTTAAAACAAAACTGTTTTAAACATGGGGAATTCACAACGGCATGCGCCACGGACACAAACAAACGCACCCAGTGGTCTGTGGACCTCAGCGAGGCTGTTATAACTATGACACTTCGCACACTTCTCTCCTAATTTTCAACAAAGTGTGAGTAGCGGTACACGTGTTTAAGTGAATTCAAGTCGTTTTATTTGTTTATAATGTTATGAACTATGAAGTAGCAGCAGTCAGCATGGACTCAGCTAGCCTTTAGCTGCTAACGCCCACCTGAATCAATTCACACACATCTCGGCAAATAATAATATCCACGCGTCGGACTCTGAGAGCAGCTGGATGGAACTCGACCATCAGGACAGATGAGGTTTTTGTCGCGAGTTTATAAGCCTGGAAGCCGCAGCCAGTGAGCTGCCTGAGTTCTACTTTCAAAATGTGAGTACAGTAGCCTAGCTAGCTAGTGTAAGGCTGTGTGACTGTGGTTGTCAACGTTACCGCAGGCGCACTCATGACGTAAGGACGCGCCGAGCTCAGGCCTGTTGAATTGACTCTTGTGCTGTCAGCTAAGCTGGAAGACGCCGATTGCCTTACATCAGGGGTGGCCAAACTTTTTTGGTTGTGGGCCGCATACAGAAAAATATAAGGAGTCGCGGGCCAAACACTATTAAGCGCGTCAGTTTTCGCGGCAAAAAAATTGGACCAGAAAACCCTTCAAAATTTTTATTTCTACCTAAATAAATATATGACACATAGTTTATTGATGCGCTCACCTATTACAATGGGTATTTCTGTATGTTATCAAATTTTATTTTCCTGTGCCAACAGGTTAAGACAGAGATAATTTAACATAACATTAGTATTAACCCTGTAAGACCCGGATATATTTCTACTTGCAAAAAAAATTATTCAACCTTTCTGATGGTGTTGTAGGAGTACTTTGGAGAAGAAAATATAGTGTTTAAAAAAAAAAAAGGTTTTTGTAAGGTTTTATGCAAATGTTGTAATATCACAACGTAGGGTCAATCAGGTAGCAGAATTTCCTATAGGCCATTTTTACTCATTGTCAGAATAACATGGCAAATGTATATATACTTCATTAAAACAACTTAAGGGTTAATTTATATGGTTATGGTTTATTATTTGGCCTCAGAACAGTATACATTATGAATAATATTTGGCCTCAGAACAGTATACATTATGAATAATAACATCAATGTAAGCCATATTTTTAAGAATTGTGATTTTATTAAAAGAACAACAAAATGAAAACAATACATACAATAAATGTACTAAAGAAACCTAATTACCTAATTACTCCGCAACATGTAACAGGCACCCCCCTCTCATACTCCAAGTGACTGCAAATCACTTTGAACACCATTTACAAACAATTGTTTACGCTTATTTGCAGTGATAGTCCCAGAAACAGTTCCTGTGACCTGAAATACACAGACGAACATCACACTTGTGGCATAGTAAGTTGGTGTACCCTGAACAGCCACCATTCCTGCAGCGCCCTCTCTGTGTCTTTCGTGGGAGATGGCCAACTTGGTCCTGGCGCACATCCGATGGCAGGTGTTGACGTGGTGCCTTGGGTGGAGCGCGGTTTGGACTCTCTTCCAGTTGTCTCTTCTGAGCTGAAATGTTTGGCCGGTTGGGGCGGCTGAATGTCTGCATCTACTGGGCAGTTAGTGGGTTCACTGGGTGGTTGGTTTTCTTTTGACTCCTCTCCACAGGCCTCTTCATCTGACTCTTCATCAGTTTCAGTGAAGTCGATATCCACATCACTCTCTACATTCAGTACCATATCCAGTGCATCTTGTATCTTGCAATGAAGCGAGGCTCTCTCCTTGCTTGTGGCATTCTGAAATGAAAATAAAGAAATAACTTTAGTACATTAGTAGTGTTTACACATCTCACTGCAGTACACATTTCACAAGTCACACAATACTGTCTGGCCAACCTATTGTGCTTTGCTTATCCTCACAAAGGGATGATGGTCCTAAGTGGGCAACCCCCACCAGCCCTCACATGAACAATGATGATGGTCCTATGTGTGCAACCCCCACATGAACAATTACCACATGGAATCCTCCAGGAACTAACTTAAACCAACTAAAACATGATTAGAAACAGAAGTAGGAACTGATCTGTTGAAAGTGATTACTAAAACATTGTAAGCAATTACATTTTATGCAGTATATTTGTCTTTGAGTACAATTGGTTACAAATATTATTGGAAATTAGAAATTAAAGTAAAAATGCACATATAGCCTACACTATATATATATTTAGGTATGCAATGTGGGGAAAATACACATATAACTGTATAAATGTATTGTGAAAACTATAAGACTCCCCTTAGCCAGGTATGTAAACTAACAGTACCACCTGGATATTTGCTACCACACTGCCCCACCGTTGTAAAATAGCAACCTCTATAAAACATGCTCTAATTTACATTTGGGGGATATGTTTCACAATAATAACATATGTACATGTTCTAGACATTCTAATGATCACCCAAAAAAATATTACAGGCATTTTACTTACTTCTTTGTGAGGAATTCCGTCCAGTGAAAAAGAGAGTTGTTGCTCCGTCAACAATTTTGAAGTTGTGATGTGTCCTGGCCCTGTGGGGGGTACTTATATGCAAATATCCTGGCCAATAGCATTGCAAGACTAAACAATAGGATCCAATGATGATGTTTATGTGAAAAAAGAACAAGAAAACAAATGATTTATACCCTTTTTTTTATAAAATACAAATGTTGTAATATTACAACCGTGGGTCTTACAGGGTTAAACATGAATTCAGTATATATAAATATTTTTAATAAATAGACCAGGTCAGGGTGCCCAAGTATAACCCATTTTCAATGGTTTTAAATTGAAAAAACGAAATGGGGGGAATCAGTTTTTTTGTTTTTGTTTTTCAGTTTCTTTTTCTTAATGTTTTTGTTTTTCCGTTTTTTCTCCCGTTTTCGTTTTCGTTTTCCGTTTTAAACTTTGAAACAGAAAAACGGAAAAACGTTTTTAGCAAAAAATAAAAAATAAAATAAAAAACGTTTTTTTTTTTCTTCTAAATTCATGGCGGGCCACTTAAAAACGGGCAGCGGGCCGCAGTTGGCCCGCGGGCCGTAGTTTGGCCACCCCTGCCTTACATCATGTAACCCAGGGGCACTCAATTAAAATTCATAGAGGTCCAGTTAGAGAAAATGTCCTGATTGCAGTAGCCTAATGGTACAATGTCTGTATGTAGTCAACAACTATGTTAAATCAAAATAAACATCAACAATGTTTATTTACAGTAGTTTTCATATTTAACTGGATTAATTATAAATAACTAGCCTACACTAATAATAAATACATGTTATTTTCTCATTTCAAGTAAAATAATGGCTGCATTTAAAAATAACATACAACAGAGTGCTTTGGGAAAATGTGCATCTTAAAAGTGCTTTAATTTGAGAAAGAAAATATTTTCTTCCCTCAACTCCACCTTTTCTCTTGAGAGAAGTGAGCTCCCTATCTATCTATCTATCTATCTATCTATCTATCTATCTATCTATCTATCTATCTATCTATCTATCTATCTATCTATCTATCTGTCTGTCTCAATGTCTGTCTCTATGTATCTATCGGTCTGTCTGTCTCTATGTATCTGTCTGTCTGCCTGTCTGTCTATCGATCGTTCGCAATGCAAACGTCACATGCCGTTGGGCAGTGAATGTGTGAGTGTGCCCTCAGTCTGGATTTGAGTGTGTTTGCTCGTGTGACGCTTTCATAGACAGGTTAGGATCGCATCGCACTTCATAATGAGACATACTGCCTGGTTTTGAGCTGCCCGTGAGAACAATGAATGAACATCTAAGAGTCTGCCTGCTCCGGATTAAAACAAAATCTTTGTTTTTGCGGTCTACTCGAGCACGCCATGTGAAATGACTTATATCTCTCGCATATCTCCGAGTCTCTCGTCTCTACTTCGTCCATGTGTCACTGACACTCTCTCACCTGCAGCACTGGAACCGACTGGAACAGGCAATATCGAATCGGATATTTGATTGGCTGAGTAGCATCACGTGTGATGATTTACAGCGCATGCATTGGTCTGTGAGCTTCCTGGCAGATAAACCAGTACCGTAAAGGGTAGAAAAGCATGTGCCGGTTAAAAAAGAAAAGCTCCGTGAAATGTAACAATTCTCAATGATTTATAGGTTAGGCTGGGTTCACACCAGCGACCCAAGCCTTGCCTATGCCTTGCCTTTACCCACGCTTTTAAATAGGCGTCCGTTTTTGGCAACGAGGCTGTGTACACGGGGCGCCTCAGCGTGAACCCTGCGTGTACCCACGCCTTGCCTGTGCCTTGCCGATTTTATCGTTTAGGCGTGAGTTCTATTTTCAAGCCGACTAGGCGCGTGCAGGCAGGCTTCTTCTGTCAAGCTTCTTCTGTCAAGCCATGAAAGAAAAACGCGACAATATCCGTGGGAAATGGCAAAGTCAACTGAATTTCAAAATAAAATGGAGTTACTACAACCGTGTTGAGCAGAGAGAGAGAGAGAAAGAGAGATTGACGTGTGGCTATCACGTGGGGCTTTCTCCCTTTTTTTGCAAACAAATCTTCATGAGAGAGAATAGCGACCGAAGAAGCAAGATGGACAATGTTGTTGTGCCAGCACATATTCTTGCAAGATCACCTCTCTAAAATGTCTCACTATAGTCAGACCTGGTTATACATATCCAGCATCAATAGAACATTAAATATATCAGATTTATTTTACCTAGGCTACCCATGACAATTCTGGACAACACGTGAAAAAATACAGTCGGGAGAGAGGAGAGGCGCTTGAGACTCGGCTCCAGGTTCGGCGTGCAAAAGGCGTGCGGTGTGATCGCAAAAGCGTGTAACAGGTTCACGCCCAGCTCGGCGTAGGCGTGGGTTGAGGCAAGGCAAGGCGTAGGTTGTCTGTGTGAACTAAGCGTTATAGGGCTCGGTCCGGATAGGACGGCGTCTGGGTCCGGATGCGGACCGGAGTCCGGACTAGGATCGCTGATGTAACCTGACATGTAACATGTTTGTTTACCTGGCCACAGCGCTAGTGTCTGATATTCTTACTACACAGCGGCATCGCCATTATACCTGGCTGAGAACGCGCAAAGTTATTACCAGACCAGAATTTAAAAAAAAACAAAAAAAAAAAACATTATTATTATTATTATTATTATGCTATCGATAATCGATAATTGATCGTTTATTTTCCCGAATTTCGATTATGGAAATTGATTCAAAATGAACATCCCTACTACAGTGACAATAAAAGGAATGTATTATTGCAGTAAACCTACATATAACTTACATTTGAATCTCATTTTAGTTGTACAACAATGTGTGGATCTATACTCTCAGGTATCAAAAGTGCACTTACATTAATTCATAATTTTATAAAACAAAATGTAAATTGTGTAAATGTAATTAAAGTATCAGGAACTGTAGATACAGAGTAACTTTATAAACAAAATATAAGCATTAGATAATGTGCTTAGTCACAGAACCATAGTTAGTACTGTAACTAGTAACTCATATAAACAAAACAGAGGCATCAATGTGCTTAATCACTCCTTGTACCACCACAACAAGAGGAAATACACCAAAAATTAGCCTCAAACAATCACCACAAACAGTGACAGCTATACCAACATTAGCATGCTAGCTAGCTAGCACATTAGCACAACACACACATGTATCAGACAGAAACTAACTTAAAACTCTAAACGTACCTGGTAGGCTGCTTGTTACTAAAGGGGATAAAACGTCTTGCTTCTAGGTCCTCCTTCCTCTAGGCTGCAGGTTCGGAGTTTAATCTTTTATTTGCTTTCTTTGGTGAGCTCTTGGCTCCGTGGCGCTCAGTTTGCAATGTGGTGTGTGTGTGCTACCGTTAATCTCGTAGTCTAGAGGCGGAACTAATCTGACGCACCCGTGTTTATCGGACAATTGAGAACGTAACACACACACAGACCACATTGCAAGCTGAGCGCCACGGAGCCAAGAGCTCACCAAAGAAAACAAATAAAAGATTAAACTCTGAACCTGCAGCCTAGAGGAAGGATGACCTAGAAGCAAGACATTTTATACCCTTTAGTAACAAGCAGCCTACCAGGTACGTTTAGAGTTTTAAATTCGTTTCTGTTTGATACATGTGTTCTGTGTTGTGCTAATGTGCTAGCTAGCATGCTAATGTTGGTATAGCTGTCACTGGTTGTGGTGATTGTTTGAGGCTAATTTTTGGCGTATTTCCTCTTGTTGTGGTGGTACAAGGAGTGATTAAGCACATTGCTAGCTAATGCATCTGTTTTGTTTATATGAGTTACTAGTTACAGTAACTATGGTTCTGTGACTAAGCACATTATCTAATGCGTATATTTTGTTTATAAAGTTACTCTGTATCTGCAGTTCCTGATACTTGAATTACATTTACACAATTTACATTTTGTTTGATTAAATTATGAATTAATGTAACTGCACTTTTGATACCTGAAAGTATAGATCCACACATTGTTGTACAACTAAAATGAGATTCAAATGTAAGTTATATGTAGGTTTACTGCAATAATACATTCCTTTTATTGTCACTGTAGTAGGGATGTTCATTTTGAATCAATTTCCATAATCGAAATTCGGGAAAATAAACGATTGATTATCGATAGCGTAATAATAATAATAATGTTTTTTTTTTGTTTTTTTTACTCTAGTCTGTTGCGCGTTCTCAGCCAGGTATAATGGCATTGCCACTGTGTAGTAAGAATATCAGACACTAGCGCTGTGGCCAGGTAAACAAACATGTTACATGATGTAAGGCAATCGGCGTCTTCCAGCTTAGCTGACCGCACAAGAGTCAAATCAACAGGCCTGAGCTCGGCGCGTCCTTACGTCATGAGTGCGCCTGCGGTAACGTTGACAACCACAGTCACACAGCCTTAAGCTTCTGGCATACTCTTAGCGCACGTGCTGGAGGCGGGGCTCCGAGGAGGGCGCGCGCACTCTGCGCGGGCCAAAACAGAACATACTCAGTGCTCAGCTCGCTCCTCCAGGCAGTCTGAATGAAATTGAATGTAACGTTCCCAATTCTATGTATTAAATTCTAAAAAACGACCCTCAACATTTGGGAAGGCTAAGCCACACAACTAGTTCGTTATAATCGAACGCCATGCTTCAAAGGCAACTTTACGACGCTGAGGACTCGAATCACAGCAGATATCCGCTTATAGCCTACCACGGAGATCTCACAGGCACAGGCAGCAAAACCCGGCGCGCTGATAGAAAAATCTCCATGGACGCGCCGCGCTGCGCTCAGGCCTCGCCCCCCGACACGCCCCGTGCGATGACGTCATAATCGCCGTGCGCCCTATGCGCTTGGCTGGGCGCGAAGAGTATGCCACAAGCTTTAAGCTTCTGGCATACTCTTCGCGCACGCGCTGGAGGCGGAGCTCCGAGGAGGGGGCGCGCACTCTGCGCGGGCCAAAACAGAACATACTCAGCTCGCTCCTCCAGGCAGTCTGAATGAAATTGAATGTAACGTTCCAAATTCTATGTATTAAATTCTAAAAAACGACCCTCAACATTTGGGAAGGCTAAGCCACACAACTAGTTTGTTATAATCGAACGCCATGCTTCAAAGGCAACTTTACGACGCTGAGGACTCAATCACAGCAGATATCCGCTGATAGCCTACCACGGAGATCTCACAGGCACAGGCAGCAAAACCCGACGCGCTGATAGAAAAATCTCCATGGACGCGCCGCGCTGCGCTCAGGCCTCGCCCCCCGACACGCCCCGTGCGATGACGTCATAATCGCCGTGTGCCCTATGCGCTTGGCTGGGCGCGAAGAGTATGCCACAAGCTTTAAGTTTCTCGCATACACTTTGCGCCCAGCCAAGCGCATAGGGCGCGCGGCGATTATGACGTCATCGCACGGGGCGTATCGGGGGGCGAGGCCTGAGCGCAGCGCGGCGCGACCATGGAGATTTTTCTATCAGCGCGTCGGGTTTTGCTGCCTGTGCCTGTGAGATCTACTCCGTGGTAGGCTATCAGCGGATATCTGCTGTGATTGAGTCCTCACCGTCGTACAGTCACCTTCAAAGCATGATGTTCGATTATAACGAACTAGTTGTGTGGCTAAGCCTTCCCAAATGTTGAGGGTCGTTTTTTAGTATTTAATATATAGAATTGGGAACGCTACATTCAATTTCATTCAGACTGCCTGGCATTGATCGCCGCCATTTCTGGAGCACTCACTATGTTCTGTTTTGGCCTGCGCAGAGTGCGAGCGCCCTCCGTGGAGCCCCGCCTCCAGCGCGTGCGCGAAGAGTATGCCAGAAGCTTTACACTAGCTAGCTAGGCTACTGTACTCACATTTTGAAAGTAGAACTCAGGCAGCTCACCGGCCGCGGCTTCCAGGCGTATAAACTCGTGACAAAAACCTCATCTGTCCTGATGGTCGAGTTCCATCCAGCTGCTCTCAGAGTCCGACGCGTGGATATTATTATTTGCCGAGATGTGTGTTAATTGATTCAGGTGGGCGTTAGCAGCTAAAGGCTAGCTGAGTCCATGCTGACTGCTGCTACTTCATAGTTCATAACATTATAAACAAATAAAATGACTTGAATTCACTTAAACACGTGTACCGCTACTCACACTTTGTTGAAAATTAGGAGAGAAGTGTGCGAAATGTCATAGTTATAACAGCCTCGCTGAGGTCCACAGACCACTGGGTGCGTTTGTTTGTGTCCGCGGCGCATGCCGTTGTGAATTCCCCATGTTTAAAACAGTTTTGTTTTAAACTAAAGGCTATATGAAGCTCCACCTCACGTTAGTCGGCTGTGCAATGGAGTGGGGCGAGGAGCAACAAATTCCACCCAAACCTAGTCCGCAAATAACAAAAATCGATAAAAATTCCACGTGATCGAATTCATTCCTCAACTATCAATTATCGATTATTGATGAACATCCCTACACTGTAGCTTGTAGATTGAATTACTATTGGTTTACTGGGATATTACACACATTTTATAAATATTGTAGCCTGTACCAATTGATTTGATTACAGAATAGTAATTGAGAGAAATGGTGTGACCTTGTCAGATTTTTGTAGACGGGGACTTCCAGGATGAATCCCAGGATCCAGGGGAATACAGCGAGACTACAGATCTCCCAGTCGACTGGGATGGCGAGCCACCACTGAGCATCTAGAAGAGCAATCCACACATTCACTGCAGTAGCATCAAGGACTACCCTGCTGTACGACTGGAGCGGTCGTTACACACACAGTCCAGCAGATGAACTTCATCGGGACGCGTACAGACACCCATCGACTTTTAGCCCCAAACAATTTTTTATTTTATTTTTTGGACTGAAGGGACAACATATTTTATTTGTGGGCGCACTTTATTATTTTTGGGGAATTATAAATTGTCAACTGTGAAAAGCTGAAGTACTGAATTCATGTTTACAAACAAAAGGCTTTAAATTCATCTAACTCTTACTAAGATAATCTTGCTAAAAGCCAAAACTCTGTGTTGTCTAATTTCATTGCTGTCATACATTTTTAAGGGCTCTGGTCATTCTGAAAATCTGGTACTTGTCCATGCTCATTTATATTAATATTCTATTATTATTATTATTATTATTCAGAATTACAGTACATATGCTACAGTCATCAAAGAGCATTCATTTACCGATTATCAACTCACTTTGTATCATTATAATGCTTGTTGATATAAGCAGATGGGCAATGTTTACCTTTGCTACATGTTTTCCAGACTGAGAGCTCCCAGTTCATCCTCTGGCAAAACATTCAGCTGTGACGCTTTTCACATCACAACGCATCATAACGGAATTGCGGAAGCTCTGCTCCGAGGGCTGTTGATTCGGCTTCCAGGGCGCTGTTATTGTTAAAGAGCATTAATAGATGGTTATTTACGGTTAAGTAATGCTTATTCAGCACTCTTGTGCTTTTATGAAATGTTCCTTAAGTGATACATGTTTTCAGCTTTACAAGTGTCACAAAGAACATTAATAAATGGTTTATTACAGGTAAGTAATGCTTATTCAGCACTCTTACGCTTGTTGTTATTC
Source organism: Poromitra crassiceps (assembly GCF_964638095.1). Taxonomy (NCBI): domain Eukaryota; kingdom Metazoa; phylum Chordata; class Actinopteri; order Beryciformes; family Melamphaidae; genus Poromitra; species Poromitra crassiceps. Next base: position 721,440 of record NW_028152240.1, on the reverse strand, counting down.
AAGGGATGTTTTCAACTTTACAATAAGGGTCACACAGAGCATTAATAAATGGTTAATTACGGATAAGTAATGTTTTTCAGCACTTTAATAAGTTTATGAACTGTTAGTTAAGGCATATATGTTTTCAACTTTACAATAAGGGTCACAAAGAACATTAATAAATGCTTAATTACGGATAAGTAATGTTTTTTCAGCACTTTAATCTGTTAATGAAGTGTTAGTTAAGGCAGACATGTTTTCAACTTTACAATAAGGGTCACAAAGAGCATTAGTAAATGGTTAATTACAGATAAGTAATGTTTTTTCAGCACTTTAATGTGTTAATGAAGTGTTAGTTAAGGCATACATGTTTTCAACTTTACAATAAGGGTCACAAAGAGCATTAATAAATGGTTAATTACAGATAAGTAATGTTTATTCAGCACTTTAATGCATTAATGAAGTGTTAGTTAAGGCATACATGTTTTCAACTTTACAATAAGGGTCACAAAGAGCATTAATAAATGGTTAATTACAGATAAGTAATGTTTATTCAGCACTTTAATGCATTAATGAAGTGTTAGTTAAGGCATACATGTTTTCAACTTTACAATAAGGGTCACAAAGAGCATTAATAAATGGTTAATTACAGATAAGTAATGTTTATTCAGCACATTAATGCATTAATGAAGTGTTAGGTAAGGCATACATGTTTTCAACTTTACAATAAGGGTCACAAAGAGCATTAATACATGGTTTATTACAGGTAAGTAATGCTTATTAGGCACACTCAAGCTTTTATTAAGTGTTACTTAAGGGATATATGTTTGCAACTTTACAATAAGGGTCGCAAACAGCATTAATATATGGTTAATTACAGTTAAGTAATGCTTATAGAACATGCATATAAATTAGGGCCACATGAAGAAACGGAACCAGCAAACCTCAAATTAACGTTAATTAAGGGTTAATGGATGCTTATTAAGCACTACTAGTCATGTTAATTACGGTGTGTTAATTAATGCTTATTAAGCATTAACCAACCCTTACTTAATGCACATTAGTTAATGTTAATTAAGGGTTAATTAAGGCTTACTAAGCTTTACTAACCCTGTTAATTCATGTTAATTCATGCTTATTAAGCATTAACTAAGCATTAATTAACCCTTAATTAATGTACCCTTATTGTAAAGTGTTACCGTGTAGATATATGATGTATGTAACCTATATGTTGAGTGTAGATATATGATGTATGTAACCTATGTTGAGTGTAGATATATGATGTATGTAACCTATGTTGAGTGTAGATATATGATGTATGTAACCTATATGTTGAGTGTAGATATATGATGTATGTAACCTATATGTTGAGTGTAGATAATGTATGTAACCTATGTTGAGTGTAGATATATGATGTATGTAACCTATGTTGAGTGTAGATATATGATGTATGTAACCTATATGTTGAGTGTAGATATATGATGTATGTAACCTATATGTTGAGTGTAGATATATGATGTATGTAACCTATATGTTGAGTGTAGATATATATGAAAGTTAACGTTTAACTTAAGTTCGGGAGCTGGGCCACGCCTCAACCACTCCCCCAACTTCCTAACCACTCCTCTAATTACATGGCAGCGTTACTTATATCCTGGTTAACCAGCCAACACCCTGTTTGTCTCAATCTCTCGACACAGACAGTACATGCACCTACGCTCAAACGTTCATAGCAACTAGCAAGCTAACAGGTTCGTTCAGTAGGCTACTCACCATCATGGATCTTTATCCCGAGCTGCTGATCAATCCGGTACTCTCCGACGGCGATTCGGACGACCTTTTCAATGCGGATTTTGTTCAGCAAACTCCAGAAGCAGCTCCAGCAATGTCACAGTCCGGGTCCGATCTCAGCCAAAGATCTCAGCAGACCGTCGTGCGCTCGGTGGTGACTATTCCTCTGCGGCATCGCCGCTTCCGGCATGACATTTCTCCAAGCCCCGAGGCTTCCCCCGCTGCTGCTTCGAGCGAACAACGCCGCGGACGCGGCAGCGTTCGTCGCTTCAGGAATGAGGTTTCTCCAAGCCCCGAGGCTTCCCCCGCTGCTGCTCCGAGTGAACAACGCCACGGACGCAGCAACACTCGTCGAAGGCCACCCCAACCCGGCTCTCCTCCACACCAGCATCGGCAGCGAAGTCCCCGCTCCCGCTCCCCACTACGCCGTACACGTAGGCCGCGCCCGCAGGCCACCCAGGCCCAGCGGTCTCCTCGCGCACAACAGCAGTCTAACTCCCAATACTGGACAGTCGCCAGACTCCAACGTTTCCTGAAGGGAAGAAATATCCCTTTCCTCCATGGAGATAACAAAGTTACGCTGTTTAAGCTATATTTAGCCTGCACCAACGCCACTCCAGTGCCTCCGACAACAACAACAAGCTCAGCGCTGCCGGCTTCCGCCTTCGCCAGGAGTGACGTCACACAGCATCTCCTGCCGCCGCAGCCTGCAGCTCCCCCTAGAGGGGGACAGGTCGTATGTCCCCCTGTGCCTGCTTCCTCTGTCTCCCATCTCTCTCAGCTGATCTCAGCATTCCTTACATCCCAGTCCCCGCAGGCTGCACAAACCACCTGTACACAAGCATCCCTTCATCCCTTCATCCCTTCATCTTCTCTACATTCAGCCAATAACAGCAACATGGCTACTACCCCCACTTTTACTGTCTCAGCCAACACGGCTTCGGCTAATCAGCCCAACCCTCCTCTTTTCCCAACTGGTCTGTCCTTTGTCGCCCCTCCCCTCCCCCCCCTTAACCCCCCCTCCCTTCCCCATTACCCAAATGTGTTTTTGCCCTGTGCCACTAATTACACTCTAGCCACAGCAGTACCACCCACTCAACCAGGTTCCTCAATTGACCGCCCCTCTCCCATCTCTGCCATATTACGCCAACAGATACTTTCCGGTAATTACGTTGACTTAGCTCAGCTCATCCAACCATCTTCTGTAAATTCTGGCCAAACTAGGGAACTACAAACCATCTTAGGTCCCGTGCAGCTCCGTGAGCCACTTCCCTCCAGATCAAAGGATCTCACTCCAGTCGAATTTGCTCTGGCTTTCTCTCTCTACCGGGACGTCATATGCGCTGCATATCCCTCTAGGAGAGTCGAGCTGGACGACTATCTCTCCATTCTATTAGATATGGCCTTACGCTTTGGAGGTGTAGGTTTCTATACCTACCACATTCACTTTGCTACCCAAGCCGCCGGCCGCATTCTGCAGTTTAACATGGGCACTTACTGGGGTGCCCTTGATTTCGAATTGTACTGTCGGTTATTCGCAGCTCGTGCATCTCTTTCCTGTGATCTATGTGGTGCTCCTTCCCACCCTGCCACAGCATGCACAATCTGCGCACCACCACCATCACCACCACCACCACCACCACCACGTTCACGTCCTTCTTCCACTGTCACCAAACCTACAGTATTTAACCGTCTGTCATTAGCCGCACCCCCACCTTCCATTATACCTAAGCCTCTAGAGATAGGTTCCAAAGCGAACGTCCCCGTGCCAAGGGGAATCGATAGTCGGGGGAGAACGATCCTCTACCAGGCAGGCCGCATGGTCTGCAACAACTTTAATCACCTGGGTTGCAGGGCTTCCAACTGCCGCATCCTCCACGTCTGCTCCTACTGTGGTGGTGCTCATGCCAGAACTACCTGCCCCCATAACCCAACCGACCTCCCACCTGAGAAACCTGACAGCTGACTAGCACGCCACCTCGGCACACCTATCAAGGTAAATGCACTTGCCACAGCTCTTCAACATCATCCAGACAGAGAATTTGTTGATTTTCTTATCGACGGATTCACAAATGGTTTCCACCCCGGCATAGACACTCTCCCAGAGAATTCTCACATCTGTCACAATCTTCAGTCCGCCCTTGCGGAACCAGACACCGTCGACTCCTTACTGGCTAAGGAAGTCAAAGAAGGATTTATGATTGGGCCATTCACTAATCCTCTGTTTCCTGTGTTCCGCATCAGCCCAATAGGTGTGGCCACCAGGAAATACTCAGGAAAAAAGAGGCTTATTATCGACCTGTCCTCCCCACATGGGTCCTGCATTCCCAGCATCAACAGTGTCGTGCCTAGCCCGGACTTTTCTATGCAGTATGCAACCATCGATCACGCCATCACTCTCATCCGATTGGCAGGGCGCGGCGCTTGGCTCACCAAAGCGGACATAACTAGCGCTTTCAAAGTCCTGCCAATCCACCCAGATTTCTGGCGCTTCTTCGGCGTCCGCTGGAAAGATGCATATTATTTTTCTGTGCGTCTCACCTTCGGATGCAAGAGCAGTCCGAAGATCTTCGACTCTCACTCAGAAGCCCTATGCTGGATCTTGCTAAATAACCACAGACTCCCGTATCTCATCCATCTTCTCGACGACTTTCTCATAGTCACTCCACCAGCCTCTCCCCCTCGTCACGGGCTCATTACCCTGACTAACGTCTTCTCCGATCTTGGCGTTCCGCTGTCTGAAGAGAAGACCTCAGGGCCTAGCACTGCCATCGAGTTCTTAGGTATCACCCTGGACTCAGTCGCTTTCCAAGCATCTCTGCCCGCAGAGAAGATTCAGCGCATCACGCTGCTCTTATCAAATTACCTTCTGGCAGACCGATGCACAAAACGGCAGCTACTCTCCCTCCTCGGACACCTAAATTATGCTATACGCATAATTCCTCAAGCAAAATCATTCTTATCAAGTCTTCTGTTCAAAGCCGCAGCCGCCCCCTCTCTTCACGACAGAGTCATTCTCGACGAGGCGTGTAAGATGGAAATGAGTATGTGGCAACATTTCTTGTCCTCGTGGAATGGGATCTCATTCTTCTACGACGAATTCGTCACTCACCCAGAAGATATCCAACTGTACACGGACGCAGCTCCCTCTATCGGTTTTGGAGGCTACTACGGCGGGAGATGGTTCGCCTCCGCTTGGCCCCCAGAGATCAGATCTCTCAACCCAGAGTCCCAATCTCCTTCGTCCACGCTGTATGAAATCTATCCGATTATCATAGCCGCAATTCTTTGGGGGCATGAGTGGCGTAAGAAGTCCATCCTGATCCACTCCGACAGCACCGCAGTCGTGGAAATACTGAACAAAGGTCATTCCCGTTCTCCAGCCGTCATGCAGTTCATGCGAAGACTCACTCTGACGTCCGCTCGCCACCAATTCATCCTCAGAGCCGCTCACGTTCCTGGTCATCACAACAGCATAGCTGATTCACTGTCCCGCTTTGCTTTTCAGAAATTCAGACGCTTGGCCCCAGAATCGGAAATCAACCCCACACCAATCCCACCGTTTTCAGCCACGACCTACAACTAACCGTCCCGCTAGCTAACCTCACCGCCGCTTCCCAAGAAGGCATCCTAAACGGCTTCGCCCCAAGCACCCTGTCTGCCTACCTGACAGGCTGGAACAGCTTTAAAGCATTCCACGTCACCTACCATCTGCCTTTTCCCTCTCTGGACGCCTGGTCCGTCTGCAACTTCGTCACTCACTCACATTCCATCAGGAAAATCCGCTCTTCCACTATTCAGACCTACCTGGCAGGAATCAACTTCTTCATTAAATTAGTCACTGGCCTCCCATGTTCCTCTACCTCTCATCCACACGTCACAATGCTGATAAAAAATCTGCGTAAACAGGAACCGGCGACTCCCGCCAGACGCTTGCCACTCACCTCCGACCTCCTCGCCCTCTGCATCCGTACCCTACGCTCAGGTTACATTTCACCCGTCATCGATTCAACTCTAGAAGCCATGTTCCTCTTAGCTTTCTTCGGGTTCCTGAGGTGTTCTGAATTCGCCCCGACTTCATCAGTCTTTAATCCTTCCTATCATCCCAGTCTATCAGACGTCGTCATCCACTCCTCCGACTCTCTGATATTCACGCTCCGCAGAAGCAAAACGGATCAGCTGGGGACGTCCTGTCCTATTCATCTCTTCCGCCTGGACTCCTATCTCAGTCCATACGAACCGCTGATCAGTTATATCAGCTCCAGATACGCCGCTCAGGCATCCCCTAGAGATCCGCTCTTCCTCACCGAAACCGGAACAATGGCCACCCGATTCTGGTTTCAAAAACATCTCCACGGAGTCCTGCTCATGTCTGGCATTTCATCCGAACATTACTCCTGTCATTCATTCCGCATCGGCGCAGCGTCCACGGCTGCCCGGCTAGGTATCTCAGATCAAACCATCCAGGTCCTCGGCCGCTGGTCTTCACAAGCATACCGTTCCTACATTCGCAATAATCTCAATGATCTCCGTCAAGCTCACGTGCAACTCAGCTCAACTTAATAAAGAAGAAGGAAAGAAGAGGAAGAGAAGAAGAGAGGAAGAAACCGACTTATTTTGGGGGCCTGAAATCTGCTCGGGCTGAAAACACGCCAACGCCAGACCCGCTCGGGCAGACCAAGTCTGAGACGGAACCCCCACCCTGAGTCTCCCTCTGCCCCGGTCATCAGGACGTTCCCCCGGTGACCTCCTGGAACAGACAGCTCATCTTGCACCCACACTACACCATACACAATTCATTTACTTCAGTAAAGAACCTTAATGATACTCTTGTTGTGGCGTGGTCCTTGCTAGTGAAATGAAAGTTAACGTTTAACTTAAGTTCGGGAGCTGGGCCACGCCTCAACCACTCCCCCAACTTCCTAACCACTCCTCTAATTACATGGCAGCGTTACTTATATCCTGGTTAACCAGCCAACACCCTGTTTGTCTCAATCTCTCGACCCACCCTCCCTCCCTTGTATATCTCATCCCTCCATCCCCCATCCCTTCCCGCACCCCTCAACCCTAAACATCCTCATTCCCTCTCACTAGGTACGGTGCATGCCTCTCTATTGTCTCGTTCTAGGATCCATCCGGGGGGGGACTGAAATCTGCTCGGGCTGAAAACACGCCAACGCCAGACCCGCTCGGGCAGACCAAGTCTGAGACGGAACCCCCACCCTGAGTCTCCCTCTGCCCCGGTCATCAGGACGTTCCCCCGGTGACCTCCTGGAACAGACGGCTCATCTTGCACCCACACTACACCATACACAATTCATTTACTTCAGTAAAGAACCTTAATGATACTCTTGTTGTGGCGTGGTCCTTGCTAGTGAAGATGTATGTAACCTATATGTTGAGTGTAGATATATGATGTATGTAACCTATATGTTGAGTGTAGATATATGATGTATGTAACCTATATGTTGAGTGTAGATATATAATGTATGTAACCTATATGTTGAGTGTAGATATATGATGTATGTAACCTATATGTTGAGTGTAGATATATGATGTATGTAACCTATATGTTGAGTGTAGATATATGATGTATGTAACCTATATGTTGAGTGTAGATAATGTATGTAACCTATGTTGAGTGTAGATATATGATATATGTAACCTATATGTTGAGTGTAGATATATGATGTACAGTATGTAACCTATGTTGAGTGTAGATATATGATGTATGTAACCTATATGTTGAGTGTAGATAATGTATGTAACCTATGTTCAGTGTAGATATATGATGTATGTAACCTATGTTGAGTGTAGATATATGATGTATGTAACCTATATGTTGAGTGTAGATATATGATGTATGTAACCTATGTTGAGTGTAGATAATGTATGTAACCTATGTTGAGTGTAGATATATGCACTGGTGAAAGTGGGCCGGAACCGTCCGGTGCGCAGTTCCTGTAAGACTTTCCGTGCCTGAACGCCGTTGGGGGAAGACATGCCGCTGCCTGTCAATCAAAATCTGATTGCTGCATAATTTCCAACCAGGAAACACATGGCTGACGTTATGTCATTAGGTTAACATAAACAACATGTAGTCTCTCTCATAAATTGCTTCTAAATTGTTCAAATGCAGTGTTTTAGACCTGTGGTTTTAATCCGTGCTGTGTGTAGGCTATAAGCACGCAGCTTCTCCTGCATCGGGTCGGGGTTCCGCGGGGCCCCGCCGGGTACCCGCAAAAAAATGCGGGGGGCGGGTGTTATTTTGTCTTCATTTTATTTGCGGGCTCGGATCTGGGTAGAATAAACAACATGCGGCCCGGGTCGCGGGTGTTTTATTTACTTTTTATATAACGATAATAATTCAGTCAGTGTGTAACTTCATGTTTTGTCTGAGTCTGACGACCTGACGTCTTTGTCACAATCAGTCAGACCCAGAGAAAATACTGCAGTTGCAAATCCTGGCGGCTAAGTGGCAGTATTGGCTTGTTTATTGGAGGGGGGGGGTCAGTGGTCAGGTCGTCACTCAGGGCAGGGCAGGCACAAGAGACAGGTAGGTCACTGACTGACTTCAGTTCAGTAGCGTTAGTACATTTCGTTCAGTATCTTAGACCTAGACCTATGCTAGCTAGCTTGTTGCATTGCATGACAGCTAGCGCCAGCAAGGCTAGCATGTTTCCTTTAGCTGCTGCCTGGCCCTGGCTGGCCTGCTGATACTGGCACCAGTGACAAAACACCGTCAATGTGCTTAATTGTAAATAACGTTATGCAATGCCTGCCGAGTGTGACTGCACCGACCACCGTTGTTGGCTCTCGTCAGTGACTCGGCCAGAAAAGACCGCTATTCGCTTCCTGTGTTAATTGTGAAACGATCGCAGTTACTTTGGTTATGTTCACTTTAAAAAAATATATATTATGCGGAAGCGGAGCGGGGCGCGGGTCTCATGTCTGCGGGGCGGGGTGGGTTGCGGTACTGACTGATCATATGAGCGGGTTCGCAGAGCGGGGTCGGTACTGCACGTCGCGGAACCGGGTCTTGAAAATCAGACCCGCGCAGGACTCTGGTCTGTACTAGTCTCGCTTGCCTCCGCCAACAAAAACAGTTCCACCCAGGATTGCACTAGTGTTCCCAAGCAAGCAGAAACAGTAATATTTCCAACCAGTGAGAGGCAGCGATGTGCCTCAAGGCATCTGTCTGCTGCAGAGCTATTAGAAGTAGCAGAAGAAGAAGAAGCTTGCCCGATAGCTCGCTAACAGATTAGCACTAGTATTTTGGCAAACTACCAGAAACAGCATTATCTTTATGATGTATTAATAATGGTACTAGACACACGTAACTCTATAGAGCCCCGTTGTGAGGTCTGTTTATCAAAATAACGCATATTTTGAAAACGGTTTTACTTTGTGAAGTAAATCAGCAGCTAACTAGTCTCGGTTTCCAGACGTTTGGTGAGCGGCGCCAACAGCGCCACCTAACCACCAAAGGTAGTGAAATGGATTAAGACTGAGAGCTGAGCCTAGCAGCTAACAGGCTGGATGATGATGATAGAGCAGCTGTGAAGCGGAGTGATAATACAGTGAGTGAAGTGTCAGTGGTCGTGAAATGTCTTCTTCTGTTGTTTAATGGCGGTTGGCAAAGGAGACTTGAAGAGAAACAATAGTTCACACAGGAAAGAAACAAGTTAATTGTTCAGTGAGTGGTAAATGTTTTGCCATAAAGGAGACTTGAAGAGACACGATAGTTCACACAGGAGAGAAACAATTTAATTGTTCAGTGTGTGGTAAATGTTTTGGTCAAAAAGGAGAGTTGAAATCACACATGATAGTCCACATATAGGAGAGTCTGTTGTTGTAATGTTTAAATCATTCACTATACATATTGTCAAGTGTTTCTAATTTCTACACCATACAGGCATTAAAAAAATGGATGTGTGTGTTCAGGGATGCATGAAGCTGGGGGCGGGAGGAGAACAATATGAAACGATGAAGGTTGGGGTAGTAGGCCTATAGTTCCTGTAAGAAATTCAAACCACTTTCACCCCTGGATATATGATGTATGTAACCTATGTTGAGTGTAGATATATGATGTATGTAACCTATATGTTGAGTGTAGATATACAGTATGATGTATGTAACCTATATTGAGTGTAGATATATGATGTATGTAACCTATATGTTGAGTGTAGATATATGATGTATGTAACCTATATGTTGAGTGTAGATATATGATGTATGTAACCTATGTTGAGTGTAGATATATGATGTATGTAACCTATATGTTGAGTGTAGATATATGATGTATGTAACCTATGTTGAGTGTAGATATATGATGTATGTAACCTATATGTTGAGTGTAGATATATGATGTATGTAACCTATATGTTGAGTGTAGATATATGATGTATGTAACCTATGTTGAGTGTAGATATATGATGTATGTAACCTATATGTTGAGTGTAGATATATGATGTATGTAACCTATATGTTGAGTGTAGATATATGATGTATGTAACCTATGTTGAGTGTAGATATATGATGTATGTAACCTACATTGAGTGTAGATATATGATGTATGTAACCTATGTTGAGTGTAGATATATGATGTATGTAACCTATATGTTGAGTGTAGATATATGATGTATGTAACCTATATGTTGAGTGTAGATATATGATGTATGTAACCTATATGTTGAGTGTAGATATATGATGTATGTAACCTATGTTGAGTGTAGATATATGATGTATGTAACCTATATGTTGAGTGTAGATATATGATGTATGTAACCTATGTTGAGTGTAGATATATGATGTATGTAACCTATGTTGAGTGTAGATATATGATGTATGTAACCTATGTTGAGTGTAGATATATGATGTATGTAACCTATGTTGAGTGTAGATATATGATGTATGTAACCTATATATTGAGTGTAGATATATGATGTATGTAACCTATATTGAGTGTAGATATATGATGTATGTAACCTATGTTGAGTGTAGATATATGATGTATGTAACCTATGTTGAGTGTAGATATATGATGTATGTAACCTATGTTGAGTGTAGATATATGATGTATGTAACCTATATGTTGAGTGTAGATATATGATGTATGTAACCTATGTTGAGTGTAGATATATGATGTATGTAACCTATATGTTGAGTGTAGATATATGATGTATGTAACCTATGTTGAGTGTAGATATATGATGTATGTAACCTATGTTGAGTGTAGATATATGATGTATGTAACCTATATGTTGAGTGTAGATATATGATGTATGTAACCTATATGTTGAGTGTAGATATATGATGTATGTAACCTATGTTGAGTGTAGATATATGATGTATGTAACCTATATGTTGAGTGTAGATATATGATGTATGTAACCTATGTTGAGTGTAGATATATGATGTATGTAACCTATAAGTTGAGTGTAGATATATGATGTATGTAACCTATATGTTGAGTGTAGATATATGATGTATGTAACCTATGTTGAGTGTAGATATATGATGTATGTAACCTATATGTTGAGTGTAGATATATGATGTATGTAACCTATGTTGAGTGTAGATATATGATGTATGTAATGTCATGGAAAATTATTGATCAAATGCTTATTGATTGATTAGTTATTAGCTATGGCAATTCCATGCTGTATTTAGTGAACTGTGTTCTTCAGTCATTGCAGGAGATTGCTGTACAGAATAGTTTCTGTGAGAACATATGTCTTGTTTTGGGAAGTGTCTATGGGAATAGAGGTTCCTGTGGGAACCTGTGTCTTGTTGTGACTATAGACTGGATTTGTTATGTATTCTGGTGAACATCAGATTAACTATGGACGTCATGGAGAAGTACTGAGTTGGAGAGAATGAACTGCCCTCCAAGCTGGAGGGCGGGTGCGATAGTTTCAGTATAAGATGTGATGTAAACAATAATTCGGGGCTCTTGTATCGTCAAATGTAGATGAGAGGAGACCTCCGTGCACGGAGAGATGATTGTGGAAATAAAAAACCTCCTATGAACATTTAAAACGGATATCTAATTATTGATGAATCAGCAGGACATTGCAGTGGATTTTTCCTCCACAACTTGGGGGCTCGTCCGGGATCTCACGACTGGGATGCGGACCTCTGGCATGTCGACTGGTGATAACCTCCTGTCAAAGTTGGACCTGAAAGCTCGCTTAATTCTAAGAGAGCAGGAGTCGACATGCATACATTCATACAAGGAATGTAGCCCAGCGCTGTGATCTGCGGAACCTGGTGAGGCAAATACACACTGAATGCAATGTTGATTGATCAGTTTTATGTCAAATTGAGTAGCTGTGAAATTTAGAATAATGTTATACAATTGGTTCTAAAAATAGACAATTGTAACTACTGCTAAAAGCTACAGGTCTGGGGGATGTGTGTGCGTGTAAAACGGATGTAACCACTGCCTTAGTCAAAATAGGATTTGTCTAGAAGAGAGTGGTGCGGGGTCATGGTGATGCCTGCGTGAGATAATATTAGATAAAACTCACTATTGCCGTTTCGGAGTATACTCACCGCCTTGGATAACGGATCCAGAAGAGGGTGAGGCGTGCGTTAGGTTAGAACGCACGTGTAAGAGGAGCTTACTATGAGCCGACTCATATTTGGGCAAGATTTAGAGAAGAAAAAATCGGCCTGTTTGTCGACGGGCAAACAGTAAAGACGCAGGTTGAAAGGTACACTTGGCGTCGACGTAAGTTGAAAGGTATACTTAGCGTCTAAAAACTGCAGTAAGTGGAAAAAAAACACATACCCGGACCTGAGTTTTGCGAAAGGAGGTATAAAGTATATGTAGTTATAATAAAAGGGATACAATTACAAATTCAAAGCATTGGGAAAATTCTTACCATTCATTTGCAAAAAGAGAAAAAAGAAAAGTTGTTTTCAAAAGGTCTCTTTCCTTTGAACAAAAAAATGAAAAAAAAAAAAAAAAAGGGGAGAGTGTGGGTGAAACTGAGCAGTGAGGCTCATTGAGGAAGAAAAAAAAATGAATGGGAAATGAATGGGAAATGACTGAGATATGAATGAGAAATTTCTGAATGAGAAAAATGAGAGGAAGAAAAATCACAAACTAAACTTTTTGTTGTGGGGCTAAACGTTCAAATTGAACTTTTTGTTTTGGGATGCAAGCGTTAAACAGGGGCTAAACGTTCAAATTAAACTGATTCTTTTGGGGCTTAAACGTTCACATGTGTGTAGATAAGCCGGCCGGCAGGGGACAAACAGGGTTGTTTATTTTGTTATGTGAATCCACAGTGTGTTTTTATTTTAACCCATACTTGCCTACAAAAGAGGGATTGGTTGTTATTTTGTTTTTATTGGTAATATCACAAGGTATTGGTTTTGATTTCGCACACACAAACAAAACCACAGCTGTTTAGAGAAAGCTCACGAGGAGCTATGGGTTTGTATTTGCAGAGGTCGAAATACACACCAGGAAAGCACATTTATCTCAAGCAGACCTACACGCCACATTTAGAGGGAAATATAGACTGTATAAAAGTTATGGCCTAGGTGGTTTTGAAAAACCACAGAAAAACAAGAGCAACACATTTATTATAAGGGGGAAAAGAAAGTATGTCTGCCAGAAGCAATACATATTACATACCATACATACATACACTTTCAATTATCATGTGAGGAGTTTAATCTTTCGCTAGTGTCTCTTAATGTGTCTTAAAAAGGTCTCAACCTGGAAATTGACCCGTGCCTCACCACCATCATGTAGCAGACTGAGAGTCAGCGCCAGGCTCAATTACACTGAAGACCGCCAGCGGTCCAGGCTCCAGCGGAGACCATCAGCACTCCGGGCAGGCTACAGCCAGGGAACCGGCAGCAGCATCCGTACCGCAGCCACCAGCCCTGAACACCGCAGCTAGCGGCCAGCAATGGGAGAGAGTAAAATCTCTCCCTCCCGTGTAAGTGTTTCACCACACCGGTGTAAACGGGCTACAGAAATGCAATATGAGTGGTTTGCTTGCTGTAAAAGAATATATGACTGCCGTGGAGTTTTCGATTCATAGGCTTGGCCCGGAGGTTGACGCCACCTGGACAGTAACAGCGGAGAGGACTCAACGAAGCGAATCAAGACGGAGCGGAGAGGGTGTGAGGCGCTGGTCAATAGCAGGCGAGAGACTGACACGGCCGGAGACGCAAGCCAGTTGAGGGTGGAGGGTTCACAGCAGAACTTCCTCCAAAGACACCAATTATGAGCAGATAAGTAATGACACACATGAACATTTGCATGTTACAGCTGTTTGACAAACCATTGTTTTAGTAAGAGAATCACACACTGTATACATTATGTACATGCAATGCACACAGAGCAAAAGTACTTTTTTGCAGTATTACAATACTGTTGGATAGAAGTTATGTTTTTTTTAGGAAAAGGGATTATTTAGCCTGGAAAACCCTAATTGCCAAGCGAAAATGTAAATGTTTGTGAACACACTGAGATTTCTCTCCCCCCCCCCCCGCTTCTCGGCCTGAAGCCTTGAAGCGCGGCACCTATAAGCAGCTTTTGTTTTTCTGTCTGTTTTTGTTTTGTTTTTAAGTTTTTGTTGTTGTTTTGTATGTGTTTGTGTGCCTGTGTGACTGAGACAATCAGATTGGACAAGCAGACTGAGATAAGCAGATTGGACAATCACCATGGGACAATCGGATCTCCAATGCCAGATGCTGAGATCCAGCCCCCCCCCCCCCCCCCCCCATATCCTTCACCAGTGCAATTAGCTTAGGCTTTGCACACACACACACACATGCGTGAGCTGGACCACAGACGGTTTCCCCATGACGAATCGGATGCAGAGAGTCGTACTAAAAACTGTGATCATGTGTATTAAAAAGCGTAAACACACAGTTTACACATTTCTGATAATTGGCTCCTGTTCACTGGTGTCGGATCCTGGTAGTCGAAGTCAGAGGCGGCCCCTCCACTAAATCGTTTTGGCCCGCCTCCCACTTCGTCCCCCACCATCCACTCATATCAGCAAGCCGCTATTCACATTTCATATAAAAACATTCAAATTAAGCCCTACTTGGTAGTTTAGAATATGTTTATATTCATTTAACACACAATTTGATTAATTACCCCCAACCCTACTACAATACACAATTTACTCAACCTACAGAGCACATAGTCAGATTAACCTCTTTGTTTTGGGTTCCCTTCCAAGCATCCGGCAGACATACATCCCAAGTCGACTTTGGCATGTACTCCGCCCAAAAGCCGGGAAACAAACCCGCAACCTATCAGCTCACAAGTCATCTTACAAGTCCAAGTCATGTCTCAAGTCTTTGTCCTCATCTCCGCTCTCTAGTCACACTGGAGTCCCCTGTCTCCTGTCTAACTGGTGTACAATAACATTGCCTTCAACAATCACACACCTTTCACCGTTCCAAGGCTTCACTCATTCACACTGTGTTCACACTCCCCTGTCTCCTATGACTCCAAAACGCTTTGCAGTGGATATTTTTTCCTCCACAACTTTTCATATGAGGTTTTCTTTATTTCCACAATCATCTCTCCGTGCACGGAGGTCTCCTCTTGTCTACATTTGACAATGCAAGAGCCCCGCATTATTGTTTACTTCACATCATATACTGAAACTATCGCCCGCCCTCTTCTGGATCCGTTCATTCAACCTCCCTCCAACTCAGTACTTCTCCATGACGTCCATAGTTAATCTGATGTTCACTAAGTTGTCATGGAAAATTATTGATCAAATGCTTATTGATTGATTAGTTATTAGCTATGGCAATTCCATGCTGTATTTAGTGAACTGTGTTCTTCAGTCATTGCAGGAGATTGCTGTACAGAATAGTTTCTGTGAGAACATATGTCTTGTTTTGGGAAGTGTCTATGGGAATAGAGGTTCCTGTGGGAACCTGTGTCTTGTTGTGACTATAGACTGGATTTGTTATGTATTCTGGTGAACATCAGATTAACTATGGACGTCATGGAGAAGTACTGAGTTGGAGAGAATGAACTGCCCTCCAAGCTGGAGGGCGGGTGCGATAGTTTCAGTATAAGATGTGATGTAAACAATAATTCGGGGCTCTTGTATCGTCAAATGTAGATGAGAGGAGACCTCCGTGCACGGAGAGATGATTGTGGAAATAAAAAACCTCCTATGAACATTTAAAACGGATATCTAATTATTGATGAATCAGCAGGACATTGCAGTGGATTTTTCCTCCACAGTAACCTATGTTGAGTGTAGATATATGATGTATGTAACCTATGTTGAGTGTAGATATATGATGTATGTAACCTATGTTGAGTGTAGATATATGATGTATGTAACCTATGTTGAGTGTAGATATATGATGTATGTAACCTATGTTGAGTGTAGATATATGATGTATGTAACCTATGTTGAGTGTAGATATATGATGTATGTAACCTATGTTGAGTGTAGATATATGATGTTGTATAATTATGACAGTGATGATGCTATGTAAAGCCCTTTGAGACATGCTTGTGTGATAAAGGGCTATTAACATGACACAACTGAACTGAACTCTCTCTCTCTCTCTCTCTCTCTCTCTCTCTCTCTCTTGCTCCTCCCTCTAGCCTGCACACTCCCCCTCCTTCTCTCTCTTCCTCATTTGTTTGTATCTTCGTCGTCTCACAGATAACTGTCTCCAGCTGAAGGTATTGTGCCATCAGTTTCTATACAGTTTCCATTCTATTTTACTTTCCTGACTCTATCAGCAGATCTACTTTAACATTAGTGATGTTGTGGAAACAAACTCTTTTCATGTCTTGTATTTGTATTGCATTTACTCGCTGTCAGGCGGAAACCTATCTCCAAATTCAGCCTTTTCTTTCTTTCTTTTTCATAAATGGATTTTATGGGTACCCAAAAATAACCTGTGAAAGCTGAGGTACTTTAAACCAGTTCTTTCCTCCTTTTGAAAAATTGCTATTTTTTAGATGCAAGGTTTCTTCCGCCCGACAGCGGCGTTACATTACCAGGGGTGTGTTCAATCTGCTAAACGGTGTGCATCATATGCTACGTTTTCTGAGTTGAACCTCATGTTTCCTCCAAACGGTTTGCAACAGGCTTTGAGGGATGTTGTCTCTTGTTTCTTGGCCGTGTCAGAGGTGTTACCAGTCAGCAGCAGTGATGTGTATATAAACCTTACTGTTTAAAGAGGCAGTGTGCACAGTGGATCCAACAGATGGCTCCAATGCCTGTGTCACACAACAGGGTGTTAAAAGCACCGCCGTTTCCGTTTAAATAAACGGTTTGCTATGTTGTCGGGACTGAACTCACCCCAGGCTGGTTGCAGGCGGCTTGACTTCCTGCCTTAAGAGGAATTGACCGCACCCTTCGAACAGACAGGCAGCATTGAGGAAGGAGAGTGGTGTTAGTTTTCTGCTTCCTCTGCAGTTGAGGCAATACCTGCTCAGAGCTTTAAATTTAAAACAGGTACAGAGACATTTCCTGGGTCAAATTAGTCCACCCCTCCCCTCTCTCTCTCTCTCTTTCTCTCTCTCTCCCTCTCTCTCTCTCTCTCTCTCTCTCTTAGTTTCAGCTTACAGTAATAGTCTAGCAGCAAGTCGTCAAAGAAGGCTTTAGTTTTCGAGAACAAAACACAACAGTGCTTTTTCCATATCCCATTACTGTTTGTAATGAAATTTTCCTTTGATGCCAACTTATATATTTTAAAAAATTCTTTAGAACTACACCAATCTCTGAAAAAGAGCCAAACTAGGCCAGTCCGAATAGGGGAAAGGTGATAAAAAAGCCCATAACTTGAGAATGCTCACTCTTATCTTCATCAAATGTGCTGAAGTATGAACCAGGTGTCTGCCTTACATCAGCAAAGAGTCAATGTAATTTACCTGAAAAAATATTGAAATATAGTCCTACAAACTTAGCTTTAGTTTAGGTGGAAATTGTATACTTTTGTGGTGATAGGAAAAAAGGACAAATTTACTTTTCCCTTTTTTATCAGAAAAACATGAAATCCTGCGAAATACATTGTTACTGAACTGCCTGTGATGCTATTGAACAATGGGTGTATGGAGATATCTGATACAGTTTTATTGCAAATAGGGTTTCTTTAGACACACCCCTTATCTGAAACAGCCAAATTAGGTCATTCTGAATTAACACATTGACTGCCAGCCGTTTTTTTTTTGCTGTAGGTAGCTTCTGCCAAGCCGTTTTTTGAGGATTCTGGCTAATTTTACAAGAGCAGAGGATTCTTTTCTGCTTGGAGTTTGTGAACACAAAGTTCACAAAAGTACTAATTAGGGGTGTCACGATACACTCAGTTCACGATACGATACGTATCACGATACTGGGTTCACGATAACGATACGATACGATACGATTTTAACAATATTTTTTTAAACTTGAATAATAACAATATATGACTGGAAAAGTAGTATTTTATTTGAAATGCACAGATACAAAACATGCTGTTGTGGGAAATTGTTATTACAATAACAACTAGAAAAAACGAGATTGGAGATAAGGCTTATCTTGAAATAGAATGAGTTACACCGTCACTTAGATTTACTTTGAACTAAAATGTTTATCAGTAGTATAAATTCTCATTATGCATCTTCAGTTTTTCTTCAAACTCAAGCAACAAGACTTTTCTTAGTCTATTTTTTATGCATCTTCAGTTTTTCCTGTCAAGTAAACAGTTTTGCCAGAAACTCAATTGAATGGTTTCTCTCCTGTATAACTTCTCATGTGTCTCTTCAGAGACTTGTTTCACACATTGAACTTCAACAAACAAAGACGTTTCTTAGTCTATTTTTGAATTTTTATTTTTATTTTTTCTTTTTTGCGATATGAGATTTCATCTCAACGATACATATCGTGACGTTTTACTATCGCGAAATTTCGTGGGACGATATATTGTGACACCCCTAGTACTAATAGAATGTGTGCTTTCTCTGTCTAAAAGAGTTAGTTTGTAGAGTTAGTAGTTATGTAGATATTAGCCGTTGAGTACAACATGGTTTTAGCGTCTGAGAGTGAAAGCTGAGATAATCGCAGTTTTGTGAAATTCAATCAAACAGGCAGAACAGTCACTTTAACCATTTATTTTTGGCATCAGTGAGAGATCAGACATCCAAACAATATAGTTCCGAACGCCCTCTCCTTCAACTCCTCCCTCCGTGGGCGTGTCTAGTGGCTTTCAGCCTGCGTTTGTCACAAGCGAGTGCTCTGCTGCTGCTGCTGCTGCTGCGAGTTTGAGCAGCCTCCCTCCCTGGCAGCGAGTTTGAGCAGCCTCCCTCCCTGGCAGCGAGTGTGGGCTCACTCGTCTCTTGGGTTTGAGAGCCCCGATGAAGCCCCGTGCGACTCTAGGCTTTATGCTGCCCACCCAGTCCATTTCTGGAACCCCCCACCGCAGCAGCGCGAAAGCGTCCCCGCCTACAGTATGAGAATGAGGCTCGTTCGTTTCTGGCATTTCCTTGAGAATGGAGGAAGCAGCCGCGGGAGGCGGCTGCTTTTGGTTGACTTTCTCTCTGTCGAGAGAGCACCGTCGCCACCTAGCTGTTCGGTAAAATAGATTATACACATTCAATACTTCCAATATCTCCATAGGAGACGCGGGGGGCATTGATCCACGTAGCCGCGTCAAAAATTTATTTTTTATTTTTTGACGACTCAACTCGTCGTTGGCAGTGAACGGTTGGATTCTGTTTGACGACTCAACTCGTTGTTGGCAGTGAACGTGTTAAGGGTATAGGTGGCAGAATATCCTATTAGTTAAGTTAAGTTAATGCTCACTCTGCTGGTCATCATATTTGGGTAGGTAAAGACCAGGGGCCCTATCTTGGTACAGGCGATATCTGCTATTTGCGCTTGCGCACCTGTTTGCGTGCCTTAACGATAGCAGTCCGCCTTGCGCAAGTGTCCAGGTGTTATGCCGAGTTTTGCACCCCCGCCCGGCATCAGCAAAAACGTATCCCCACCTCACGGGAGCATGTTGTAATGATTTCTACATAAATGTAACTGTTTAAAAGTGATTTAATTGTCTGGGTAGACGTGACCTCCCTGTTTTCTAAGTTAAAACAGTCCCGAAATATGGTGGTGATGCAATTCTCGGCGGGGATGCGGAAACGTTTGCAGGACCTGCCGCAAAATTAGAGCTGTGCCAAATCATCTGCATCATTTGGGCGGTCTTAAGCACCAGAATTATTCACAGGTGTGGCCAGGCAATGCCTGGGCGTTACATCAATCAAACCAATCAGATTCCTGTCTCGCAATCGTTGTGTTTGCGCGAGGCATGCAATATGCTGTAATTCTCTACATGCGTAATAGAGTGGACTCACTCATGCCGAGGACAGAGAGATGGATAGAGCTTGTTGACAGATCGTCTATGGTGCCAACGACCCTCCGGGTTATGGGATAGGTGAAGGTGAATAGCGTATTGCAAGTAGGCTAATGTCCATTGTCCAACAAGTTTTCTCAATTCATTTCCCTCTTTGCGATATGATCAAAGTTTCTCAGTGAGTTATAGTTGATTGCCTCCCTGAATTACCTGCTAGTTTTAGCAGCAGAATTTGATGTCCTGGCATGGCACTTCTGTGCATAATGACATATCCAAAAGGAATTTTACTCTGCACTGTGCGGCGCAGCACGGAGATTATGGTGCGCTCAAGTGCAGCGGGGTATTTAGCACATAAGAGGTGCCTTTAAAAGCTCTTAGCGCAAAGTAATTGCGCACTGCTGACGATAGGATAATGCCATCTATCAATAGATTTTTGCGCCGAAACGCCTGTTTTGGCATGTGTCACGCCTATGTCCAAATGTCCTATGTCTAAATTACTGCTTTTGCGACGATAGGGCCCCATAGTCAGAATGTGAGTAAACCAATAAAGTAAAGTTTAAAATCCAAAATGACAAGCCTCTAAAACATAGATATCTGAACAACTACGGACAAAGGTGTATAGAAAACAGACAGACAGGAATAGTTTCTTGGACTACTCTAGCTATCATCCCCCCAGCCTCAAAAGAGGTTTGCCATACAGTCAACTTTTGAGGATTAGGAGGATTTGCAGTTCTGACCACATGTTTGAAGAGCAGGCTGCTGAACTATGTACAAGGTTCAGGGTAAAAGGTTTCAACAACACAATCCTTGAGAACAGCCTACAGAGAGTTAGGGGGTTGAAACGTGAGGACCTGTTGGTCCCGAAGTCCACCCCTGCCCGAGGGTCTAGAATAGTGTGTGCTGCTACTTTTTCACCTGCTTCTCAGGAAATAAAAAAATGTGTTTTAAGTCACTGGAATATCTTACAAAGTGACCCCCAAGTGGGCCATTTATTTGGCGAGCCTCCCTTGTTTGCTCAAAAACGGGCAAGAAATGTACGAGATATGATCGTTAGAGCTGACTGTTACACACGCCCCCCTGGCCCCTCCCATTTTTTGTCTGATGTACAGAATGGTAATTTTCCTTGCTTTAACTGTATTCAATGCAATGCTATGATCAGAGGAGAGACATTCTTCCATCCTCACTCTGGAAGAAAGTACTCAATTAAGAGTAGGATCTCGTGTAAAACTAAATTTGTTGTGTATCTATTGAAGTGTCCATGTGGGCTAGTATACATTGGAAAAACTATCAGAGAGTTGAAAACTCGCATTTCAGAACACAAGAGTAGCATTAGAAACAGAGATATAAAATCCTCTGTCGCCAGGCATTTTAATGAGTTTGGTCACGACGTGTGTTCCCTCAGGTTCCAGGGTATAGAACAGGTCAGTCCACTGAAGAGGGGGGGTGACAGAGACAAGGCCTTGTTACAAAGAGAGGCATTTTGGATACATACCTTACAGACAGAACACCCCAAGGGCTTGAATGAAGAACTTTTGCTTGGTTGTTTTCTTTAAGGGGTGCGTCGGGTGGATGTGCTGTGGGTTCGCGCATGATGCTCTTGCACTGTAAGGCAGTGTGGGAGCGTCATGTGTGGACCTGCAGTATCTCTATCCGATGCATTCACTTATATGCATTTTATTATGTATTTTTCTAATTCTATTTTAAATATTTTCTTACTGATTTTTGTTATTCTAATATGTTGACTTTTCATCTGTGCTTATTTAACACAAGTGTGGCCATCCAGCCTCATTCTTCTCGTCTGCAAAACATTATTGCATTCCTGCTGTGTAATATATACAGACTTATATACAAGTATACTGTTTAAAATTGTACCTTTATCTCTTTTTTGATATTCTCTGATGTTTTTGATATTATATTCATTGTTATTTTATGTTGTGAGATATTTCCTAGTACTTGATAATGTAATTGATTGTATTTCCGGTTTGACACTATTTATACGTCATGTCCGTCTTCTGTCAGCACAATGCTGAGGAAGGCTCCACGCCGAAACGTACATTGTCATCTTGCTTGAAGGTAAATAAAACAACCAAAAGGAATTATTTTGAGTGCTGGTTTTTTGCCCCTCTCTTAAAACATAGAGATACAATAGTCTAGCATGCAGGAGGGGCCTTCAGATTGTGAGGTACCCCTACCAGAGTTAGAACAAAACCATTTTCTTTTTCTTCAGGGCCTCCCATTCATGAAATAGATTGTTGAGTAACTTTATTTTAAGGCAAAAGTGGTGAAATCAATAGATTAGGGTTGCACGGTATAGAGAGGCAAAGTGACCGCCTACTTCCTGCTTCAGCACTGTTGTGCTCGCAGGAGCTGGTTTGGTTATGAAATATGATTATTAATAATTATGAATTATTAATATTCATAAATGTATTAGATTTGACAGAAAATATTGTATTCTCTGTAAGATTCGGGGCACCACTGTAGTTAAGGCTACAGACCTGTCTAAAGTCAAGTTATGACTTGTTTAGACACCAAACCAAATTGTCATATCAGTCTCATAATGATATAATGTACATTGTACAGTTAATTGAAGGGTCAAAGTTCGTAAGCTTCTGTCACAGATTTCCACAGATAAAATACCTCATGAATAACAACCAAGATTCATAGCATTATGTAATAAAAATATTGAATAAATCACAATATCAATTGACATTAACATAATGATTAAAATATCAGTTCATCACATTTACTTTACAACTAATAATCTATCACATCTATAGCTAACCCCTAATATGAATAACATAGTATCACTGTGTGTGTGTCTGTGTGTGTGTGTCTTAAGTCTGCAGGTCAGAAGCAGGCTTGAATGTGTGTGTGGGTATGTCGGTGTTAATTAGCACTTGTGGGTGTGTGTGTGTGTGTGTGTGTGTGTGGGTGTGTGTGAGAGAGAGAGGAGGAGGGAGGAGAAGGTGGAGTGTCTTATGTCACCCCAGGACAGTGGTGTAATGTAACTAAGTATAAATACTTAAGTACTGTACTTAAGTATTTTTTATGAGTATCTGTACTTTACTTGAGTATTTATATTTCTGTCAACTTTTACTTTTACTCCACTACATTTCCCAAATAAAATGGATACTTTTACTCCACTACATTTCCCCCAAGCATCTTAGTTACAAAGTAAAATCACAAGAAATAAATTGCCTGCAAACAATCAGGTTTAGTGAATCAGTGCTCCTAGTTTGCAAGTTACGTTAATCACGATCCACACGCCATTCCATTTGGTGGCTGTATTAATACAACATAACGTTGTTTGCCAGTGGCTATAAAAGTCAAGAAGAAATAGACTTCCACTCAAGCCCAGGCATGTCTTTTGCTTGATTTTTTTTGCAGCATTTACTTGTACTTTTTACTTTCAATACTTAAGTACATTTAATATCAGAAAATTACTTTTGATACTTAAGTACAGAAAATATCAAGTACTTTAAGACTTTTACTCAAGTAATATTCTAATGAGTGACTTTGACTTTTACCAAAGTATTTTTCTGGGAAGATATCTTTACTTTTACTTAAGTATGGTTTTCGAGTACTTTATACACCACTGCCCCAGGATTGGCTGAGGGGCGTTCTGGTCGTGTTAAGACCGCCTCCTTTTCAAAATGGCGGTTTTGCCAATTTTGGTGGAGGAGCGAGAGGGAGAGCGACGGGGAGAGAGAGAGAGAGAGAGCAGGGGAGAGAGAGAACACGCTGGTGGCCTCAAATTCTCACAGATCGCTAACAGTCACATACATGATAATGCATTTTAACCCCTAACTCTGCCCAGACCATTAAACCATGAATGAACTCTCACGTGGGGTCCACTCCGTTGAGCGGGATCCTGTTGGTTAGGCTGTCCTGTGCGCTGTGGGTTTGGCTGCGGTGAGGAGGAGGTTCGAGGTTGGCTGAGTTGACGTCAGGGCTGACGTGCAGTTCTCTCTGTTGGTTGCAGAGCAGTGGTTGGCTGCGCTCTGTGGCTGGCACCACGGTGTGTCTTTTGCGTCCTTCCTGCAGCAGTTGGTTGCCCCTGCTGCGGTGTGGCTCTTCTGCTTCTTCTCCTGCATGTGCCGTGCGCTGGGAGGGTTGTCGGTCTGTGGCTGTTTTGCCGGCTTCTCTTGGTCTGCTGAGCGGTCTGCTCGCGGTACGTTCTTGTTGTCGGGCTTGCGGTCCAGTTGGGCTTCTCTGGGCAAGGAGAGCGGCTGCTCTACGCGCAAGTTTGAAAGCACAGGAAGGGCTTTCCCTTGCGACTTATAACACTAAAACGACTTAAATTAAACTGAGATTAAGTAGAACTATCTCAGTTTACGCATGCTATTTCTCGTGGGACTTACGGCTGGCCTTTCAGCCGATTTCTGGTGCTGCTGTGGGCTCGGAGTCCTCTGGGCCCTGGTCAGGCCTTTGGTGCAGGCCTGTGTTTCAGAGAGGGTACAGAGAGCGGGGGAGGGGAGCCGGCTTCCTGGCTCCTCCAGCCCTTTCCACATCAAGGTCTGACGGGATCAAAAGCTTAGTTGAGACTCCAAGTTAAAACTGTTTCCCAACAGTTTTGTTGGAGATCACATATTAAAATGAGCATGCATGGTGGGCCAATCACAACGTTCGGTGAGTTGGGCTGTGCACACCCACTCTGTAAGTTCAACTTAAAGGGTGCTGTCCCTTTTGGCTGCGGGGGAACAATTGTCTTTGATTAGGTTGGGAGATAAAACAATGGCAACTCTTTGAGGCTCGGCCCCCAGCTGTGCTGGTATCTGTAGGGTGTGACCCAGCCAACCAAATGGTACAGTGTTTGGAAGGTAGGGGGAGAATCCCCCTCACTGTCTCTACTATACACTCAAATGTCTTACATTCAAATATATCAGTAATACAGTACAGTCCATAATGTGTCGATCACAACAGCACTGTAGAGATTTTCATCTGCCACTTTTTTCCCATGGACATTTTGTAAAAGGCTTATAAAAATAGTTTTACTTCGTCAAACCGGTTGAGATATATTTAGAATCGAGAGAGACCATAGAACGTTTCACTCTGACAAAAAAAAAAAAAAAAAAAAAAAGTTTCTTTAAATACACAATTTTTTTACGTTTTGGTCCGAGTGAAATGTTATGTGGTCTCTCCTGTCACACTGAACATCTTTGGAGAACTCAACACCCATTTCCTCTTGTCACACTGAATTAGCTTTCAAAACAGATTTGTTATTAAATGACATAATGAAGGAGTAAATCTGAGATATAAGTGATCTCTGATCGAGTGAAAGTTTAAATAATTCCTCCCATGGAAGTAAAATTGGCATAGAAGGGAAAGAAGGAAACTGAGAGGTTACACATTGTCATATCTGAAGATAATTGAAGAGATGTGAGCATGGCAAATCATATGTACTTAAAGTAGAAGTAGAAGTAGAAAAAGTAGAAAATATATTGTCCTGGTATAGATCACAAAAGTAGATTTCCACAAAGAAAAGGTAGAGTCTAAAGATGAAGGGGGGATAGGTGATTGAGAGTTATGGCCCCAATGCAGAGGAAAATTTAAAACGGCACCAGAATTGATACCAAATTTTAAGAGAAGACCGAATAACTGTTTCTTTTTTGTGTGCTGAGAAAATGAGATTGGATAGGAAGAACATAGCTTTGTGTTCTTTGTTTGTTTTCAAGATTCAAGATTCACTTTAATAGCCACAGTAAGATTCACTTTAATAGCCACAGTAAGTAATCAGATTACTTAGTCCAAGTATGCATCAATAGGAGAGGACAAAGCTATATAATTTAGAAAACAATCACTCAAATTTAAAGTGCAGTATTTTAAAGTAACATTATGAAGAAGCTGTCCCTGTGACGACAGGTTCTAATCTGGCCTACTGCCAGGAGACCTCAGTCTCCTGCCAGGGGGGAGGGCCTCAAAGAGTTTATGTCCTGGGTGGGAGGGGTTGGCCATGGTTTTCCAATACCGCTTCAGCATCCTGGTAGTGTGCAGGTCCTGAAGGGATGGCATCTAATCATTATAATCCTTAAACTTTTAAATACTTCACGTTTCCTCCATACTGTAATATATAGTTATATACAGTACTGATTTAGTGTAATATATACTGTATACTGTACACTACTTATATACTTAAGCAATATAGCATGAGAGCAAGTGTGTTGTGGCGAATATATCCCGCTGATAAGCTGTTATCCCACGAGGCCGCAGGCCGAGTGGGATAACAGCTTATCAGCGGGATATATTCCACAACACCACGCAGCTCGAGTGCTATATTGCTTTTATAAAACGGTTTCCAAGTATAATAATATAATAATAATAATACTATAAGTCCGACTGGCATGGTATTCTGATAGAGTCAGTTGAAACACTACTGTAAGGCGGGAGCGCAAGAACGTGCGGGTGATTTGATTGGATCGTTCTGGAGACTGAAGTTGACATTGGCCAATCCTGGCGCTTGCTGAGAAGCTGAGAGCTTTCTGGAAAGCCGACAGGCAGCTCGAGCGCAGCGCTGCATTCTCAGCGCTTGCTGAGAAGCTGAGTGCTTTCTGCAAAGCCCGACACCAACTAACGTTACGGCGTTAAATGCGGGGTTAAATGCGGGGTTAACAGCCTTTTTTTTGCAAAGAAGACATTAGCCCGCATTTATTCTTGTACAAAACATAATTTTCTGCGAAGTATTAGTAAAGATATAAGCGAAGATCGATTCACAAGGATCTGACAGCTGTCTCCGCCATTTGTTTTTTTTTAGGTAACCAGGTAGTTAAGAGAGTTGCCATGGCAACCAATAACCCACTCCAATAACCCATGGCCATGGGTTATTGGAGTGGGTTATTGGATTTATACAATGGCTGTGAACCAATCAGATTGCTTGATTTGAGAGAGCCGTTTTATAATAAAATATATACTGTTTTATACAATACTGATATACTGTACTGTAATATACTTTAGGTTACAGAGAAGAGGATGTCGCCTTCTGTCATTCTGACTTGGTTGCTGTGGGTCTGCCTGCAGGCTGCAGAGAGCCACGAGTCCCGTAAGTTTGGATTGATTTTACAGGCTTAGCTGAACACTGATTATTAGGGGTCCAAGCACGAAGTGCGTGGATCCCTATTGTATCTGTTCCGATTATTTTTTTTCTTCTTCTCCGGTAAAACTGTATGTACAGCAGAAACTGTAATGCTCAGCGTAGCCAGACTGGGCACATAGATTGTAAATGTGCCTCACTACTCAGAAACAAAAAATTACCCATATCGGCCAGATGGTGGCGCTATAACAGACCATTTCGCGTTATGCTCCATATCTTCTGAACCGTGAGGCGTAGAATCAAAATTCCACTTCGGCTGTATTCCCTGGATCAATACGCATCTATCCATATAGGCCACGCCCATTTGCGTGTGCCTAGATGTTCCGCCATCTTGGACTTTCTCAAAAAAAAAAAAAACGAACTTGTCCTAGGCCATTTGCCCGAATGAGCCCAAACTTTTTGTGTGTCATCTCTGGACTTCCCTGATTAAAAAACTTAGAAAGAATTTGGATACGTGAAACCGTCTTGAAATGATAAATGTTTAAACTTTTGTGTATTTACTTTTGTTCTTTTCCTGCCCTAAAAGTGTGTGGATCTCAGAAACCATACACCCCCCATCACCCAAACTTTCCACACAGGTTCACGACATCACCCACTACTCAGAGTAAAAAAATTACACCAATCCACCAGATGGTGGCGCTATAACAGCCAATTTCACGTTTGTCGGTCCATAACTTCTGAACTGCGAGCTGTAGAATCAAAATTCCACATCTACTGGTTTCCCTGGAGCATCATGTATCTAACCCACTAGGCCACGCCCATTTCTGTGTGGTAGATTTTCCGCCATTTTGAATTTTATCAAAAACCTACTTTTGCGAGCTCCTCCTAGATTGTTTGGCCAAATCACACAAAACTTTTTCTGGGTTATCTATGGACTACCCCGACCTAAAGTTATTAAAGGATTTTGGATACGTGAAACCGTTTTGAAATGATAAATGTCTAAACTTGTGTGTATTTGCTTTTGTTCTTTTCCTGCCCTAAAAGTGTGTGGATCTCAGAAACCATACGCCCCACATCACCCACCTTTCTACATAGTTTCAAGACATCACCCACTACTCAGAGGAAAAAATTACACCAATCCACCAGATGGTGGCGCTATAACATCCAACCACCACTACTACTACTACTACTATTCTTAATACTTCTGCTGCTACTATTGCTACCACTCCCACTACTACCAACACTACTACTACTACTATTACTACTACTGCTACTACTACTACTACTAGTACTGCTTGGAAACCGTCAGGTCACCGGATCTCAACCAAACTTTGTTTACTTGTGCACATACCAAGTCTGAATAAATGTGCACTATCTGACATATACCCCCCAAGTCACCGGAAGCTTGGACCCCGCATCGCCGCTTGCGGCTATATTTATTATTATTATTATTTATTATTATTATTATTATTATTATTATTATTATTATTATTATTATTATTATTATTATTATTATTATTATTATTATTTATTTATTTTTCACATAAAGGGTATAAACTGAACAGAAGCATATTGAATTCACTGGGAATTTATTTTATAAATTAAAGACTCCTGCCAATAGATCTCGTAATTCTGAAAATATTTTAGAATTATGACAATTATGTCATAATTCTGCAAATATGCAAGAATTCTGACATAATTCTGACATAATGATCTTGGTAAATCCATATGGTGGTGGGGATGATTTCAGTAAAGACCAACATGACAGGCTATTTAATTTGATCAAGATTTATTTCTGTGTTGGTTTGAGACATTTGCAGATACTAGATTCTTTGAGCGAGTCATTATTTATAGACGTTGTGCTGCCACCTCAGGACTTCAGGGTTGAGGCTTTGACATTGTGTTATTTCTCTCTGGAGCCAATATGCCGATATAGAGTAGTAGTGCTGCCTGCCTCTACAGCACTATAATCTCTCAACATACATGTAGACTGATATGGTTTAACACGTACCAAGTCAATATACAGTAGTGCCTGGTCTCTACAGCACTATAATCTCGCAACATACATGTAGACTGATATGATTTAACATGTACCAAGTCAATATAGAGTAGTGCTGCCTGGTCTCTACAGCACTATAATCTCTTAACATACATGTAGACTGATATGGTTTAACACGTACCAAGTCGATATACAGTAGTGCCTGGTCTCTATCACTATAATCTCTCAACATACATGTAGACTGATATGGTTTAACACGTACCAAGTCAATATACAGTAGTGCCTGGTCTCTACAGCACTATAATCTCTCAACATACATGTAGACTGATATGGTTTAACACGTACCAAGTCAATATAGAGTAGTGCTGCCTGGTCTCTACAGCACTATAATCTCTTAACATACATGTAGACTGATATGGTTTAACACGTACCAAGTCGATATACAGTAGTGCCTGGTCTCTACAGCACTATAATCTCTCAACATACATGTAGACTGATATGGTTTAACATGTACCAAGTCAATATACAGTAGTGCCTGGTCTCTACCGCACTATAATCTCTCAACATACATGTAGACTGATATGGTTTAACATGTACCAAGTCAATATACAGTAGTACCTGGTCCCTACAGCACTATAATCTCTCAACATACATGTAGACTCATATGGTTTAACATGTACCAAGTCAATATACAGTAGTGCCTGGTCTCTACAGCACTATAATCTCTCAACATACATGTAGACTGTTAATTGTTTAACATGTAGAAAGTCAGGTTGCAAGCACACTCGAATATAATAAAAAACTCACTGGGTGCAAGGCAAGCACGAATTATGGACAAGAGAAAAGCCAGCACTCCAAATGTCTTTTTTGTTGATTTATTTCCTCCTCAGTACACCTGGGCAGCAGCAACGAACGTTTCAGTCAGAGACCTTCCTCAGCGTTGTGCTGTGTCAGGCAAAAAAAGACAGCTATATACAGTCATGCCGGAAGTACAATCAATTAGGAAAATAAAACATTTTGTAATGTGCCTTGTCCCGAGTAGAGGCAAGGAACTATTTAGTAACACATTGAAAATAATACATTTAGAATAATACATAGAAAAGTTAAAATTACAAGTATTGTATAAAGACCTCCAACCGGAAGTGCTTCACAATAAGGCTCTGTATATAATGAGCATGATTATACCAGAACTTACAACGGGGGCTCTAGTGACAAGCTACTGTAAGAGGTTGGCTAGCCACACATGGAGCAAACAAGCACAGGGGTCCCAATGTTCTCAGCACAATCGCAACCACATACTTGAGAATACACCAATAGAAAACAAGAAAAAATATGAAAAAATATTAAAGAAAACAGCTAAGAAGTAGCTCCTCGTTTAGGCCTTTAGGGTGTTCTGTGTGTAGGGAATGAATCCAAAATGCCTCCCTTTGTAGTAAGGCCCTGTCTCTGTCACCGCCCCTCTTTAAGGGACCAACAGACTCAATCCCCTGGAACCTAAGAGAACACACATCGTGTCCAAATGAATTAAAATGTCTGGCTACAGACGACTTTTCCTCTTTATTTCTAATATTGCTTTTATGTTCAGAAATGCGAACTTTAAGTTCTCTCGTGGTTTTCCCCACATAACAAAGGCCACAGGGACATTTCAAAAGATACACCACAAATTTAGTTTTACAGGAAATCCTACTTTTGATAAAGAATTTCTTCCCTGAGTGTGGGTGTAAAAAGGTAGCACCCTTAATCATAGCGTTACAGTGAATACAATTGGAACAAGGAAAATTACCGTTAGGCAAATTAGATAAAAAATGGAGGGGGGGTGTGTAACAGTCCGCTTTAACTAGTACATCTCTCAGATTTTTAGCTCGTTTATGAGCAAACAGAGGAGGTTTAACAAAGGCGTGGCCCACCTGGGGGTCACTACGTAATATGTGCCAGTGTTTTAACACACAGGATTTGATGTCATGGGACACCGGAGAGAAGGTTGTGGCGCAAACCATATTAAAGCTCTGGGCAGAGGGGGTTTTGGGCACCAATAAGTCCTCTCTATTCAAGTTTTTAACCCGCTGGAGGCTGTTATCCAGAACACTGTTACTATAGCCTTTCGCTCTAAAGCGAGCACACAGTTCAGCAGCTTGTTCATCGAAATCAATATCTCGATTACAAATTCTTCTGACCCTTAAGAGCTGACTATAAGGTAAACCTCTTTTAAGACTGGGAGGATGATAACTAGTAAAGTCTAAAAAACTATTTCTGTCTGTCTTTTTCCTGTAGACCTTGGTCAAGAGGAGATCAGATTTTTTCACACAAACATCCAGAAAGGACACTGAATCAAGGCTATATTCAAGCGAAAATTTTATAGAAGGTAATCTGGAATCAATATATAACTTGAACTCTTCTAATTGGATGAGAGACCCAGTGAAAATAAAGAATACATCATCAATAAAACGGAACCAACACTCAAAAAAGGCACCAAAGGGGTTATTCTGATGAACAAAGTTATCTTCAAATTTGCCCATAAAAAGGTTTGCATAGTTTGGTGAGCACGGGCTCCCCATACTAACCCCCTGGCATTGTAAGTAGTACGCTTTTTCAAACTTAAAGTAGTTTCTGTTCAGGATCAATTTGCACAGGTCCACTAGAAAACCAGTAGGGGGTGTAGGGTTCTGTCTTGTGTCCAAATAGTGTGTAAGAGCTTCCAAACCCTCCGTATGGGGTACATTAGTATACAGACTGTTCACATCCATGGTGCACAAAAAACTGCCTTCAGTGATGTTTTGTATAGAATTCAATTTGTTAAGAAAATCTGTAGTGTCTTTCAGATAAGACGGAAGTAGGTATACCAGTGATTTAATATGTTTATCTAGGTATTGTGAAATCGGTTCTGTAAGAGACTGAGTGCCCGCTACAATGGGCCTGCCAGGTACTGGTTCCACACAACTCTTATGTATTTTAGGAAGAGTGTAAAAAACTGGACGTATAGGATGTTTCTGAAGCATAAATTTATGTTCATCCTGATTAATAAAAGAATTAGTTAATGCAGTGCTCAAAAAAGCCTCTACTTCCTGAAGGAATTTCACAGTAGGGTCCCCCATTAAAGGAGTGTAAAATTCAGATGCCCCAAGTTGTCTCAGAATCTCAGTTCTGTAAGACACAATGTTTTGAATAACTACAGCACCACCTTTGTCAGCATTTCTGATCACAATGGTAGAATCTTTTGACAGTGTGACTAACGAATTACTTTCTTCAAGTTCAATGTTCGAAAAATGTCTCTTTTTATTGTTTGACAGTACCGTTTCCATCGCGTCCTGCTCAACCAACCTGCAGAAGGTAGCGACAGAATGGTTCAACGCAGGTGGGACAAAAGTACTTTTAGCCCTCAATCCAAACGAGGGTATGGAGGGTGGTGCAGGTACACTGCTGACAGTCTGTGAAGGAGGAGAAAGTGAGTGGGGAGCGCCCTTGTCAAAAAAAGCACGAAGCTTGACATTTCTTAAGAATTTAAACAGTTCTATTCTAGTTTTAAATGGGTCCGCTCTAGTAAAGGGAACAAAAGATAAACCTTTTGAGAGGATGGAGACTTCTTTTGGAGACAGGGGTCTGTTAGACAGACTTGAATATAGCCTTGATTCAGTGTCCTTTCTGGATGTTTGTGTGAAAAAATCTGATCTCCTCTTGACCAAGGTCTACAGGAAAAAGACAGACAGAAATAGTTTTTTAGACTTTACTAGTTATCATCCTCCCAGTCTTAAAAGAGGTTTACCTTATAGTCAGCTCTTAAGGGTCAGAAGAATTTGTAATCGAGATATTGATTTCGATGAACAAGCTGCTGAACTGTGTGCTCGCTTTAGAGCGAAAGGCTATAGTAACAGTGTTCTGGATAACAGCCTCCAGCGGGTTAAAAACTTGAATAGAGAGGACTTATTGGTGCCCAAAACCCCCTCTGCCCAGAGCTTTAATATGGTTTGCGCCACAACCTTCTCTCCGGTGTCCCATGACATCAAATCCTGTGTGTTAAAACACTGGCACATATTACGTAGTGACCCCCAGGTG
Organism: Poromitra crassiceps; assembly: GCF_964638095.1. NCBI lineage: Eukaryota > Metazoa > Chordata > Actinopteri > Beryciformes > Melamphaidae > Poromitra > Poromitra crassiceps. The sequence goes on along the minus strand of NW_028152240.1, from coordinate 688,246 downwards.
GGCCACGCCTTTGTTAAACCTCCTCTGTTTGCTCATAAACGAGCTAAAAATCTGAGAGATGTACTAGTTAAAGCGGACTGTTACACACCCCCCCTCCATTTTTTATCTAATTTGCCTAACGGTAATTTTCCTTGTTCCAATTGTATTCACTGTAACGCTATGATTAAGGGTGCTACCTTTTTACACCCACACTCAGGGAAGAAATTCTTTATCAAAAGTAGGATTTCCTGTAAAACTAAATTTGTGGTGTATCTTTTGAAATGTCCCTGTGGCCTTTGTTATGTGGGGAAAACCACGAGAGAACTTAAAGTTCGCATTTCTGAACATAAAAGCAATATTAGAAATAAAGAGGAAAAGTCGTCTGTAGCCAGACATTTTAATTCATTTGGACACGATGTGTGTTCTCTTAGGTTCCAGGGGATTGAGTCTGTTGGTCCCTTAAAGAGGGGCGGTGACAGAGACAGGGCCTTACTACAAAGGGAGGCATTTTGGATTCATTCCCTACACACAGAACACCCTAAAGGCCTAAACGAGGAGCTACTTCTTAGCTGTTTTCTTTAATATTTTTTCATATTTTTTCTTGTTTTCTATTGGTGTATTCTCAAGTATGTGGTTGCGATTGTGCTGAGAACATTGGGACCCCTGTGCCTGTTTGCTCCATGTGTGGCTAGCCAACCTCTTACAGTAGCTTGTCACTAGAGCCCCCGTTGTAAGTTCTGGTATAATCATGCTCATTATATACAGAGCCTTATTGTGAAGCACTTCCGGTTGGAGGTCTTTATACAATACTTGTAATTTTAACTTTTCTATGTATTATTCTAAATGTATTATTTTCAATGTGTTACTAAATAGTTCCTTGCCTCTACTCGGGACAAGGCACATTACAAAATGTTTTATTTTCCTAATTGATTGTACTTCCGGCATGACTGTATATAGCTGTCTTTTTTTGCCTGACACAGCACAACGCTGAGGAAGGTCTCTGACTGAAACGTTCGTTGCTGCTGCCCAGGTGTACTGAGGAGGAAATAAATCAACAAAAAAGACATTTGGAGTGCTGGCTTTTCTCTTGTCCATAATTGTTTAACATGTACCAAGTCGTTACTGAAGAGAGGACCTACTTGTCTGGACACAGACTGGGCGTGGTTCTGTAGGCATTTGACCACAAACGTTTGGGTCAACCTCTCACTAATTGCAACAAAACCAAACTCAATGGATTTTGTGTGCTCAATATGTTCTAAATGAGAGAGTAAGGAATCCTATGAGGGAAAGCTTTGAAAATGATCTAATGATCCTACCAAAACAGACACTACCGTTTTTTGAAATTGTATGTTTAATTGTGCAAATGAGGCATAAATATACACAAATTTGCATATATTTCCAAAACAGAAATTTGAATATTGGCTCAGGCTCAAAATTGTGGGAACATAGACACGCTCCCCTTTTTAGAGGGGTGGGAGCAGGGGTGAAAGTGGTTTGAATTTCTTGCAGGAACTATAGGCTCAGGGCCGGTTCCAGAACAAGATGACTAGGGGTGCATCCTAGTCTAGATAGGAAAGGGTGCAGATGCCTGGCCGAAGGCCGGGCCCTTCGGCCGGCCGCCCGAAAAACTTTGACATGTTATTTTACTAAAAATAATGCATTTGACCATCATTTCAAGTAGAATGATACCACCCAAGCAAGAATATTTCAAGTGTTTCAAGTGCTTTACTGAAATATTTGGACCATATAATGATAATTCAATTATCTCAACCTTAAAAGGTTACATATAGGTGCCAAAAAGCCATAAAATCACATCAAAGAACAAAGAAAAACAACAACTATAATTCAAGTTTAACACATTGACTGCCAGACGTTTTTTTTTGCTGTAGGTAGCTTCTGCCAAGCCGTTTTTTGAGGATTATGGCTCATTTTATAAGAGCCGAGGATTCGTTTCAGCTTGGAGTTTGTGAACATACAATATCTCAAAAGTACTAATAGAATGTGTACTTTCTCTGTCTAAAAGAGTTAGTTTGTAGAGTTAGTAGTTATGTAAGCATTAGCAGTTGAATACAGCATGGTTTTAGCGTGAAAAAGAATATTCAGAGATAAACGGCTTTTTGTGAAATTGGATGGAACTGTCACTTTAACCATTCATTTTTGGCTCTCTCTCTCTCTCTCTCCCTCCCCCTCTCGCTCTCTCTCTCTCTCTCCCTCCCTCTCGCTCTCCCTCCCTCTCTCTCTCTCTCTCTCTCTCTCTCTCTCTCCCTCCCTCTCGAGTTGCTTCAACTCCGCCCTCCGTGGGCGGACAAGCTTGTCACCAGTCAGTGCTTTGCTGCTCTGCTGTGCCTGCATGTCTGGGCCGCTGTTTGAGGAAGTCGGGATGGCTCGTTTGGAGTTTTGGTTGAGAGAAGCGTTTGCGATTCTGGTCATATTTATGCTGCGTGTTTCAAAGTGTGTTCCTCCACCTATAATCTATCACCCGATCATAGTAGATCGGCTGAATCTATTATGTAAATTTGCAATCCCGCATCGCCAGCAATCAGCGCGAAAAGGAGAATGGCTGGGCTGAGAATGGCTTGACAAGTTAAAAAAATGCTTTCCTTCCTCTAGCAAGGAGAGCACTGTTGCCACTTAGTGGGTCGGTGGAATGGGTTGTAAACGTTCGGTGGCTCCAATAATTATATAAGAGATGTAAAAGGCTTAGATGCACAACCCACCGTCAAAAAAAAAAAATCGATGCCAAAAACGTGTAAACACGTTGTTGGCAGGGAACAGCTGGATTCTGAAAACGTGTTCATACGTTGTTGGCAGTGAATGAGTTAAACAGTAAGTGTGCAGCTGTAGCATTTTTTTTTATTTATTTTTTTTACTTTTCAACTGAGCATGCAGACAATTAAAATAAGGGTGCAATGCATGCTTTTGCACCCCCGTAGAACCGCGCCTGTATAGGCTACTACCCCAACCTTCATCGTTTCATATTGTTCTCCTCCCACCCCCATCGCCTGTTCTTTCTTCTGAGGAGGGACCTGCTGCTTCTTGTTGAGTCTCCTCTTCCTCCCTCTGGCCCTCAACTGTTTTAATTAAATTAGAATAACATTTACAACTAAATTCATCAACAGTCAAACAGTCTCTGTCTTTGAATTGTGAATCGTTTATTATCCATCCTTGCCCGCTGCCCGGTGCAAATTGCATTAATAAAGTAGGTGCATTTGGTCGCAAAATGTCCGGGAACAATAAATCAAACGCACCTTTATACAACAGTTAGTTCCGGCCGACTGTGTGTGTATCACTCCATTTCACTGCGTGCGCCTCCTCCAGCCTGTTAGCTGCATGGTTAGCTGCTGTTACTCGCCCCACAATTGCCACAAAGTAAACCCATGCCTTGCGGCACATCGCTGCCTCTCAGTGGTTGGAAATATTACCGTTTCTGCTTGCTTGGGAACTACACTCGTGCAATCCTGGGGGAACTGTTTGGCGGAGCGGAGGCAAGCTGCAAGCGAGACTAGACTTGACATAGCCCAGTGCAGCAGCCTCAGCGGCATTCAGGAGCTGCGTGCTGGAAGCGCAAATCAGCCTACACAGCACGGATTAAAAACCACTGACTGCCAGGTCTAAAACACAGAACAATTTAGAAGCAATTTATGAGAGAGACTGTTGTTTATTACCCTAATGACATAACGTCAGCCATGCATTTCCTTGTTGGAAATTATGGATCGACTGCACTCTGCAGCAATCGGATTTTGATTGACAGGCAGCTAGGGATGGGAATTGATAAGATTTTAGCGATTCCGATTCCATTTTCGATTCTGCTTATCGATCCGATTCCTTATCGATTCTCTTATCGATTCTCATTGGGCAAGGAAAAAAAAAGAAGAGTACAAACAGGTTAATTAACATTAATTTTCTTTTAGATTATTATTATTATAATTATGTATTATTATTCAGCTCTGAGATCAGATTGCTCTTTTCAATCCCATACCAAGCAGGGATCAGTGTGTCTGTTAAACTGGCTCTGTTTGGGGGTTTGTATTTTGGGTTGAGCATCTTTGTCATCTCCCTATAGAAAATATATAGTGGGAATGAATGAAACAGAACTAGTGGTTAGAATGACAACATGCAACTTTGGACATTTTACTTTAGCTGGCATGTCAGACAAACTTACTGCTCGGGGACATTCGTTTACCCTCGCCTCGGTCATTTTACTCTTCCCTGCTGCCTGGGTGAATGGAGGGGCTAGAGCTGCACAAGAAGTACTCGCAGCAGCCTCTGACCCAAAGCGACTACCAGCCCCTGAACCAGTCTGACTCTGAACGTCATCATCCTCTAAAATAAATGGATGGAAATGGAGTATTGGTGAAATCTGGTTTACACGATAGACAGGGTCTGGAGGAGTTTACTCTCCATATTAACAGATGCTGTTAGCCGCGCTGCTGTTAGCCACTTATCGTCACTCCGTAGCACATCAAAAACGTGACATTCCTCCAAAATTATTGCATGCTGTGTGGACAAATGTTTCTGGATATTGCTAGTATTTCCCCCCTTTGACGAAATAGAGGGTTTGCAAGCAAGTGGCACTGTGGTCATCGTTTTGCTTCTGCCTAGACCGTGGCTGGAAACAAAACAAGGCTGCGTTGCGTGCGTGTCGCAGCGTGTGATGTCATCGCGCATGGAATCGATAGTGGAATCGTTCAGGACGTTGGCTAACGATTCCAAGGAATCGATCCAATGGGACCCGGTTCTCAACAAGAACCGGTTCTCGATTCCCATCCCTACAGGCAGCTGCATGTCTTCCCCCAACGGCGTTCAGGCACCAAAAGTCTTACCGGAACTGCGCACCGGACGGTTCCGGCCCACTTTCACCAGTGGGTGGGAGAGGTTAGGGTTAGGCGTGGGGGGTGGGAGAGGTTAGGTTTAGGGTTAGGCGTGGGGCGTGGGGGAGGGGTCCTCGACTCCCCCTGACCCGACCACCTCAGACCCTCTAACCCTAACCCTAATCCAGACCCTAACCTTAAACCTAACCAAAAATCCACACAAAAACCATTTTCCATTTAACAATTTTAGAGTCGAAATTGTGAAATATAAATGTTTTTAGGCTGTGGACAAATGTTTGTACTTAACTCATTGAGTGCCATGGACGTCTTTGGACGTCCAATTAAATAGTGACGTAGAGTGCCACGGACGTCTTTCGACGTCCAATGCGTTTTTTGACGGTGGGACGTCGATCAAAGCCTTCCGCAGCTCCTGTACAACTATTGTAGCTATTGGAGGTCTATAACCTATTTTACAGAACCCTTAGGTGGCGACAGTGCTCTCCAGGTTAACAGAAAGGCAGAGAAAAACAGAGAATAAGTCGTTGGGGAAACGGAAATCGCATCGCATCCGTATGCATCGATATGCATGAAGCGTTTTAACGTTAGATGTGCCTGCAGCAGGCAGCAGCCAATCTGCTCCCACAATTGAGCTCCTCCATGTCCGCTGCGACAGGCTGTCGCCGACAGCCCATTCGCATGATCAGCCGTTATTATTCTCAACTGGAAGCATACAGTAGTAGCCGGTGACAAACACACGCGGAAAAAGCTGGATGTCGCCGACGCGCACCCTTCACAGTGCAGAGCAAACTCAGCAGAGAGCCACCTCCCACGCAGAGCAGCACACAACACTGACCCAGACAGACCCAGGCAGCAGGACAGGGTTGGCAAACGCAAGCCAGAATATCCGATGCCCACCAGCAGCAAATCAAGATCAGCAAGAAGCTGCAACCAGCAGAGCACGCAGGGGCCAGCGCTGCTGGTTGCAGCTAAAAATAAAACAAAATTCCCTGGCCTTCACTGTTTTATTGAAGGAAATTATTTTTGAGGTGTGACTACATCAGAAAATTAGCTTCAGAGTCAGTGATGTGTTTGAAATGTTTAATTTCACAAAAGGGCCATTATCTCAGCTTCTAGAAAAAAACTGCTCTTTTTTGTTAAATCAAGCTATCTTCTCCGGCTGATAACTAAAGAACGGAAAATGATATCAATAAACCTGTTTTTGCTGATGATAGAAAAGAGTCTCATTGTTCTTTTTGCGTGTTCATTGTTTACATAGTAATATCACACAATATTCTGTGGGCCTCGAGAAATCACTGAAAAAAGCTCTGAAACTCTGGCACTGGGAGCGTCCGTTCTCCAAAAGTGGCTGGCACTCAATGAGTTAAAAAAAAATGGAGACTGGGCTGTGGGAACATAGGGCTGTGGGAACATAGACATGCTCCCGTTTTTGGAGGGGTGGGAGTTTTGAGAGGGGTGGGAGAGGTTAGGTTTAGGGTTAGGCGTGGGGCGTGGGGGAGGGGTCCTCGACTCCCCCTGAGCCGACCACCTCAGACCCTCTAAACTTAACCAAAAATCCACACAAAAACCATATTCCATTTAACACATTCACTGCCAGCCTTTTTTTTTTTTACTGTAGGTAGCTTTTGCCAGAGGGTTTTTTTGAGGATTCTGGCTCATTTTACAAGAGCCAAGGATCATTTTCTGCTTGGAGTTTGTCAACACAAAGTTCACAAAAGTACTAATAGAATGTGTGCTTTCTCTGTCTAAAAGAGTTAGTTTGTAGAGTTAGTAGTTATGTAGATATTAGCCGTTGAGTACAGCATGGTTTCAGCGTCTGAGACAAAAAGCTGAGATAATCGCAGTTTTGTGAAATTCAATATCAAACAGTCACTTTAACCATTTATTTTTGGCATCAGTGAGACATCAGACATAAACAATATAGTTCTGAACAGTAATTTCCTCCATAGCAGCACCCGCACCCCCTCTCCTTACAACTCCTCCCTCCGTGGGCGTGTCTCCGTGTTTGTCAGTCACAAGCCAGTCTCTCCTGCCTGTCTGAGCAGTGAGCAGCAGCCTCTCTCTCTGGCGGCCCCTCGTCGGCGAGCGTGGATGTGGCTTAATCCGTTCTTGGATTTTCGGTTGAGAGCTTTGACGAAGCCTTGTGTGACTCTAGGCTCATGCTGCGCGCTTCAAAGTGTGCTTTCCACCCAGTCCACCTTTGGAAGCCCCCACCGCCGTGCGCCCGTGTGAAAGGTTTTCGCCTACAGTATGAGAATGAGGCTCGTTCGCTTCTGGGTCCTCGGTTGAGCTCAGCTGGAATGCGTGCGTTTCTGGCCAAACAACACTCAATAGTCTGAGCACCGTCGCCACTCAGTGGGTCGGCGGAATGGATTGCACACGCCCGGCGGCTCTAACAGTATAATAGAAGATGCAAAAGGGCCAGATCAACGATCCACCGTCAAAAAAAAAAAACGATTTTTTTGACGTATCCATACGTCGCTGGCAGTTAACGGTTGGATTCTGCTTGACGTATCAGTACGTCGTTGGCAGTTAACGTGTTAACAATTTTAGAGCCGAAATTGTGAAATAGAAATGTTTTTAGGCTGTGGACAAATGTTTCTACTTAAAAAAAAATGGAGACTGGGTTGCATTTTGTGGTAAAATGCATGAATTACTGACTCAACCTGTTGCTGTAACACAGTCTCAGTATAAACAAGCAGCACCACCCAGTGACCTAATCTGTTACTGCAACCAAACAATGTTCCAAAAGCATTGCAAACATATTTGAGACTGTTCCAGGTTCTGCATCTTAAATGTGTTGAAGCTGGTCCATGTGACTCAAGACACAGTCAGGCACTTCTCACAACTAAAAATCATGCATGTTGTTAAAGTGCCCCTCACACACTCATAGACCACCAGTGTGCACGTGAAATGTCCCCCCAGGTGAATGCAATATGAAATGTGGCAGTTGAGCCTAATAATTATCCATTTTCCTGTTGCTGCCACAGCTGGTCTGAAGTCCTACAGGCAGTAAACCAGCAGGTAGCCTCCTATAGGAGGCTCAGACCAGAGATGAAGTGGTCTACAGGCAGTAAACCAGCAGGTAGCCTACTGTAGGAGGCTCAGACCAGAGATGAAGTGGTCTACAGGCAGTAAACCAGCAGGTAGCCTCCTGTAGGAGGCTCAGACCAGAGATGAAGTGGTCTACACACAGTAAACCAGCAGGTAGCCTACTGTAGGAGGCTCAGACCAGAGATGAAGTGGTCTACACACAGTAAACCAGCAGGTAGCCTACTGTAGGAGGCTCAGACCAGAGATGAAGTGGTCTACACACAGTAAACCAGCAGGTAGCTAGGAGGCTCAGACCAGAGATGAAGTGGTCTACAGACAGTAAACCAGCAGGTAGCCTCCTGTAGGAGGCTCAGACCAGAGATGAAGTGGTCTACAGGCAGTAAACCAGCAGGTAGCCTACTGTAGGAGGCTCAGACCAGAGATGAAGTGGTCTACACACAGTAAACCAGCAGGTAGCTAGGAGGCTCGGACCAGAGATGAAGTGGTCTACTACAGACAGTAAACCAGCAGGTAGCCTACTGTAGGAGGCTCAGACCAGAGATGAAGTGGTCTACTACAGACAGTAAACATTAGGGTTGTCCTACAACCCAGGTTTTACGAGTGAGAACGAGAGCTCTCACTAGTGCCTACTTCGCTGCGTACGCAGCATTATGGAAGACTGTCATTTTTGCTCCAAAAATTACTTTACATTAAAACCTGACCACGCCCCTTTAGGTGACGTGGTGCCCCCCTGGGGCTGACTGGGCCTCCCACCTCGCCCCCGTGACTACGTCACGGCCAGTCAGCCCAGGGGCCGCCACTCATTTCTTCCAGCCAGCTGAGATCCGACGCACCCAGAGACGCATCGACGCAGCAAGGCTGGGTAGTGAGAGCTCTCGTTCTCACTCGTAAAACCTGGGTTGTAGGACAACCCTAATGTTTTACTTCGTTTCGAACTCAAGCTCTCACTAGTGCCTCCATTCAACCGACCTTGCTGCCGGGAGCACCCCACAGGGCGACCCGAAAGGCACCGGTGAACCACGGCCATATGGCAACGTTTATGCCTAACCGTCTGACATATTAGAGTGGCAACGATACTACTTTCTTGCCACCGACAGCACCGCGTGCGCGAACTGCGAACCGGACACGTCGAGACTGTAGTACCTGACGAAAGTGTGATGAGAGGACCATGAGGCCGCGGCACACATGTCCTCCACCGACACACCACGCAACAACGCAGAGGATGTCGCAACACCTCGCGTAGAATGCGCCTTGATACCCTCCGGGGGAACCTTGCCCACGGCAGAGTATGCCAACGCGATCGCCTCCACTATCCAGTGTGATAAGCGATCCTTGGAAAGGGGTCCGCCCTGGGCCCTTTGCCCAAAGCAAACCAACAGCTGATCTGTAATGCGTAATGAACGCGTCCTGGCCACATAGGCCGAGAGCGCCCTTACGGGGCACAGCATGTGCAAACGTCTCTCCTCACCCGAACTGAACGGCGGGGGACAGAATGCCGATAAGTCTATTACCATAGACCTATAGCTGGCATTAATATTCTTGGGCTGGTACGCCGGGTTAGGTCGCAACGTAACCCTGCGCCCATCGTCCCCAAAAACCATACAGGCCTGCTGTACCGAGAGGGCAATCAGGTCACCGACTCTCTTTCCTGACGACAAGGCCAGCAGCAGCGCGGTCTTTAAGGACAGAACCTTTAAATCGGCGGAGTCCAAGGGCTCAAACGGATGACCCGTTAGCCCGTCCAGCACCGTAACCAGGTCCCATTTGGGAAAAACGCACCGCAACGGCGGGCGCAGTTTACGCGCCCCCTTCATGAAGCGCGAGACCAAAGGGTACGCCCCCACGGGGGTCCCTTCAATCCCCATGTGGCAAGCCGAAATCGCGGCTACGTACACCTTAAGCGACCGCGGGGACTGACCCGCGTCAAGCAGGCTCTGAAGGAAACAGAGAACTGGTCGCACACTGCAGTTCACTGGATCCACGCCCTACTTGCTGCATAGTGCATACCACATTATCAGGCAAGCCCTGGGCTAGCAACTGGTCCCATTCAGGAGCCAGACTGCTAGCTTCCACCTGCCACCTCCCCCTCCGCCTGGGATAGGAGATCGGCCCGTACCGGCAACGCCCAGGGCGGATCTTGCGCCAGGGAGACCAGGTCCGCAAACCATGTCTGCCTGGGCCAAAACGGACTAAAACGAGCCGGAGGCGCTGTTCCCTCACCCTGTCCAACACCTGACGGATCAGGGGGGTCGGGGGAAACGCATAGAGCCCCTCCCTCGGCCACGCGTGCGCTAGCGCGTCATGACCTAACGGGGGCTGTCCTCCTGGATCGAGCACCACAGTGGGCAGTGTGTCGCGCGCCGCGATGCAAGAGATCGACGCGGGTGCGACCAAACCTGGCCCAAACCTGTTCCATCACGCGAGGGTGGAGGCACCACTCCGTATAACGGGGATTGCCTCGAGACAGCAGGTCGGTCGTAACTCAGCCGTCCCGGCAGATAGACCGCTGACACTGAAAGGAGACGGGGATACACCCACAGGTGAATCCCCGCTATGGTTCAGCACCCCCGACCGCACACCGCCCTGTTTGTTCAGGTGGGCGATCGCTGCCATATTGTCCGAGCGAATCAGAACATGGTGCCCATGTGTGAGCCGCTGGAAGTGTTACCTCCGCAGGCCGGGGGGACTGCGGAGGCAACGTTCTCTTCCGAGTCTGGCCGCACGCGGACTTGTCCGGCAGTGCGGTCCCCAGGAGAGCTCCCAACCAACAATGGGCCCACGGCGCCATTGATGGTGGGCTTGTCCTGAAGCAGAGCCCGGCGAATCGCCTTCAGCTCTAGCACGTTTATGTGGCGAAGCTCCTGAGCGTCCCACCGGCCGTTCGCCGAAAAATGCCCGCAAAACGCACCCCCTCCCCAAAGGGAGGGCGTCTGTGCGAATCACCATCCTGAGCGGGACAGGGCCCAACAGAGTACCTCTCGAGAGGTAACGGGGGTCCGCCCATATGGCCAGCACCTGCCAGGCCTGACCTGTCAGAGAAACCCTGCGATGACGGTCCCCGGCCGAGTCCAGGCGAAGCCTGAGAAACCAGATTTGCACCACGGGAGCATGTGTAGCCTCCCCAGCGGGAGCACATGCAGTGCTGAGGCCATCAGGCCCAACATCACTGTGCACTGATGCACTGACACCGAGGGCACAGACCTAATGTCCTTGGCTTGCTGTCCGCACCGTGCGAACCTGTCGCTCTGGCGAAAGGTTCGCAGGAAGTCTAGCTTGGTATGTTCCGTGGCCCGGACCCTCGAGTTGGCCGCTAAGAGAACGTCGTCGAGATATAGGAAGGCGCGGATCCCCCTCGCGCGGAGGGGAGCCAAGGCTGTCTCCACGCACACCGTGAGGGTTCGCGGGCTCAAAGACATGCCGAAAGGCAAGACACAGAACTCGTAAGCCTTCCCCAGGAAGGAGAAACTCAGGTATTTCCTGTGTCTCCTGACCACGTGGACATGGAAGAACGCATCTTTCAGATCCCCGGAAGTAAGAAATCCCCCTGTCTCAACTCGTTGAACAGGCGGGGAAGAGAGCATTCGGAACGGGACTTCCTCAGCGTCTTGTTGAGACGCCGAAGGTCCAATTTTGGACGCATGGAGCCGTCCTTCTTGGGCACGACAAAGTACCTGTGGCAGAAAACCCAAGCGCACATCTGCCTTGGGAACCGAACGAATCGCCCCTTTGGCGAGGAACGAATAACCTCCTTGTGGAGTATGTCCATGGCCTCCCCCCTCCACGGCCAGATCGGGGGTCCCGTCGAGCGTGGGTGTGGGCCTGGCAAACTGTAGAGCGTATCCCTTCCTGGAGGGTGCGCCGTAATGGGGACGGGGAACATAGATGCTCCCAGGCATCGAGCCTGTTGGACAAGATGGTCTCTTGTGGCCAAAGGAGCGGCACCCGTCATGAGCATATTGTTGGGCACCGGGACCTTTTGATCCGGTACCCTGATGGGGGGGGCGGGACGTGAGAGGCTACGCCCCCCTGCCGCATGGTCAGTTCCGTAGTAGCTGTGCATGCTGGGGGAGAATTTATTATGCAAGCTCCGCCCACTGACGCGCCCCGTGGGTGTGTTGTATCGAAGTAACCCCCCCCTGCCGTGCGACTTTCGCAGGCTGGGGGGACTGCGGAGGTAACGGTCTCTCTCGAGACCGGCCGCATGTGGACTTGTCCGACAGTGCGGCCCCCAGGCGAGCTCCCGACCAGCAATGGGCCCTCGGTGCCATTGATGGTGGGCTGTCCTAGGAGCCTCTAGCCGAGGCCAAGCCGTAGCCATGGACCAAGGCGAGCCTTGATGATGGGTATGAGACCCTGGGCGAGCTCCCGACCGAACTCGGGCCTTGGGCACCGAGGACGGTGGGTCTAAAGCTACAAGCCGCAGGCTGGAACTGAGCCCAGCCTTGGTGAGCCAACCGGAGGGCTTGACCTGAGCGCTGCCAACCGAGGCCAGGCCATGGCCATGGACCAAGGTGCGCTGTGCCCCCTGCCAGGCTCCCTGCGCTTGCAGGGGGCGCTCCAACAAGGGAGTGCGACCCATGGAGAGCTCCCAACCACCCCAGGCCTTGGGCACCAAGGGCGGTGGGCTTGTCCTTAGAGCTACAAGCCAAAGGCTGGCACTGAGCCCAGACCTTGGCGAGCTGTAACCCCTGCTGGACGCGTAGCGCCAGCAAGGGGCGGTACTTCTATTGTAGCGGAGGTAGCTCGCGCCCAATGTACTTAGCACACAGATACTAACTGCACGGGTGCACGCCAGCTATCTGCAACAATACTGTCGTTCTGTGCTAAACAGTACTAATGCTATCTGCACGTATGCAAGCTAGCTTTCACACTCCTTTGAGAGCGGCCCTGGGCATCGCCCCACGAACTGCTCCCTTGGAGGGCTCGCTCGTGAAGATAGCCCAGCAGCTGCAAGACCGAGGGTTCAAGGTGCCTGTGCAGCGTGCTCATGCCCAAGGCAGAACACGCACTTATCGTGCCGGTTCATACTCGGCCAATGTAGCGATACACACGGCCCATCCCCTGGCTGACTTTCCCTGCTAGTAGCAAGAGAAAGCCGGAAGCTAATCACTAATAGCAAGCTCCCACGGGCCGCACCCTGTTAGCGGGAGTACCGTTTAAGCAAGCTAGCAGGCTAGCAAGAAGCACAGGCTAGACAGTAAGCAACCCGGAGGCTAGCGAACGTGCGCGTGCAACGGTAACGTAAGCGGCCCAGCCCGAAGGGGAGGCAACAATACCCACAACCTGTTAACCCGCGAGAACATGGCGTGAACAAGCCACTAGCTAAGCTAGCGTAAGCACTGAGAGACAAGCGTGCGCTAACACAAGCCTGCGCACAAGCCGGTGCAGCGAGTCTCTACCCTGAGTAACACGGGGAAGCAAGCGTGACCGCAGGAATCATAATTCATATTATTCCATAATTCTGCTGTTTAAGGTCGTACCTAGCCAGTGAGCATGAATCCCTTCAAGGGATCACACGGCGCCACCTTAAACATCGACACGGGAGCTGCGCCACCCACCTCAGATCCTTTACTTTGTGCAGGAGACAGCAGGGAAAGACGTGATCAAAGGGCAAACCGATGCATGCTTCAGCCAGAGCCGTATAGATTGCTCTGTCTGCAGCGGAGCGGACAGTTGGCTCGGCTGCATCCGTGCCCACAACTGAGCTCTTCTGCTTATATCTATCTTCTATCTATCTGTTTCTCCACACGATTCCCTGCCAGAAAGCCAGCACCCGAAGCCGAACGGCCAAGCCCTTTTCGTTCAGTCGCGTTTGGCATTTCCTTGTTGCGCTAGGATCCGTCCGGGGCAAAAACGGAGTCTGTGAGAGAAAACAGACTCTGTGCGTGTGGGGAGGAGCCCGCAGCTCAGAGGTGGAGAGGGGGGAGGGGGGGGGGGGGGGGAGCAGGCTGCACAGAAACCACACCACGCCACCACATCAGAAAACACCAGCCAGAGTCAGTGAATGTGCTCGAAATTAGAGTGCAAAAAGTATTCATAAAAGTCACTATATCTTGAAAAGTAAAAAAAAAACGGCAGAAAACCCTTGAAAGTGCACTTGTTACAGAGGCTGTCATTTCATAATGGAACTGTCTAGAAACAAAATTTCTTCTTTGGAAGAAGCAGGAGTGTTCAATGTTTCATTAGAGTCCAGCCCTCTCAATATAGCCCTAATAGAAACAATTCTATAGCTGTTTTCAACTGAATGGAAGTGAATCTGGCACAGGCTCCAGACAATTTTACTGAAGCGCTGTGGCACTCAATGTGTTAATCTAATGGCCTGCCTACAGACCTCTGCTCTTCGTGCTCCAACAGTAGTGCTATGTTCATGGGGGATCTCCTGCACGGGCACTCAGTCAGTGCTTCTTTTTCCCTAATTCCAGAACTTCTCTTAATCTAATGGCCTGCCTACAGAATCTCTGCTCTCTCCCTGGTGGATTCGAGAGCATCTAAGTGACGGTCTCCCGTCTGACTCCCTGCCTATGCAGGAGAGCACCAAGGCTCTGAGGTCCGGTTCTTTTATCTGTCATTGTCGAGGGTGTGTCTATATTTTTGCTGACTCAATGACTTCAATTCTGATTGGATCCAACATGATCCCTCTCCTAATGTTGGCCCTGCCCATCTACTGGGACACCTCCTATTGTCTTGAACTCAATGACACTCTCTTCCCACTCTCATCTGAAAACATGTTATGTAACAGGCTTACTTCAGCACACAACAATGCATTAATACAATTGTCATTTCAAACTTTGTGCATGTAACACAGACTATTTCAGCATACAATTAAAATCCATTCATATTGAGATTACATTTTCCACTTGGAAGTCCATAGACACGTGTTCACATCCCTCAGTCAACACAATGCATTTCAACGATATAATACAATCCATGTTTCACGTGACATATGGTTATAACATTGTGACTTCAGTGCACACAGGATATAGAAAAACGTTGGTGAATAGCATTTTGATTAAATAGGAGTCTCCTCTCCTCCAGTCGGCTTTGCCCCCTCGCAGGTGGTGGAGCAAAAGTTCATCCAAAGTTCAGCTTTTCCAACAACGGGAGCAAGCTAGCTATCTAGCTAACTGAAGAGCATGGCTTCTAGGTACTACTCTCGCTTAACGCGCGCCCTACACAGAGGTAGCTGGCGCCTAAAGTACTTAGCACACAGACACTAACTGCACGTGTGCACGCTAGCTATCTGCCACAACTGGGTGCATTACCCTGTCTGGGGACGCCAGATAGCTGGAGTGCTACAAGCTAGTCCAAGCTGCACTGAGCAACTCGCTAACTATATATCTAACGTTACTCCTGGAGTAACGTGCGCGCTCTGACAATAGCTGATTGACTGCAGCTGTGTTCCTACCAAGCAGACAGCTCGGCTGCAGCTCTCCAAACAATTCAAACAAACTACAAGAAAAGGCTGCAAAATACAACAAAACTACGAAAAACCATGAACAATATTAATGGTAAATGAAATTGATTTATATAAGATAAGCTTTTCAAGAAGAAAGTATCGGAAGACCTATATCTTCAACTACAAAGCCTGTGGGACCATGGGGACAAATGGTGCACCTGGTAATGCTCGTGTTACAAGATCATCTCCTGATGTAGACATTCTGGAGGAATTAAAAGCGATCAACGGGAGAATGACCACTATGCAGACTGCGCTTGAAAAGCAGATTAATAAAAAAATGGACAGTCTACGTGACCAGATGACCAAGCTCGCTAATGACAACATGGTATCAATGAAAAAAGAGATGGAAAGAAATGCGAAGGAAATCAGAGAAAATATTGATCTGGAAATCGGAATTTTGAGCTCAAGGATGGACAACATTGAATTAAAGATTGAGAATGCCAAAACCTCCAAGAAAATCAGATTTGAGCCAGACGTTTCCATTATAGTCTCCGGGCTACCATCTGAAAGGAATGAGGATACGGCTGGGAAAATAAAGGAGCTGCTTGCAGTGGAACGATGTGACCCGATGCCAGCGCTGGTGGCCCGGAGCGTCTGAAGTCGCGAGGTCCGGGGGCCTGGTCTGATCAAGGTGAAGCTGGGATCCGTGCAGGAAAAGGTTGCCGTTCTTCGGCTGAAACATCTACTGCGGAAGAGCCAGAGCTTTGAGAAAGTCTACATAAGATCGGCTCTCGCCGGGATTGCGCTGGTTGCATTGCGTTGCGTTGCGGCTGAGCTCCGGTTTTGCTCCGTGCTCTGTGCTGCTGCGGCTGCGTGCAGAGCACGTCACGGCTCTGCTCCGTCAGACAGCTAGAGTGACGAGACCGACAGGTTCTCATGGTAAAATCAATTTGTATGTGGGATAAATACAACGACAAACAGGCAGAAGATCATTGTTCCCAACTGGAGAAGCAGAGGAGGGGTGGACTTGCTTGGTGTTGTCCTTGTAAAAAGGATGGGTCGTGTCATAAATTATTTTGTGGTTTTCCACTTCAATGATGAACTTTTCCTCATACATGTTTGTCCTCTGGCTTGATATTGAATGCTGTAAACACCTCTGCCCTGTTGATTTCATGCCTGGCTCCGCCCAACTTGCTGCAGCTCTGCTCCGTGAAAAATAGAACCCTTGCGTATCTTTTTCGGAGAGCTCCGGATCATCGGAGCTGGGACGGAGTAGACACGCAACGCAGCGGAGTAGGTGGGAATTGACACAATGATTAGAGTGGAAACGTATCGGCTCCGATGCCGTACCGCAGCGCAGACGGACCGAACACGGACCTAGTGGAATGTAGGCGTGTTGCCGCAGCACAGAGCACGGAGCAAAACCGGAGCTCAGCCGCAACGCAACGCAATGCAACCAGTGCAATCCCGGCGTTTCTGCGTGAGATCCCGGCGGTGGGTAAGGATTTCTATAGCCAGTAATGGCAAAATGATAAAACGCACACCCTCTGGAGAGATGTCCATGTCCCCGGCTGGGGGTGCACGTGGAGGGCAGCATTGAAGATTCTCGACCCAGTCTGTAAACGACTCTAACTTTTCACTTGTTCACTGGAATATAAATGGGTGGACAGCTACTAATTGTCTGTTAAGATCACTGATATTGAGATCACTAGACCCCGATTTTATTTCCTTAAATGAAACGCACCTCTCATGCCCAACAATTTACCTGGAGGGTTATACGTGGTTTGGATATAATAGGAACATCCATGTTAAAGCCCCGAGAGCTTCAGGGGGAGTTGGCATTTTTGTTAAGAACGCTGTGTTTGAAGACTATAAAGTAAATATTGTGGATAAATCCACTGACGGCGTGATTGGATTGCGTTTCGAGCATCGCCACTCTGAATATGTATTTGTTATATTTTCGTGTTATCTGTCACCAGAGGGGTCGACAAGGGGTCGTGATTCGGTGGCATTCTTCTGCCACCTGCTGGCGCAGTTGTATTCGATAAACTATGATGCGGTCTACCTGTGCGGTGATTTCAACAGCCGCATCTCGAACAGGGAAGATTGCATCCCGGACATCGATGGTATTGAACCTAGAACTGCTCTAGACACTGTGATGAATAAACATGGGGAAAGTCTGCTTGAATTCTTAAAAGATTCCAAATGCTGTATTCTAAATGGCAGATTATCCCCATCAAATGATAACTTCACTTCTGTCTCACCTAAGGGAAAAGCAGTTGTGGACTACATCATAACACCCCATGATTGCTTTAGGAATTGTGTTGATTTTAAGGTGTTTACATGATGTAAACACCTTACATCTCTTGAACTGGCGGAAAATATAGGGCCTGAGTGTACAGGTCTAATTGGTGATAAATGTAGATTGCCAGATCATTCTTTGCTTTCTTTAAAATTTTCTGTTGACAGTTATCACTCTGATGAGCCTACCTCTCCTTTGGAATTGCATGCTAATCAAACGAAAAGTAGACATAGGAATTTCCCAGAAAACTTTTTATCCTCTGATATGTGTTGTCTCGCTCTGATACAGCTTATTGATAATCTTTTATCATGTCAAAAAAATCAGGTTAATATTGATAGACTATATGGTTTGTTTTGTGATATGTTATATAAAGAAATGGACACTCACCTGATTGTAAAAAACAATATGTCTAGATGTAAGAAATGTAAGGAAAATAAACCCTATTGGAATGGTGAACTAGATAAATTATGGAAACATCTTAAATCTGCAGAGAAGCGGTTTCTTAAGAGCAAGTCCCATTCCCAAAGATTAAGCTCTAAAAAAGAATTTAAGCAATGCCAGGCGCTTTTTGATAAAAAATTGCGGTTTTTTAAAAGGAGATTTGATCGAGGTTATGCACTTAATTTGGAGCATTTACAAACTAATAACCCTCAAATCTTCTGGAGGGAGATAAATAAATTGGGCTCTAGGAAAGATTCTAAAATCCCCATGGAAATTGTCTTAGAAAATGGAGAACTTGAGCATAAAACTGCCCTCGTGCTGAATACATGGGAACATGATTTTGCGGATTTATTTTCAAGGAACAATATCCCAGATGTATTTGATGAAATCTTTTTTAAACAAACATGTGAAATAAAAAATACATTGGAAGAGAAGTCTGACCAGGCAAATTATGTTCCAAACCCTTTTTTGAATTCTGAGATTACCTTAGAGGAAGTTCGAGAGGCTGTGAAAAATGCTAAATTTCGTAAAGCAACTGGTATTGAGGGTGTTTCTAATGAAGTTTTAAAAGCTCCCAAGTTGTTGCCGTTTTTGACTTGTCTCTTCCAAGCATGTTTTGACAGTGGTATTGTTCCATCGGATTGGTATAAATCAATCATTAAACCAATCCCTAAATCATCCAAAAATGACCCCAGAGTCCCACTTAACTACAGGGGCATTAGCCTTTTAAGTACTGTTTATAAGTTGTACCAGGGGTGAAAGTGGTTTGAATTTCTTACAGGAACTATACTACCCCAACCTTTCATATTGCCCTCCTCCCGCCCCCAGCTTCATGCATCCCTGAACACACACATCAATTTTTTGAATGCCTGTAGCCTATGGTGTAGAAATTAGAAACACTTGACAATATGTAGGCTATAGTGAATTATTTAGGCCTGTTTAAACATTACAACAACAGACTATCCTATGTGGACTATCATGTGTGATTTCAACTCTCCTTTTTGACCAAAACATTTACCACACATTGAACAATTAAATTGTTTCTCTCCTGTGTGAACTATTATGAATAACCGCGGTAGGCTACATTGTATGCTTTGGTGCGATGTAGGATTTTGTCTTTCAATAATAATATCCTCATTGCAGCCTTGCTGTAGTTGGTGTTGTTGCGGTTATTTGACTTTCTGACCACCGCCTCAGTGCTTATTATGAGGCCAGAATAACAGATGCCATTGGGAAGGCTAACCATTTACTTTTGGCTTTATTGATTGTGTATGATTCAACTTTGTATCTATGATTTTATATTATTGCATGTTTTTGTAGATTGTTGGGACTTCACTGGCCTGGAACAAACTGCTGGACTGGGGGGAATGAATAGCTGTGCCAAAAAAAGAAGAAGCTAGGCCTATGTGCTGTAGCCTATTGTATTTTTAATTTTATATTTTTTTATATTTTTCATTTGCAAGTTCAACTGTCAGCTGAGCTCTGTTATTGAAGCTTTGGCTAAAGCCCTGAATTTTACAATGATGTTTTGAAATAAATATGTTTAAAAATCATTTGTGTGTTAAAAGCTTGTGCTACGTTTTCATTAGCGTTAATATATTACAGTAATTTATTTTCAATGTCCGCGCAAGAGCAATTTGGTTAGGCCTAGTAAAATCGCTGGGCTGGGCGCAGTGTTTGTGGTGTGGGAAATGTGTTAAAAGCTTGTATTACGTTTTCAATAGCGTTAATACACTAAGGAAGGTATGTGACCATCATTCATTTCAATGTCCGCTCTCAAGAGCAATTCAGTTGGTTCATGAAATCGCTGGGCTGCGTGCTGTGCAGTGGTTGTGGTGTGGGAGATTCCAGCTGTCAAAAGAAGACAAAAGACTCGCTCCTGGCCAATCCCAGCGCTTGACTGCTGCGTAGGCGGGCACAGGGCGTGGTTTTGGCTTAACCTATGTGGGTTTCGAAATAACGCAGTATGGACAGACAGCCGAGCAGCAGCGCAATCGGATTTTGATTGACAACAGCTGCGTGTCTTCCAGGAACGCCGTTCAGGCACAGAATTTATGTGGGCCGGACGGTTCCAGCCCACTTTCACCAGTGGGAACTACACTCGCGCAATCCTGGTGGAACTGTTTTTGTTTGCGGAGCGGAGGTAAGCCGCAAGCGAGACTAGACTTGACACAGCCCAGTGCAGGCAGCAGCAGCGGCATTCAGGAGCTACATGCTGGAAGCGCAAATCAGCCTACACACACAGCACGGATTAAAAACCACTGACAGCCAGGTCTAAAACAGTTCTAACAACAATTTAGAAGCAATTTATGAGAGAGACTGTTGTTTATTAGTAATGACATAACGTCAGCCATGCATTTCCTTGTTGGAAATTATGGATCGACTGCACTCTGCAACAATCGGATTTTGATTGACAGGCAGCTGGATGTCTTCCCCCAACGGCGTTCAGGCACCGAAAGTCTTACCGGAACTGCACACCGGACGGTTCCGGCCCACTTTCACCAGTGAGTTGTACTCTAACATCTTAAACACCAGGCTGTCTCAGTTTCTAGAGACTGAAAATATACTTGTGGAGGAGCAGAACGGATTCAGAAAACACAGGTCCTGTTTAGATCATATTTACTCTGTGAATACAGTCATTAGAGCTAGGATTTCGGAGGGGAAATCCACTTTTGTTTGTTTTATTGATTTTCAGAAAGCGTTTGATTGTGTCGACAGGGATTTAATGGAGTTTAAACTTATTTCAGCTGGTGTGGATGGGAAATTTTATAAAGCAATTAAAGCTTTGTATAAATCCCCGGTTGCCTGTGTGCAGGTGAACGATATGAAAACAGGGTGGTTTTCTACCCCACTTGGGGTCAAACAGGGTGACGTTCTTTCCCCTACCCTCTTTGCTTTGTTTATTAATGATTTAGCCCAACAAATTAAAATGAAAAATCTTGGTCTGCAAATTGGTGATATGAATTTGAATGTTTTGTTGTATGCAGATGATATAATTCTCCTAGCAGGGAATGAGAAAGAGCTGCAGATTATGTTAAATGTTGTTCATCTTTGGAGTAGGAAATGGAGATTATTAGTTAATAGAGAAAAAACTCAAATTGTACATTTCCGGAAATCAGGTACAAGGAGAAGCATTTTTGATTTTCATGTTGGAGCTATGTCATTGGCATATACCAGTTCATATAAATATCTGGGTTTTACTTTTGATGAATTTTCTACATTTGAAGAGGGCGTCAGTGTGTTGGCCGACACTGCTGGTAGAGCCCTGGGTTCAGTAATAAGTAAAGTGAAAACTTGTAAAAATCTTGGTTATGCTACATTTACAAAGCTTTATGATGCATGTGTGTCACCAGTTTTGTTTTATGCAGCTGGAGTTTGGGGAAGAAAGGAATTTTCTAAGGTGAATGCCATCCAAAATCGTGCAATCCGATGTTTTCTGGGCGTACATAAATTTACACCTGTGTTGGCTTTTCAAGGGGATATGGGTTGGGAGCCTTGTTTGATCAAACAAAAAGGTGAAATGTTGAGATTGTGGAACCGTCTATCTAATATGCCAGAGAGTAGAGTTGCAAAACAAGTGTTTAACTGGGATAAAGCACATAACTACCCATGGTGTAATGATATGAATGCTGTGTTCAGGGAAGCTGACCAGCAATTTATTTTCAGAAACAGTTTACGTTGTAGTGTTCATTATATTAAACATAGGGTATTTCTTGATTATAAAGAAAGATGGGCCAATGACATCTGGCTCAAACCAAAACCGGAAGAACAAATACGTTGCGTTGAACGCGGAAGAGAGAAAAAGTGGGCGTGGTGAATAAGGTGAATACTGTCAGGTGACCACACTCTGATTATTTTTCTCTCTGGTTTGTTTCAGTTTAGATTTATAAGTTGGTACAAAATGGACCATAATTTATGATCTGAGTTAGCTATTGGTGGTCTTATCCTATAGAGACAGTCCGCATGTCTGGGAACGCCCATACGCCCACAATAGACGCTGGGTTAGCTGGCTCAGCCTTGCTGGGGTGGGGTCAGGGTGGGGTAAATTCCCCCGTTCTATCCATTCAGCAAAGTTAGAATTTAGCTGATAGCCCAGCCCAGGCAGACACGATCGGGGTTTTAACCACCGCAGTAAACGCACATCTGAGCAGACGTCTTGTGTTCTGCTCTAGAACCCCCAAACATGTAGTTTAGAGCCGCAGCACCGTCTTTTGGTGAGTCAGCCCATGAGATATATCGGCGGTTTTACCCCACTCGTGTGCCAGCCGTTTAACATTTTGTGGGCGTTCCCAGTCTCTATATGCTCCCTCCACGTTTACAAAGCATTTATCCAAAAGTTTATTCTTCCTTGTTTCACCCTTCACATACTGCTTAAATCCTGGCATTGTTATGTCCAGTTTGCATTGGTTCATGTCTCCAACCACAATTGCTGGGGCTCTGGATATTGTTGCTGCAGCATGTTCAACAGTAGCTGCTGCTCGCGTCGCGTTGCCACTGGGAGGTGTGTAGACAACAAACAGCAGCACACATCCAAATTCCCTCTGCAAATAGAAGGGTCTCAAAGTCAGGTACAAGATATCAACGTGTTTATCACAAAACCTGCTGTTCACGGTGTACTGACGGCACCACCATCATTAATATATATATACACAGATCCTGCCGCCCCTGCTTTTACAGGAGCTGATTTCTCTGTCTGCTCTCACCAAAGTGAAGCTGTCTATTTTACAGGCAGAGTCCGGTATTGCAGAATGTAACCAAGTTTCCATGTAGCATAGCATACCAAAAATCTGAACAGTACCACCTATAGGCGTGGATCTCGTCCATTTTGTTGTTTATTGACCGCAGGTTTGTGAGGATCACAGATGGAAGTGGCCTTGTGTGCCTTGCTCACAGTCGTCTCCGCCTCTCCTTCCTTGTTTTTTTCACCGGTCTGGTCTTATCGACTCTGGTGGGATGTGGATAGGAGCCCTGGTGTCAGCATGGACCACAGTCCTGTGCAGTCAGTCCCCTGAGTTGCAGAATATCTTGCTTCAAGCAAGGGTTCTCTGCTGTATACGAGCGCATGCAGGGCGAATACCCCCCACTCGACAGTCTGTGTCCACACGCCGTTTTGTCCTATGGGGGCAGCAAACTATGGAATAGCCTACCACTGTCAGTCAGAGAGAGTAGCAGCTTTCACACCTTTAAGGGGCTGTTAAAGTCATGGCTCAGATCAAATCAAACCTGCGATCACATTTAAACCTTTTTGTTTTATGTGTTGTTTTTGTATGTCCTTGAAAGTCCTGTGTCCACCTTGGTTAATATCCCTAATGTTCCCTGTTTTTGTTTCATTTGTGTTGTGTTGTTTGTGTTTACCCTATGTGTATGTATGTGTCATTTACATTGCTGTATGTCTATGAATGCCCTACGTATGCACTAACTTTCTTATTTCTTCTTTTAAACTTTTCTGTACCTCACCTGTCGAGGGACTGCGGATGGAAATTAGCTAAGGCTATAATCCGGCACATTTACATGAAAATGTTCATTAATGTTGCACTGTCCCTGAAATAAATAAATAAATAAAAAATATAATAATAATATTCCAGCGTGTCTGTTGCACTTGCAACCACAGTCCCCATACCAGAGGACAAATAATCTACCATTTGTACATAAACATACTAGACGACATTCAACATAATGTTCAAACAAACTGGCAATAAGCCAGCAGTGAGCACACTCACCGGTGTTTAAGAGTTTAGGTGCATGGCACAGGAGAACAGTTGAAGGAGAAGGAGAGCCAGCACACAGAAAACTACCTGTTGTATAACATAAAACAAAGACAGAAACAGAATGCCTGTACACAGTTCACAGCACCGGAAGTCAAACCTTTAAGTTTCTTGATGTTTTAAGCTGCTGGAGTGTCCTTGAGCAAGACACTGAACTCCTTCCAGCTTCAGGGAACTGCTCTGCAGCTGAGCCTCAGTTCTCCTTTAACCAAAGGGTGAAGACATCAAGTAAACAGTATCCAAATTAAACTGTGATTGGTTTATGAACTTTGAGCTAATTCTATTTCACTGATTTATAGGTGGATTTGAACTATACGCTGTTCAGCTGTAAGGTGGAGAACCCAGTCAGTGAGGAGGTCAGCCAACCCATCAGCAACCCACTCATTCCCAGTGAGTTACCTCACTTTAACAACACATTACATGTTACATCTCTAAGATTTACCTTTTGTTCTCGGTGACACCTATGGCGATTCTGTCATCAGAGTGTGTGTCTGTCTCTTTGTGTGTGTGTGTGTGTGTGTGTGTGTGTGTGTGTGTGTGTGTGCGCGCGTGCGTGCGTGCGTGCGTGCGTGTGCGTTTGTGCGTGCGTGCGCGCGCGCTCTCACTGATGACATCATCACTGATGTCATCAGTGTGTGTCTGTCTCTTGTGTTTGTGTGTGCATGTGTGTGCCTGTCTGTCTCTTGTGTCTATGTGTGTATGTGTGAGTGTGTGTGCGCAGACTGCGCATGCACGCATGTGTGCAGGCGCGGACTGCATAATCGGGCATGTCGGGCAAATGCCCGGTGGCCTGGCCTGCAATTTATTTATTTTTGTGCCCGCAGTCAGGCCACTCACTGAACAGCAGGCCAGGCAGGCCACTGCTCATTTCTGGACTCTTGTGTTGGAGCCTTGAGTTTTGCATTGCTCAACACTTGGCTATAGGCTATAGAGACTAAAACCATTGTTGGCCTAATTTTTCAGAAACTGTGGAGAATAACGCAATATGCACGATCTGATCACTCTTCCTTAAATAAAGTTTGCTGTGAAGCGTTTGTACAGAGGCATGTTTTTGGGTTTACTTCTTCATATTATACTTGCAGTTATCTAGGCAATGTTGATGTTTCTATTAGTGAACAAATAGGTAACATGTATCATCGCGTTAGCATTATATTCACTAAATCTTGCTTCAAACGACCCAAATTGGGCTTCAAATGGCGCGTCGGCCCGTATTGGCCTGGCCTGCTTGGTATAAATGCCCGGCCTGAATTATGATCCCAGTCCGCCCCTGCATGTGTGTTTAGTTTAGTTTAGTTTATTAAAGGATCCCCATTAGGACATGACTGCACCTCTAATCTTCCTGGGGTCCTGATCTTATGTGTCTTATGTGTCTATGTGTGCATCACTGATGATGCCTCTGACATCACTGATGATGTCACAATTTATGACATCACGGATGACATCATCACTGGCCGACTTTGTGTGTGTGAGTGAATTTATGACATCACTGAGTACCGCAGGGATGACGTATTTTTGTAGGCTTTATCCAGAAATCGGCCCCATTTTGGTTCGTCAGTGGAAAAGCCTATGGGTTTTAGAATGGGGATTTCACTTAAATGCATACTGTAAGGTCTGTCTGTGGTTAACAAAACTTTATGGGAAGCGAGTTTGTGTTCAGCATGATAATCTTCACAAACGTGAATAACTTGTAACTTGTAATTTTGGGTTAGGGTTAGTTGCCTTATGGCGCAATAGAGCTCAACAGTCACGTGACTGTTCTGTGACGTCATGGTTCCAGCGGGGTATTTCCCCATTCATATTCTGCATTGAGATTTTGATTATTAGTCATATTCTCATAACCACCCAAGGTAGACTTACCATGGGCAAGCTAGTGGTGAAACAATGTTATATCTTCCTGTAGAAGCCACAAATCTGTATATCATCGTTTTTTTATTTTAAAACATTTTTTATTCGATTTCATGGAGAAATACTACACTACCCACAATTCTACAATGTAATATTGACATCTTTGATTGGTGGAGCTCGCTGTATGGTCATCTGTGATTGGTGGCCTGCCCTGCACTAATTCCTCTCTCTGGCTGTTATCTCTCTGGCTAGGCTACTACGAATGTAGGTCACAGCTTGCTGAATAAAAGGGCTAAAACTGCCACTGAATGATTGAAAGTATATTATGTTAACTAGTTCAAGTCACGCTCTTTCCATGCCGGCAGCCCTTTTGAAATCTGTTATCCGGTTCGTTCACTAATATGCACAAAATGTGTCTATCTATGATAACATTATAGATAACATTATCTAATACGCTAATAGAGTACTGCAGGCAGGGGCGGACTGGGATCATAATTCAGGCCGGGCATTAGATACCAAGCAGGCCAGTCCGATACGGGCCGACGCGCGTGCCGGCGTCCGAAGGGCAGCGGCAACATTTTTTGGCCGTTTGAAGCTCAATTTGGGCCGTTTGAAGCCAAATTTGGGCCGTTTGAAACCAGATTTGGGCCATTTGAAGCCCAATTTGGGTCGTTTAAAGCCAGATTTGGGCCGTTTGAAGCCCGATTTGGGCCGTTTGAAGCCCAATTTGGGCCGTTTGAAGCCCAATTTGGGCCAAGTCCAATTTTACAATGAGATGCACCCACTTTAACCCTGAATAAAGTAATAAAACCACTAGTAAACCAGTAGGCGGCGCCTGGCCTGCTGTTCAGTGAGTGGCCTGGCCTGGCCTGGCCTGCAAAAAAAAAGAATAATAATAAAAAAAATTGCAGGCCAGGCCAGGCCAGGCCACCGGGCATTTGCCCGACGTGCCCGATTATGCAGTCCGCCCCTGCAGGGATGACGTATGTTTGTAGGCTTAACCAGAAATCGCCACCATGTTGGTTCTTATAGGGGGGAAAGGCTAGGAGGATAATATTCACAAATGAGGACCACCTTATAACTTTAAAAAAAAAATCAGAAAATCGGATTTAAAAACACATTATGCTTCAAAAGTCATAAAAGTGATCCACGTTTGTGGAGATTATCCTGCTGAACACAAATGACCACCATAAACGTTTGTTAACCACAGACCTTATTTCATGTATTTAACTGAAATCCCCATTCTAAAACTGGTAGCCTTTTCTCCTTATGAACTAAAGTGCTACTTCCGGACTCATTCCTGCAGTACTCTATGGCGGCCGCTCAGACCGCTGGTCCGGCCCACTGCCACACAGAGTGTTCTCCCATTGGCTGAAACGCTCTGTTGCTCAATCATCCGCTAATCTGATTGGCCATAAATGCCGCAATGGGTTATGGGATGAGTAGTTTCTTCACTCTTACGATATTATGTACACATGTACCCAGCACTTCTTTTCCGTTTTTCAATGTTTTTTTCAAAGCAAATGAATCGAATGTTTTATGGTCATGATTCTCTGGAAGGTCGTTTTGTTTGGTTCCAGGCTTAAAACTCTGTAGATGAAGGATTTCTCAAAACATGATTGAGAAAAATGAATCGGGGACCCGAGGTGACATCACAATGCCACGTGACTGTTGAGCTCTATAAAGGTTGCCCTATTCCCCGGCCTAGATCGTCTTGTTGCACCTGTCCTACAATGTCCCTATGTCTGTCTTAGTGCTTATAAGTTGAACTGCCTCTCTTGAGTTCCATTTCCACCCTGCTACCACAGGAGGAGCTGCACTCCTGACTTCCTTACATTTTGTTGGTGTGATCGCCAACCTACCTTTACACATGACATGTTGCCATTTGAAAAAATGACACCTTGTCCTGATCATAGTGCTATTCATCATGACCAACTGTGGTCTGACACATATAGGGCCCCTTGCAAACAGGTAGACCTATCTGACGTTTGGGTGGTCTAGCTATAAGCATTTAGTATTCTTGAGGAACAGAGTTCCTCAAGAATACCATTGCAGTTATTCAGTCATATTGTGATATGATACATATTTGCTTCTTTAACATATTCTTTATGATCATTATTTTCCTGCAGTAAAAAAAGAAAAGGAAGAAGAAGAAGCAGAAAAGAGAAGAAAAGAAGCAGGTAGGTACTTAAATGGCTCATACCATTCTTCCTGTTGATGCTCAAAGTGTTGCTGAAATCTGACAGACAGAAAACTTTAATGCCAGCAGAGGTGGAAAGTAAGAGGTATAAGTAAGACTACTTATGAACACTTTCTATGTAAGGGTACTTTACTTGAGTATTTCCTCTTTTTTCCTTTAGAAATAAAACATCTAAGACTTTCTATGCACACAGAAGGCTTATTTCTCCCACATTTTGTTCACAAATGTGTTTAAATTTGTTTTAGTGAGCACTATAATCCCTCGCCCTGACAGCTGTCAGGGTTTCTTAAGGCCTGCACCAACCCAACCCGTTAAGAGAGCCAGTCCAAACAAAGGTTGGAGCTTGAGCAGAACACACTACCATGTGTTTACTGTTAGGGGCTTGCTTAAACAGGAAGATGTTTAATGAAACTGAGAATATGTTGATGTTTATTATTATTGTTATTGTTATGACGTGTAGTTCTTAAGCCTGTGGAGAATAATGCAGTACGCACGATCTGACCACTCTTCCTTAAATAAAGTTTGCTGTGAAGCGTTTGTACAGAGGCATGTTTTTGGTTTTACTTCTTCATATTATACTTGCAGTTATCTAGACAATGTTGATGTTTCTATTAGTGAACAAATAGGTAACATGTATCATCGTGTTAGCATTATATTCACTAAATCTTGCTTCAAACGACCCAAATTGGGCTTCAAACGGCGCGTCGGCCCATATTGGCCTGGCCTGCTTGGTATAAATGCCTGGCCTGAATTATGATCCCAGTCCACCCCCTGTGTGTGTGTCTTATGTGTCTATGTGTGCATCACTGATGATGCCTCTGACATCACTGATGATCTCACAATTTATGACATCACTGATGGCATCATCACTGGCCGACTTTGTGTGTGTGAGTGAATTTATGACATCACTGAGTACCGCAGGGATGACGTATTTTTGTAGGCTTTATGCAGAAATCGGCCCCATTTTGGTTCGTCAGTGGAAAAGCCTATGGGGTTTTAGAATGGGGATTTCACTTAAATGCATACTGTAAGGTCTGTCTGTGGTTAACAAAACTTTATGGGAACGCGAGTTTGTGTTCAGCATGATAATCTTCACAAACGTGAATAACTTGTATGCCTTTTGAAGCGTTTTCTAAAAATCACGTTAAAAAAAGCGCATTTACATTCCAAAAGTCATAAAAGTTATTCACGTTTGTGAACCTCATCATGCTGAACCCAAATTCACGTTCCCATAAACTTTTGTTCACCACAGACCTTATTTTATGCATTTAAGTGAAATCCCCATTCTAAACACCATTCACGTTTTTTGCTGACGAACCCGGAAGTATACTTCCGGGTTCATTCCTGTGGGTCTCTATAGAGAGACAGGCAGAGCGCAGGTGCTGTCTTTTCAGCACCGCAGCACACGGGCAGCTGAGGAAGAGGGAGAGATGTGTCATTATATCATAATATTGTCTTCGGGCCCTCGCAGCGGGCTGGGGCCTGAATGTCACGGGCCGGGCCGGGCTGGGGCCGTAATTTCAGGCGCTCGCAGGGCTCTACAGTGATGGTCACATATATATATATATATATGTACACACACACAGACAATCAAATCCCAAAAAGGTTGGAATTGGGTCAAGCTTTTAACTACATAGATACTGTGTCCATGTAAACAGACTTGTTGCTGTTATTTCTCTGTAGAGTCTGATGGTGAATGGAAACTGAGAACAGGCAGAATAGTCATCATCTTCATGGTCGTGACCATGTTGCTGCTCATCATAACGCCCATTGCTAAATGCATATGCAGAACAGGTAGGAAGCCATCAGATACTACATTTATTTACAAAATGATCTGTGTAAAGTGTTATTAAATATGATTATGACATCAAACTGATATTTGCCTGTAATGGACAGTATTCACATTTGTGTCGGTTCTTTTTTGTTTTTTGTTTTTTTGGGTTAGGGTTAGTTGCCTTATGGCGCAATAGAGCTCAACAGTCACGTGACTGTTCTGTGACGTCATGGTTCCAGCGGGGTATTTCCCCATTCATATTCTGCATTGAGATTTTGATTATTAGTCATATTCTCATAACCACCCAAGGTAGACTTACCATGGGCAAGCTAGTGGTGAAACAATGGTATATCTTCCTGTAGAAGCCACAAATCTGTATGTCATCGTTTTTTATTTAAAAACATTTTTTATTCGATTTCATGGAGAAGTACTACACTACCCACAATTCTACAATGTAATATCGACGTCTTTGATTGGTGGAGCTCGCTGTATGGTCATCTGTGATTGGTGGCCTGCGCTGCACTAATTCCTCTCTCTGGCTGTTATCTCTCTGGCTAGGCTAACGTAGGTCACAGCTTGCTGAATAAAAGGGCTAAAACCGCCAGTGAATGACTGAAAGTATATTATGTTATCCAGTTCAAGTCACGCTCTTTCCACGCCGGCACCCATTTTGAAATCTGTTATCCGGTTCGTTCACTAATATGCACAAAATGTGTCTATCTACGATAACGTTAGCCATTCTAATACTCTAATGGAGTACCGCAGGGATGACAAATGTTTGTAGGCTTAAAGTTGAACTGAACCTGTTCGGAGCCCAAGTGGTGCGTGGGTTGGAGTCAGTTTCAGACTGAAAACATAAGTTGTTTGAGATCACAGGTTGAGAGGCGGGTCATAGTAGCATGTTGATGATTTTATTTGACAATTCTGGAGACTGGATTGGGCTTTGGCCAATCCTGGCGTGTTCCGCCTCCAAATCGATTGGGATTCAGCGTGTTGTGGCCATGTGGTGCTCTCCTCGGGAAGAGCCTGGTGACGCGAGCTACGCGAGTAGAGCTGCAGCAGGCAGCCAGCTGCCTTTTGCGTGGTGCGGAGCGAAGAGTGCAGCCCGTCGGCCTGGAATCTCCGAGGGGCCGGGGTCTGAATTCGGCCTTAACAGCGTTAACTCACGTTATCCTGGAATGCGAGTTTAAGAGCCAGTTATATTTCTTTGCATTCTTAGACATTACAGTTGGCTTTTTTTTCGTATGTTACCTACAATTGGCCAAGTTAGTAGTTAGTTTATGGGCTAGAAAGTCTGCCAGATTACAGGCACTAGTCGCCATTTTTCTCCTTCATTTGGAAGAGAAAATTATCCTGAAATGAAGATTTGATTGACAGCTGCCATGTCTGATATGATTGGTTGAAATGGGGTATACATTTGATAGTACTAGGTGACGTCAGCAAACTGTAGATTACTGTTATGAATGAAAAAAAAAAAAAATGAACTTTTGATGTGAAAAAGTGTGAAAAAGTAAAGAAATTAGATTTTTGTGAATTTTTTGGCATACATTATTAAATAGGTGCACTAGATACCGAGGTATTTGAACTAAAATAAAGGAAAAGTCATTTTTGGGTTCAGCTCGACTTTAACCAGAAATCGCCACCATGTTGGTTCTTATAGGGGGGAAAGGCTAATAGGAGGATAATATTCACAAATGAGGACCACCTTATGACTTTTTAAAGGTTTTCTGAAAATCTGATTTAAAAACACATGTACACTTTAAAAGTTATAAAAGTGGTCCACGTTTGTGGAGATTATCCTGCTGAACACAAATGACCACTGTTGTGCTCGCAGGAGCTGGTTTGGTTATGAAATATGATTATTAATAATTATGAATTATTAATATTCATAAATTTATTAGATTTGACAGAAAATATTGTATTCTCTGTAAGATTCGGGGCACCACTGTAGTTAAGGCTACAGACCTGTCTAAAAGTCAAGTTATGACTTGTTTAGACACCAAACCAAATTGTCATATCAGTCTCATAATGATATAGTGTACATTGTACAGTTAATTGAAGGTCAAAGTTCGTAAGCTTCTGTCACAGATTTCCACAGATAAAATACCTCATGAATAACAACCAAGATTCAGGGCCTTATGTAATAAAAAGATTTAATAAATCACAATATCAATTGACATTAACATAATGATTAAAATATCAGTTCATCACATTTACTTTTATGACTAATACTCTACCACATCTATAGCTAATACCTAATGTGAATAAACATTATCAATTGTGTGTGTGTGTGTGTGTGTTTATGTGTGTGTGTGTGTGTGTGTGTGTGTGTGTGTGTGTGTGTGTGTGTGTGTGTGTGTGTGTGAGTGTGTGTGTGTGTGTGGGAGAGAAGGAGGGAGAGAGGGAGGAGTGGCTCGTTCTGGCTGTCTCTGTGATGTAATCACAGGATTGGCTGAGAGGCGGGCTGATCGTGTGTAGACCGCCTCCTTTTCAAAATGGCGGTTTTGCCAAAGTTGAGGAAGGATTGCCCTGGTCAGACAGAGGTGGCTGGGGGGCGGTCTGGAACCGCCTCCTTTCCAAAATGGCGGTTCTGCCGAATTTAGGAAGGGATCACTCTGCCTGCCTAGCCTGGGTCACTCTGTGTGAGTGACTAATCAAACTCTCTAATTCAGCTTAACTGTATTCTTGCGGGTAGACATTCTGAACACCTCCAGACCGTTCCAAGCTTAGCCCTCCCGGTTGAACGGGCTCAGCTGGGAGGCCGAGAGAGTGGGGGAGGGTGAGAGGGAGAGGGAGAGAGGAGAGTGGCCCAAATGTGGCCGCTAAGTTCTTGCTGAACTTAGCGCTCACCTTCAGGCGTCTATATCATTCCACAGTGTGCAAACATTGAACATCAACATACAGGATACTGTAATCAACACATACATGGTAATGCATTTTAACCCTAACTGCCCAGAACCATTAAAGGGGCCATATTATGCATTTCTTAATTTTGTATCATATATATGTTGTTACAATCTTGGATGGTCATATTAAACATGGGCTAAGCTTCAAATAAATAATGTGAAAGTGTTTTAATGTTACCCCCATGAACCACCCCTCGCGCCTATGAACTCTCGTAGACGAGATGACATGGATTTATGGCGATTTTGTGCGAGAACCATAATTTTTGTGACGTCAGTAAGGACTTGTTACCCTGGCAACAAAGCGTTGCCGCCGGCCGCTCCCACCCTTCCCCTCTCTTCCCTGTTCTGTGTTTCAGTAACCCGCGGCGGCGTCACCACTCACCAGGCTCTCTCTAGCCTGGCTGTCTGGGACTAACACAACAGTAGTAGTCTCATGGAATAACGGATTCCAGACCGCAAAAACAAGGAGACGACATGGAAGTGAGCCAGGATGTAGGACTGAAGTGGTAAGTTCTGAAAATATGTGTCTCATTCCAGCATCGGTCCAATGTGCTGCTAGGAAGCGCTAACGTTACTTACCGGCTGGGTAACGTTAGCACTTGCTATTTAGCCTAGCAGCACAGCTGCCTTATAGACATGAACAACCGATGAATGACGAAAGGCACATATTTTCAGAACTTGTAACGTTAGTCCAACTTGCTGACTTCTCCAAGTCCTCATTTTGGTTTGGTCCGTGTAGCCTTTGCTAGGAGAGGCACACTATAGTCACAAGCATTTGGGAAGTTAGCTAACTAGCTACATTAGCTAGTGTGAAGCTCCCGGTGTAACGTTATGGCAGGCCGTGGTAATAGAATCCCTGCTTGGCCAGCCACTGAAGGAAATGTCCGGGTGCAGCCCGGCCTAGCGGAGCTGTAGATAGCTAGGGGGATGTTGATAAATCAATTGATAGCTTGCTTTATGTCCAAGTCACGTTTTTCATCGATGGTCAAATTCGTTTTGACAATCAGTTGCTCGTTGATATAATTGTTTTACAACTACCAAATTTAGTAGCCATAGCAGAGATCGCCTGTCTGTTTCTGTTATGCATGACTATCTATCTATCTATCTATCTATCTATCTATCTATCTATCTATCTATCTATCTATCTATCTATCTCATCTAGATAGATAGATAGATGAGATAGATAGATAGATAGATAGATAGATAGATAGATAGATAGATAGATAGATAGATAGATAGATAGATAGATAGTCAGACAGACAGACAGACAGTCGCTTCTACAGCGATAGCTCTCTGGGCAGAAGTTTGCAAACGCAAAAACTCCTCGCGCTGCCCACCTGGAGTATTTTCCGGAGGGTGGGGGTTCAGGGACAGGACCTAAAAACAGAGCGTTTCAGACAGAGGGTGAACTGAAGGGGGCAGTGAGAGCCAGTACAAGATAAACAATGAGTTTTTTAAACTATGACTGATGCAATAAGTTACTCTACTGGAGGCCAACAATAAAATAATAATACATTATATTAGAAAAATATGGGCCCTTTAAACCATGAATGAACTCTCACGTGTGTTCCACTCTGTGGAGCGGGATCCTGTTGGTTGGGGAGAGTTGTCCTACGCGCAGTAGGGAGGATGGCTTTGGGTTGTGGGAGTGATGGCCTGCAGCGCGGTTCACCCTGGCCTGGAAAAGCGGGCAGCGGACGTCTGCTGGGGGTGCAGATGATGCCGGGGGTTGACGTGCAGTCTCTCTGCTCGTTGAGTCGAGGGTCGTGCTGTGCTCTGTGGTCCTTCTTTGTGGCTGGTTGCAAGCCACGGGCTGTCTTGGGCGTCTTTCGTCTGCAGCAGTTGGTTGGATCTGCTGCGGTGTGTCTTTTCTTCAGCCGTTGGTTAGGCGGTCTTGCCTGGAAGCTTGATCTACAGCCGGCGTTGTGCCAGGCTGTGGCAAGTCTGGAAGCGTAAGGAGGGTTTTCCCTGCGACTTATAACGCTAAACCGACTTAAATTAAACTGAGATTAAGTAGAGCTATCTCAGTTACGCATGCTATGTCTCGTGGGACTTACGGCGGGCCTTTCAGCCGATTTCTACCTCTGGTGTTGCTGTCTGGTTGAGGCCTGGTTCCTTCTGAGGCCCTGGTCAGGCCTTTGTTGCAGGCCGCAGGGGGTGCAGCGAGCGGGGGAGGGGAGCTGGCTTCCTGGCTCCTCCAGACCCTTCCGCTGCGCACGAAAGCTTAGTTGAGACTCTTCTTAAAACTGTTTTTCACCAGTTTTGTTGCTGATCCCATATTAAAATGAGCATGCATGGTGGGCCAATCACATCGTTCGGTGAGTTGGGCTATGCCCAGCCCACTTGTGTTATTTGAGTGGGCTCAACCCATTCTGTAAGTTCAACTGAAAGGTCTCTCTGTTCACCTTTGGGTTGTGGGGCACTTGGTCTTTGAAGCTCCGGGAGGTGTTAAACGTCCTGGGGGTTGAGGGATAAAAAACAATGGCAAGTCCTTCCAAGCTCTGCATCCAGCTGTGCTGGTATCTGGAGGGTGTGACCCAGCCATTTGGTTCTCCCTCTCTTCACCCCGAATGTGAGGCCATATCTAAACACACTCAAATGTCCCACATTCAAACATATAAGTAATACAGTACAGTCCATAATGTGTCGATCACAACACCACCATAAACGTTTGATAACCACAGACCTTATTTCATGTATTTAACTGAAATCCCCATTCTAAAACCGGTAGCCTTTTCCCCTTATGAACTAAAGTGCTACTTCTGGACTCATTCCTGCAGTACTCTATGGCGGCCGCTCAGACCGCTGGTCCGGCCCACTGCCACACAGAGTGTTCACCCATTGGCTGAAACAGTCTGTTGCTCAATCCGCTAATCTGATTTGCCATAAATGCCGGAATGCTCTACCGGAACCCGAGGTGACGTCACGATGCCACGTGACTGTTGATCTCTATAAAGGTTGCCCTATTCCCAGGCCTAGATCCCCCGGCTCGCCCTTGTTGCACCTGTCCTACAATGTCCCTATGTCGGTTGCATTGCACCATAACATGGGCGTTACGTTTCAGATTTTTTGCTGTTCATCAGTCATTAACGTGATGAATTAGGTAGTTAATTCTGAACAATGCTGTTCATGCTACATACCAAATTGATCGTCTGAATCTTGCGCATCGAACCATGTCTTCCTTTTTCGGATCAGATCAACACAGCGGAAGTTATAGCCGTCTTTGTACAAAGACAAAGACAACATTTCAGATTATTTGGCTTTTTCAAATGGCTTTTTGGAAATCCGCCTAGGTATCTCCCTACAAAAACCACTGCCAAATACTCATGTTTTGGTATTTTTTCATCTTCTTTGAGTTGGGATGTGGTAAGGCCTGTGGCTATGTCTCCATTGGGTTTCTAGCCATAAATACAACAACCACAGCTAAGTGTTTACACTCTAAAAGTGTTTTTTATTCTAGGCGAGAATCAACCACTGTGTTTGAGCTGGTGTTACTCAGGGTCAGTAACACATAGAGTAATTCTGACACTTGGAACAGAAACTTCAAAGTCTTACCTTTCAGAAAAGGTCAGGCAGTTGTCTGTAACCCTAGCGGTTCAGCCACAGTAAGCATTTTAGTTTGGGTATGTCGTTTTCACCATTTTCTTCAGAAATAGGTGGCTTTAGAAGAGGTTCTGCCTCTCTTGAGTTCCATTTGCACCCTGCTACCACAGGAGGCGCTGCACTCCTGACTTCCATCCATTGTCTCCGTGTGGTCTCCAACCTTACCTTTACACATTTACACACTTATCGGCCTATATACTGTAGGTATTTGCTGGTAATTCCTTTCCCAGACAAAGCTACATTACCAAGATGCCATTTCCTGACATATGAGCTGACCAGCCTCTCTAACTTCTCCACCTTTGATAATAATTTCAAATCTATGTCCTCAATGCCTCCAACCAACTGCTGCCTTCCCCTGACCTACTCATCAGATTTGGATCATATCTTCCTAAGCTTTTCACAGGCTTTTCTACAACTGTTGCTGTAGCTTCCTCATCTATGAAAACCTTTTGCATCTGCCAATCTTTTGTCCAAGTCTATGAGACAAAGGTTTTAAGAGTATGGATATAAGCTTAATTTATCATAACATTCCTGATTCATTCTCAACAAAACAATATTTTTTATGCAGCTGCAGGTGAAATGACATGTTGCCATTAAAAAAAAAACACTTTGCCTGATCATAGTGCTATTCATCATCACCAAATGTGGTCTGACACATAGGGCCCCTTGCAAACAGGTAGACCTATATGAAGTTTGGGTGGTCCATCTATAAGCATTTAGCAAATATGCCTTCCTTAGCTGGGAGTTACTTTTGTACCAACTTATTTTTTTCTGTCACAGCCAAATGGTTCCAAGTACCTTCTGTAATACAAAGATGATGGTGGCAGTTGAAATATTTTGTGTAAAACCTTTTTCAGATCAATTAAAATAAATAGTTGCTTTTGCAAGGTTAGCCTGATGGTGGCGCTATGTGAAAGTGAATGAATAACAGAGTTCCTCAAGAATACCATTGCAGTTATTCAGTTGGTCATATTGTGATATGATACATATTTGCTTCTTTAACATATTCATGATCATTATTTTCCTGCAGTAAAAAAAGAAAAGGAAGAAGAAGAAGAAGCAGCAGGTAGGTACCTAAATGACTCATTCTTCCTGTTGATGCTCAAAGTGTTGCTGAAATCTGACACACAGGAAACTTTAATGCCCGCAGAGGTGGAAAGTAAGAGATATAAAGTAAGACTACTTATGAACAATTTCTATGTAAGGGACTTTACTTGAGTATTTCCTCTTTTTTGAGAAATAAAAGATCCAAAACTTTCTATGCACACAGAAGGCTTATTTCTCCCACATTTTGTTCACAAATGTGTTTAAATCTGTTTTAGTGAGCACTATGATCCCTCACCCTGCCAGGTGTCAGGGTTGTTTAAGGCCCGCACCAACCCAACCCGTTAAGAGAGCCAGCCCGCCCAGTTAAAATGTGTGTTAATGCTGAACCCAACCCAACCCGGTGGCCCACAAATGGCCAATTTAATGTCTCAGGACTCAGGGTGAGCGCCGCAGCGCTCTCCAAGGTGTCCAAACTCGGTTTCTCTCTCTCTCTCTCTCTCTCTCTCTCTCTCTCTCTCTCTCTCTCTCTCTCTCTCTCTCTCTCTCTCTCTCACACACACACACGCACACACATGCGACAGTCTGCTCTGGATGAGCGCAGATGCGCAGCTGTTCATTCAGGTCATTCTGGAGTTATTTGTCATCATTACAAACTCTATGGGCCTTTTTTCAATTAGCCTAATCCAAAAGTAGAACTACAGATACAGTCCTTTCTGTCTTTTCAATAACTTTTACTTTCGTTCATACGTTGATATAGATCACAGTCCATGAACACAACAATCTGCGGTGGAATTCGTACATACCTCATTAATGTCAGGCTTTGCCCCGTGGCTAATGCAAAAAATAATCCAGTGTGTCTTGTGGCAGCCTTGTGTGTGTGTGTGTGTGTGTGTGTGTGTGTGTGTGTGTGTGTGTGTGTGTGCGTGCGTGCGTGCGTGTGTGTATTAATTAATACACAGGACAAGATGTTACTATCCCTTGTGCCAAAATCCGAGGAAAAACACATTTAGAAGCCCAATCCAGAATAAAACAAGCTAACAGGGTAACAAACTAATAAACAAGACACAAATCACCAGTTACCTACCCTAGCCAACAGCAGTATGAAGCATGTCATTGGGTTTTTCAAGTGGGCACCTTCCTTCACTGACGTTTCGTTAAGTTAGGCCCACGACACCTCAAGAAGGCTTAACGGTGTAATCCAGCATCCTGGAAACACCCCCCTCCATGCTACCACCGCACAACTGCATATTACCTCACTATCTAAGCCTAGCTATCCAGGTCGGTTCGGTATGACATTCCTGACTACACCACCACTGTCAATGATTCAGCCCTGTTGATGCGGACCGTCAATCATGACCAACAACAAACAATCCCTAACTACACCACCACTGTCAATGATTCAGCCCTGTTGATGCGGACCGTTAATCATGACCAACAACAAACAATCAATCTGACCTTAGCGAGCTCCCCAGCTAGCATGTTTCCTCCTTATCCACAGCCATTCACTTGCTCGTTCTGGTGCCTGAGACATCTTGCTAACCACAAGTTTCAGGCTCCGTCCCCGAATGCCCAACTCAGTTAGTAAGGCAATAACGGACTTTGCCACAAAACCACGGCAGCCCACCTCTACAGGCCGCACTCGAGCCCTCCAACCTCGCTGCTCTGCCTCTGCTGCCATTTCAGCATACCTAGCTTTCTTGCGCTCATAAGCCTCCTCAACTCGATCTTCCCACGGGACTGTGAGTTCGATAAAATAAACTCTCTTCTCTACCTCAGACCACAGTAACAAGTCCGGACGTAGCCGGGTGCTAACTATATATGCTGGGATGACTAGCTGTTCATTCAAGTCAACCCTCATTTCCCAGGCTCCACCTACACTTAGCTGCCCTAACTTGTGCCTGACCTTAATTGGTCTAATCTTTTCTCCCTCACGTACAAATTTGATCTGTCTAGTCTCTTTGCTAGCAACTACAGAATTTACTTCTAGCCGCTTTTCCTCAACTGCAGCTGCCAAACATTTCAACACCTGGTTGTGACACCAGGTGTATCGCCCCTGGGAGAGACTGACCTTACACCCTGACAGTATATGCCTCAGTGTACATACACTAGAACACAACGGGCAGGCACCATCCTCGCCCAACCACTGATTTAAGTTCTGGGGAGATGGCAGCACATCATAAGTAGCCCCTAGAATAAATCTAATTCTGCTGGCCTCCATGCTCCACAACTCTCTCCACTTCAACCTTCTCTTCTCTACACTCTCCCAGTTCACCTACTGTCCTTGCTTTACCTGCGACGCTGCCTTAGTACATCTTACTGCCTCCTCTTGCCTATGTACTTCTTCAACTACCATCTTCCTCTTTTCTATTACTGATGCCTTGTTCCACACAGGTTTCCCTATGCACAACCCTAAGCCTCCACGCCCATGCTGCACCTGACCTATGATATCCCTGTGTCTAAGAGCTGACTGTGCTTGCTGTACTGCCTCCTTTGGGTTCCACTTCCTCCCTGTTTTAACTGTGGGGGCTACACTCCTAACCACTGGATCCTTTGACTGAGTCAGAGTCATTTCCAGTCTAACCTTAGCACACTTGAACTCCTCTGTCAGGCTAGATAATGGCAATTCCAATATGCCTTTCCCATATAAGGCTACACTGCTTAGGCAGCGTGGGACTCCGAGCCATTTTCTAATGAATGAGTTAATCATCCTTTCTAGCTTTTCTACCTTTGAAAGGGGAACATCATACACTGTCAGTGGCCACATCAACCGAGGCAACAATCCAAACTGCAAACACCACAACTTTAACTTTCCTGGGAGCCCTGACTTGTCTATACTTGAAATACCTTGAATAATTTCCTGCCTCACCTCCTCAAACTGTCCCTTATCACTGAGACTTGCATCATACCATCTTCCCAAACTCTTGACTGGTTTCTCTAACACTGTAGGCACCACCTCATCATTTATAACAAACTTCTTACCTACTACCCTCCCTTTAATGATTGAAATACTCCTGGACTTACTTGGCTTCACTTTCATTCTAGCCCACTGCAGATTACTATTTAACTTATCCAACAATCTGCTAGTACATGGAGCGGTTGACGTCATAGTCGTCATGTCATCCATGTATGCCCTAATTGGAGGGAGCCGCAGCCCTCCCTGCAGCCTTTCTCCACCCACTAACCATTTTGAAGCCCTAATAATGATCTCAATTGCCATGGTAAAAGCTAATGGGGAAATTGTACACCCTGCCATAATGCCTATCTCCAGCTGCTGCCAAGCTGTAGTGTACTCTGCTGTGGTAAAGCAGAGTTGAATATCTAAGAAGTAGGCTTTAACTAAGCTCTTTATACTACCTGGCACTCTAAAGAAATCAAAGGCCTCCCATAACAGACATCAAAGGCCTCCCATAACAGACTATGCGGCACTGACCCGAAAGCATTAGCCAGGTCCAAGAATACTACATGCAGGTCTCTCTTCTCATGCCTAGCTGACTGGATTTGGTGCCAGATCATGCTGGTGTGCTCTAAGCACCCGGAGAAGTCGGGAATTCCAGCCTTTTGCACCGAAGTATCTATTAGCCTATTCTTTTCTAGATAACTAGACAGCCTCTGTGCCAGAACACTAAAGAAAACCTTCCCTTCAACATTAAGTAGACTGATAGGTCTAAACTGACTTATCTCTAACGAGTCCCTTTCTTTAGGAATGAAGATTCCCCCTGCTCTACGCCACGCCTTAGGAATAACCTGCTTCTTCTAGACTACCTTCATCAGCTTCCATATAAACTGCAACACATCTGGAGCACTCTTATACAGCCGGTAGGGGACTCCATTAGGACCCGGGGCTGAAGAGGCCCTTGCACGTCTCACTACTTCTTGAACTTCTTTCCACCTTGGTGGGCTATCATCACACTGGCTCTCTATTTCACCGATAGGGGGAATATCAGCTGGGACTGTCATCTCTCTAAACCTTTCCCTATCTTTGTGAACCTCTGAACATCTTTGTGAACATCTGACTGCAAGCAATCAAATTCAATTAGTTCATTCTTATAAGTATCTTGGTATTTGGTTGGACACCAAACTTTCTTTTCATGTACATGTAGAACATCTCACAAAGAATTTGAGGAGAAAAATCGGCTTTTTGTATAGAAACAAGTCTTGTTTTTCACTATTGGCCAGAAAAACTGTTGTCCAATCTTTGATAATGTCAGTTTTTGATTATGGTGATGTAATTTACATGTATGCCTCTCCATCCGTCTTAAAGCCTCTTGATGCTGTATATCATAGCGCTCTGCGTTTTGTTACAGGTGATGTTTTCAGTACACATCATTGTATTCTGTACGAAAATGTGGGTTGGTCCTCCCTGTCGGAGCGTAGAGATCAGCACTGTCTGATATTTATTTATAAAGCATTAATTGGGAAACTTCCACCTTACTTATCCGCACTCCTTTCTTGTAACAGTGGAGGTTATCAAACACGATCGCGGTCCTATATCAGACTGTCTGTCCCACGGGTGCGAACCGAACAAGGAAAGACCGCTTTTTCTTGGTTCGCCCCCAACAGATGGAATGTGCTCCAGGAAAACTTAAAAATGGATAATTTGATCCCGCTTGCTTCTTTTAAAGCACTTTTAGAAAGCATTCCTCGCAGGGTGTGTTCATGTTTTATTTGAAATTATTTAATTATGCTCTTGATGCTTGTTATTGTCTGCTGTGTTAACCTGTAATTTTGTAACTGCTGTATATGTTCTTTGTACACCAGGGCTCCCTTGTAAATGAGAGCTTGCTCTCAAGGGACTCTCCCTGTATAAATAAAGGTAAAATAAAAAAATAAAAAAATAACCTCCTCCAAATATTCCTCAAGCTTCTGCTTAGGTACCATAAGGCTACCATTATTTTCCTTACTAAACAATGACTTCACAAATCTAAATGGATCCTTATAGAATGCTATTCTAGCTCTCTCTTTCTTTTTCCTATTTTTCCTAATGCTCTCTGCTCTTCTTAAAACTGGCAATCGCTCCCTCACATCTGACTGCAAGCAATCAATGCCTTCCTTCTCAACCTCTGTAGCGTTCCTCCACTGCCTCTTAAGCTGTCTTCTCTCCTGGATAAGTCTATCTATCTCTTGTTGGCGCCTAGATTTAACTCCCTCACCCTCTAGTTTCTTCCTTTTCTCAAAGACGCCAAACCTTTCCTTACCATAATCATAAATACAATCTCCCATTTTCTCCAACTTACTCTCAGCAGTTCCTTTAAGCTTATCTAACATCCTAACCAAATCACTATTGATATCTTCCCACTTCCTACTTTCCGCTGCACCTGGCCACTTAACTCTAGGCTTCTGACCGCTAATCTTCTCCCTTTTTGGCTGGCTGGCCTCTCTACTTTCCTCGGTGCTAGGACCTGCCTCAACATCAGGGGTGCTGATGTCCTGCGAGCTGTGGGTTACTTCCTGTCGCTGGACTTCACCCGACTGACTTGATAAACTTCTTAAGAAATAATTATCAATGCGGGGTCCCTGTGTTCCCTCTACCAAGCATCTCTTCCTGCCTTGATGGATTCTAAGGCCCCTCAAAGTTGTTACCTTCTGCCAGCCACACAAGCAAACCTGACGCTTCTTTCCATCTACATCTGAACTAGTGGCTTCCACTGACATGTTTTCCCTACTCATAGTCAAGTCCGTTCCAGAGTCAATAACCGTGTCAACCATAGGTGAGTCATCTTCCGCCCCCGCTCTCGCAGACTCTAGCGGTGTTTTTTCATAATTCTGTTTCGTAGCAAGTTTGGGTGTAACCAATGGCCTATTGGCCTTGGCTACTGCCACAATGAGCAGCTAACCCATTGCAGCCCCGATGGGGTCTAATCCCTCCTGTCAGCTGTCTTTCCATGCTGTCACTAGGTCTTTCCCTAGTTGTCAGCTGCACTATTCACAACAGTCACTAGCCTAAGCTAGCTTTAGTATTAATTAATACACAGGACAAGATGTTACTATCCCTTGTGCCAAAATCAGAGGAAAAACACATTTAGAAGCCCATTCCAGAATAAAACAGCTAACAGGCTAACAAACTAATAAACAAGACACAAATCACCTTACCTACCCTAGCCAACAGCAGTATGAAGCATGTCATTGGGGTTTTCAAGTGGGCACCTTCCTTCACCGACGTTTCGTTAAGTTAGGCCCACGACACCTCAAGAAGGCTTAACGGTGTAATCCAGCGTCCTGGAAACACCCCCCTCCATGCTACCACCGCACAACTGCATATTACCTCATTATCTAAGCCTAGCTATCCAGGTCGGTTCGG
Organism: Poromitra crassiceps; assembly: GCF_964638095.1. Taxonomy (NCBI): domain Eukaryota; kingdom Metazoa; phylum Chordata; class Actinopteri; order Beryciformes; family Melamphaidae; genus Poromitra; species Poromitra crassiceps. The sequence goes on along the minus strand of NW_028152240.1, from coordinate 644,807 downwards.
TATGACATTCCTGACTACACCACCACTGTCAATGATTCAGCCCTGTTGATGCGGACCGTCAATCATGACCAACAACAAACAATCCCTAACTACACCACCACTGTCAATGATTCAGCCCTGTTGATGCGGACCGTTAATCATGACCAACAACAAACAATCAATCTGACTTTAGCGAGCTCCCCAGCTAGCATGTTTCCTCCTTATCCACAGCCATTCACTTGCTCGTTCTGCTGCCTGAGACATGTTGCTAACCGCAAGTTTCAGGCTCCGTCCCCGAATGCCCAACTCAGTTAGTAAGGCAATAACGGACTTTGCCACAAAACCACGGCAGCCCACCTCTACAGGCCGCACTCGAGCCCTCCAACCTCGCTGCTCTGCCTCTGCTGCCATTTCAGCATACCTAGCTTTCTTGCGCTCATAAGCCTCCTCAACTCGATCTTCCCACGGGACTGTGAGTTCGATAAAATAAACTCTCTTCTCTACCTCAGACCACAGTAAATGTGTGAATGAGAGAGAGAGAGTTCACATCTTTAATAAAGTGATAGTCTGCTTGTTTTGCTGGAACCGTCCTTCCTAATTTGCCAATTCAGATCACTGACCTGCGGGGCTCAGTGGGTTTTGGGTAAAACCTTACCTGTGCATCACTACAAGATGCTGATTAAACAGCATGATTATTGCACAGGTGCCTTGGGCTGATCAGCTCTGAATCTCCTGGTTGAGTAATACATTATTCTAACAACTACCTTATACCTTATGACACCCAAGAGCTGCTTGTCCACCCACCAGTAATGAGCTGAATAGAGTCCATGGAGTTGGGAATGTCAGGAAATGTTTGTATTATTCTTTACTCACCTCTCATTTATTTAATCTGTTGTTTGTTAATTCAGAAACTCTGTCTGCGTGTCAACATCAACACAAATCCAGTCTGAAGGAGAAGGTTCAGTGTGTGTCTGAGGGGCTTGGTGAAGCAGGAAACTCATTTCTGAATGATTTCTACACAGTGCTTTACCTCACAGTGGGAAGGACTCGACAGGTCAATTTTGAACATGAGGTCAGACAGATTGAAGCAGCATCCAGAAATCAGAGATCAGAAACAACAATCAGATGTAAAGACATCTTTAAACCTATTGGAAATAAACCAACCAAAACATTGATGACAATGGGAGTGGCTGGCATTGGGAAAACAGTCTTAACACAAAAGTTCACTCTGGACTGGGCTAAAAACAACACCAACCAGGATATACAGTTCATATTTCCATTACCTTTCCGAGAGCTGAATCTGCTGAAAAAGAAAGAGTTCAGCTTGCTGGAACTTCTTCATCGCTTCTTTAATAAAATCAAAGAAGCAGGAATCTGCAGGTTTGACGAGTACCAGGTTGTGTTCATCTTTGATGGTCTGGATGAGTGTCGACTTCCTCTAGACTTCCAGAACAATGAGATCCTGACTGATGTTACAGAGTCAACCTCAGTGGATGTGCTGCTGACAAACCTCATCAAGGGGAATCTTCTTCCCGCTGCACGCCGCTGGATAACTACAAGACCTGCAGCAGCCAATCTGATCCCCCGTGAGTACGTTGACGTGGTGACAGAGGTGAGAGGCTTCACTTACAATCAAAAGGAGGAGTACTTCAGGAAGAAATTCAGAGATGAGGAGCAGGTGATCAGCATCATCTCCGACCTCAAGGCTTCACGAAGCCTCCACATCATGTGTTACATCCCAGTATTCTGCTGGATCACTGCTATGGTTCTGGAGAATCTGTTGAAAACCAATGAGGAAGGGAAGATGCCCAAGACCCTGACTGAGATGTACATACACTTCCTGTTGGTTCAGTCAAAACGGGGGAACGTCAAGTATGACAGAACTGAGGAAGGGAACAGGGAGATGATACTCTCTCTGGCAAAACTGGCTTTTGAGCAGCTGGAGAAAGGCAACCTGATCTTCTATGAAGAAGACCTGACAGAGTGTGGCATTGATATCACAGCAGCCGCAGTGACATCAGAAGTGTTCACAGAGATCTTTAAAGAGGAGAGTGTGCTGCACCAAGGTGACAAGGTCTTCTGCTTTGTCCATCTGAGCCTTCAGGAGTTTCTGGCTGCTGTCTACATGTTCCACTGTCACACAAACAGGGACGAGGAGGTACTGAAGACATTCCTGGGAAAAGGTTTTGGTAGATCTGAAGACAGTGAACAATCCCTGGATGTCTTCCTGAAGACAGCCATGGACAAATCCCTGGAGAGTGAAAATGGCCACCTGGACCTATTTGTCCGCTTCCTTCATGGCCTCTCACTAGAGTCCAGCCAGAAACTCTTACGAGGCCTACTGGGTCGGACAGAGATCCAAAAAGCATCCGAAGCCATCAACCACCTGAAGGAGATGACCACCTTCAATATCTCTCCAGACAGAAGCATCAACATCTTTAACTGTTTGGTGGAGATGAACTACAAGTCAGTGCATCAGGAGATCCTACAGTTCCTGAAGTCAGAGAACAGATCAGTGGCTAAACTCTCTGAGATCCACTGCTCAGCTCTGGGCTACATGCTAGAGATGTCAGAGGAGATTCTGGATGTGTTGGACCTAGAAGCCTACAACATAGAGCACGGACATGCGAGACTCATCCCAGCTGTGAGGAACTGCAAGAAGGCTCGGTTAGTCCTGATGTAAATACCAAAAGTATAGAACAGTGTGTAGAGTGATCTTTATACTAGGGTTGTCACAATGTTAGAATTTCTAACTTTGATATCTTCTACCAAGAAGCTATCTTCTACCTACTGATGCTCTATACCATGTTTGTACCGGGGGGGGGGGGGGGGGGGGACAACATATCAGGAGGCATAAAAAAAAGGATTGGATGTAGGGATGTTCGATATTGGCTTTTTTACTGATATCCGATATCCGATAATGTCCAACTCTTAATTTCCGATACCGATATCAACCGATATCAACCGATACCGATATAAGCAGGCTTTTTTTCCACCAAAATTTCACGTAACAAGTTACATAATGTAGTTTAATGTAGCTGAAGAGTTTAATATATAATATGCATGTTGTGTTAAAGTTGTAAGTGTTAGAGAAGCGAGCTTGTGACCAGAAGGTCGTGGGTTCAATCACCGGGACCGGCAGGATAAATCTGGGTGGGGAAAGTGAAAAGGCAGCGCTTGCCCCTCCCTCATTACCACCACTGAGGTGCCCTTGAGCAAGGCCCTTAACCCCAACCGCTCCAGTGGAGCTGCTCAGTGGCCAACAGATCAGACTGTGGTTGTACTGGTCAGCTTCCAGGTATGAATGTGTGTGTGAATGTGAACAGGGCACTCCTGAAAAAGAGAGCATTGCTCTCAGTGAGACTCCCCCTGTATTTAAAAAATATATATATATATCGGCATGAAAACCGATACCGATATTTTCCGATATCGATTTTTTTATGCTAATATCGGCCGATAATATCGGTAGGCTGATAATATCGGACATCCCTAATTGGATGGACAAACGCATGCTTCTCCATAATCTAGGCCAGATGAAACTCATTAAAAGCATTGCTCTTACACAGTAGATTACCCCTGCTCTATTCCAGGTTCTCAACCTTTTTGAGCCACGATCCCCAAAAAACTTTAGGCTCGGGTTCACGACGCCCCCTCCTACCGCTACCATACCCAACGACAGTGTGCACGCATTCACACACTGATTTCACTCACTCACTGAAATCGTTTCTATAGTTTAGATAGCTTTATAATACATTAAACCATGTATGGGAGATTTAATCATCATGAAAGAAAAATAATCTCTTATTTTTTTCTTTTTTCTCTTTTGACAATTATCCAGCGACCACCCCCCCCCCAGGTTGAGACCACTGCTCTAGTCATCAGCCTATCACAACACAACAGATTACCCCTGCTCTAGTCACCACCATATCACAAAAAAGCAGATTACCCCTGCTCTAGTCATCAGCATATCACAACACAGCAGATTACCCCTGCTCTAGTCATCAGCATATCACAAAAAAGCAGATTACCCCTGCTCTAGTCATCAGCCTATCACAACACAGCAGATTACCCCTGCTCTAGTCACCACCATATCACAAAAAAGCAGATTACCCCTGCTCTAGTCATCAGCCTATCACAACGCTTTTAGCTTGGTGAAGTAACAGTAGTCTAATAGGTTACTTACCCCACCCACCCTTGTAAAAAACGCCAAAATCGAGGGGGCGGAGTTTAGGGCACCTACGGCATCAAAGGGGCGTGGCTTATTTTTTGTGAAAAGTCATTTTTTCACTTGTTCCTCAAAGGGCACTTCTCCATTTCACCCTGTGTTTAAAGCCATTATGTGAAAAGTCCATTTTTCAGTAGTTCCTCAAAGGGCACTTCTCCATTTCGCCCTGTGCTTAAAGCCATTTTGAGCAAAAATGCTTTATTTCAGTAGTTCTCCAAAGGGCACTTCTCCATTTCCTCATATCAGTTAGACCATCTTGTGGGTGTTGCAATGTTGTGCGCATCACACAGACAGCCTGACAGCGTGTATAAAGCCACCGTGTCAGCCAGAGCAAAGACAGCGCAGCCATTGGCAGATCACCGCTACATCAGTCAACTTCAGCATTCATGTGTGTTTGCATACGATGCCGCCATATTTGGGCACAGCCTAGCCCCTGATCCTGTTTTTTATTTTTTCCCACTTATAGCCTATATCCTTTAGACTAGCCATGTGGTGATTAGTCAGCATGTTAACGGATATATTTTACCCTAATACTGTTTGTTTTGTTAGAAATAGATTAATGGATATTTTCCATACATTTGATGATGATACTTTTAAAAATCATATGAATTTTGTACGTTCTAATGCCTGTTGGGATGAGATGCTTATACTGTGTAATAATACAAACATGTCTACAGATGTCATATTTGATTCGTTTTTCTCTGAGGAGGGTAAAGTGTTTAGCATAGGTAATTTAATTGTGATATTTACAATAATGCATGATGTATGCAACAGACATAACATAGATTTGGTTTTGGATTATTTGTGCGATAGACATTTAGGTGTCTGTATGGCTTATTTGAGATTGATTGGTGAGAAAAGAATGTTTACAATGTCTATGGAATTAAAAAACATTTTAGATAAAAAACGTTTGTTTGTCGGTGTTATAGTCTCGGCATGATATATAGGTGTATACTACACTTTCCAAACGTTAACACACATCAAACACAGCAACTCTTTCCCACTACACTTTCCAAACATTAACACACGCCAAACACAACTCTTTCTCACTACACTTTCCAAACATTAACACACGCCAATCACAACTCTTTCTCACTACACTTTCCAAACATTAACACACATCAAACACAACAACTCTTTCCCACTACACTTTCCAAACATTAACACACGTCAAACACAGCAACTCTTTCTCACTACACTTTCCAAACATTAACACATGTCAAACACAACAACTCTTTCTCACTACACTTTCCAAACGTTAACACACATCAAACACAACAACTCTTTCTCACTACACTTTTCAAACATTAACACATGTCAAACACAACAACTCTTTCTCACTACACTTTCCAAACGTTAACACACATCAAACACAACAACTCTTTCAAAGATTAACACATGTCAAACACAACAACTCTCACTACACTTTCCAAACGTTAACACGCGTCAAACACAACAACTCTTTCAAACAACACACGTCAAACACAACAACTCTCTCTCACTACACTTTCCAAACATTAACACACGTCAAACACAACAACTCTTTCCCACTACACTTTCCAAACATTAACACACGTCAAACACAACTCTTTCTCACTACACTTTCCAAACGTTAACACACATCAAACACAACAACTCTTTCCCACTACACTTTCCAAATGTTAACACACATCAAACACAACAACTCTTTCACACTACACTTTCCAAATGTTAACACACATCAAACACAACAACTCTTTCTCACTACACTTTCCAAACATTAACACATGTCAAACACAACAACTCTTTCTCACTACACTTTCCAAACATTAACACATGTCAAACACAACAACTCTTTCAAACGTCAACACACATCAAACACAACAACTCTTTCCCACTACACTTTCCAAATGTTAACACACGTCAAACACAACTCTTTCTCACTACACTTTCCAAACATAACACATGTCAAACACAACAACTCTTTCTCACTACACTTTCCAAACGTTAACACGCGTCAAACACAACAACTCTTTCAAACATTAACACACATCAAACACAACAACTCTTTCTCACTACACTTTCAAACATTAACACATGTCAAACACAACAACTCTTTCTCACTACACTTTCCAAACATTAACACATGTCAAACACAACAACTCTTTCAAACATTAACACACATCAAACACAACAACTCTTTCTCACTACACTTTCAAACATTAACACACGTCAAACACAACAACTCTTTCTCACTACACTTTCCAAACATTAACACACATCAAACACAACAACTCTTTCTCACTTCACTTTCCAAACGTTAACACACATCAAACACAACAACTCTTTCTCACTACACTTTCCAAACATTAACACACATCAAACACAACAACTCTTTCCCACTACACTTTCCAAACGTTAACACGCGTCAAACACAACAACTCTTTCAAACATTAACACATGTCAAACACAACAACTCTTTCTCACTACACTTTCCAAACATTAACACGCGTCAAACACAACAACTCTTTCAAACATTAACACACGTCAAACACAACAACTCTTTCTCACTACACTTTCCAAACATTAACACACGTCAAACACAACTCTTTCTCACTACACTTTCCAAACATTAACACACGTCAAACACAACAACTCTTTCCCACTACACTTTCCAAACATTAACACACATCAAACACAACTCTTTCCCACTACACTTTCCAAACGTTAACACACATCAAACACAACAACTCTTTCCCACTACACTTTCCAAACATTAACACACATCAAACACAACAACTCTTTCCCACTACACTTTCCAAACATTAACACACATCAAACACAACAACTCTTTCCCACTACACTTTCCAAACATTAACACACATCAAACACAACAACTCTTTCCCACTACACTTTCCAAACATTAGGCGTTTCTAAGATGTGGGGGCAATATCAATCTAGAATCTAGATTGATTTGATTCACTAATTTGGCGTTCTCTCATGCAAAATATCCAACATCCAATATCCAGAAGTAGTGATTACTACACAGAAGTAACTTTAGTTCCACCATTTGCTATTTGCTTCAAACATAATTTGGATCAGTTGTAACTTTGACCATTTCTAACAATTTCTAGACAGTGAATTTACACAAGCACTTGAGTGAAATTCATGTGAATTCAATGTGAACATGCATGAGCTGTGATTGAATGAACGCAGATTGTCAGATTTGTATACCAAACCCTTATCCTGGCGCCTGCAAGGGTCGTCTGTACCACTAATGTCAGCCACTATGTGTTACAATATTGGGCTGGTTTCATAGACCTGGCCCAAAAGTACATACATACATGTTAGTTAGTGATAATAGTCAAACATGGTTTTTCATGTTCTGACTTGCTGAAATGTGTGCTGCATATATACATGTTAGTTACACATAATAGTCAAACAGGGGTTTTCATGTTCTGATGTGCTGAAATGTTTTACACGTCACGTAAAACAGTTTTTAAAACAGTTAATTAGCCTACACAATGTGTAATTTCAGGTTATTGTAAGTTATTGCATAGTTGCAATCTTTCATACTTGCATACTTACAAGTTGGTTGTTTTTAATGGCATGTGATTTGCGGTTCTAATTACCCAATGTGTAATTTCAGGTGATTGTAAGTGTGTCATACATACCTACAAGCCTTCATATCAGTTGGCTGTGTCAATGATTTTCTGTACCTCTTGGTGCGTCATCATTGTCTTTGTCAGGCTTAGAAGCAATGTCTAAACAGTAAACAGTTTATGACAAGTGGTGGCAGCATGCTATGCTACTACACAAGACATGTTATGGTACATAAATAATATGTAGCGTATAATAATCTGTAGAACTCTGTCAGAGTTATACTCTGTCATTATTTTTACATTTGACTTTGAGAACTATGATGAACTGTTAGTCAGTACTCTGTACTGATGTACAAAAGTAACAAGATTGAGTTTGTGAAATCTTCAACCGGAATAAAAAAAACTGGATATAATATAACTGAATCAGTTAGGCCAAACTATTATCAGTCAGGTCGGTAATGACCGGGGGAAATTATATGATTATTGTCCATTGTGTGTATGATACAACTTTGTTTATCATTCCGCCCCTCACACTATACAGTCTGTATTTAACTCACACACATGTCAAACACAACTCTTTCTCACTACACTTTCCAAACATTAACACATGTCAAACACAACAACTCTTTCCCACTACACTTTCCAAATGTTAACACACGTCAAACACAACTCTTTCTCACTACACTTTCCAAACGTTAACACACATCAAACACAACAACTCTTTCTCACTACACTTTCCAAACGTTAACACGCGTCAAACACAACAACTCTTTCTCACTACACTTTCCAAACGTTAACACGCGTCAAACACAACAACTCTTTCAAACATTAACACACATCAAACACAACAACTCTTTCTCACTACACTTTCAAACATTAACACACGTCAAACACAACAACTCTTACTACACTTTCCAAACATTAACACATGTCAAACACAACAACTCTTTCTCACTACACTTTCCAAACGTTAACACACATCAAACACAACAACTCTTTCCCACTACACTTTCCAAATGTTAACACACGTCAAACACAACAACTCTTTCTCACTACACTTTCCAAACGTTAACACACATCAAACACAACAACTCTTTCTCACTACACTTTCCAAACATTAACACACATCAAACACAGCAACTCTTTCCCACTACACTTTCCAAACATTAACACACATCAAACACAACAACTCTTTCCCACTACACTTTCCAAACATTAACACACATCAAACACAACAACTCTTTCTCACTACACTTTCCAAACATTAACACACATCAAACACAACAACTCTTTCCCACTACACTTTCCAAACGTTAACACGCGTCAAACACAACAACTCTTTCAAACATTAACACATGTCAAACACAACAACTCTTTCTCACTACACTTTCCAAACGTTAACACGCGTCAAACACAACAACTCTTTCAAACATTAACACATGTCAAACACAACAACTCTTTCTCACTACACTTTCCAAACGTTAACATGCGTCAAACACAACAACTCTTTCAAACATTAACACACGTCAAACACAACAACTCTTTCTCACTACACTTTCCAAACATTAACACACGTCAAACACAACTCTTTCTCACTACACTTTCCAAACATTAACACACGTCAAACACAACAACTCTTTCTCACTACACTTTCCAAACATTAACACACATCAAACACAACTCTTTCCCACTACACTTTCCAAACGTTAACACACATCAAACACAACAACTCTTTCCCACTACACTTTCCAAACATTAACACACATCAAACACAACAACTCTTACCCACTACACTTTCCAAACATTAACACACATCAAACACAACAACTCTTTCTCACTACACTTTCCAAACATTAACACACATCAAACACAACAACTCTTTCCCACTACACTTTCCAAACATTAGGCGTTTCTAAGATGTGTGGTCAATATCAATCTAGAATCTAGATTGATTTGATTCACTAATTTGGCATTCTCTCATGCAAAATATCCAACATCCAATATCCAGAAGTAGTGATTACTACACAGAAGTAACTTTAGTTCCACCATTTGCTATTTGCTTCAAACATAATTTGGATCAGTTGTAACTTTGACCATTTCTAACAATTTCTAGACAGTGAATTTACACAAGCACTTGAGTGAAATTCATGTGAATTCAATGTGAACATGCATGAGCTGTGATTGAATGAACGCAGATTGTCAGATTTGTATACCAAACCCTTATCCTGGTGCCTGCAAGGGTCGTCTGTACCACTAATGTCAGCCACTATGTGTTACAATATTGGGCTGGTTTCATAGACCTGACCCAAAAGTACATACATACATGTTAGTTAGTGATAATAGTCAAACATGGTTTTTCATGTTCTGACTTGCTGAAATGTGTGCTGCATATATACATGTTAGTTACACATAATAGTCAAACAGGGGTTTTCATGTTCTGATGTGCTGAAATGTTTTACACGTCACGTAAAACAGTTTTTTAAACAGTTAATTAGCCTACACAATGTGTAATTTCAGGTTATTGTAAGTTATTGCATAGTTGCAATCTTTCATACTTGCATACTTACAAGTTGGTTGTTTTTAATGGCATGTGATTTGCGGTTCTAATTGCCCAATGTGTAATTTCAGGTGATTGTAAGTGTGTCATACATACCTACAAGCCTTCATATCAGTTGGCTGTGTCAATGATTTTCTGTACCTCTTGGTGCGTCATCATTGTCTTTGTCAGGCTTAGAAGCAATGTCTAAACAGTAAACAGTTTATGACAAGTGGTGGCAGCATGCTATGCTACTACACAAGACGTGTTATGGTACATAAATAATATGTAGCGTGTAATAATCTGTAGAACTCTGTCAGAGTTCTACTCTGTCATTATTTTTACATTTGACTTTGAGAACTATGATGAACTGTTAGTCAGTACTCTGTACTGATGTACAAAAGTAACAAGATTGAGTTTGTGAAATCTTCAACCGGAATAAAAAAAACTGGATATAATATAACTGAATCAGTTAGGCCAAACTATTATCAGTCAGGTCGGTAATGACCGGGGGAAATTATATGATTATTGTCCATTGTGTGTATGGTACAACTTTGTTTATCATTCTGCCCCTCACACTATACAGTCTGTATTTAACTCAACACACTCTACCTGCCCCTGACCTCAGAGGGGCTCTTCTGTCAACGGGCCTGAGGCAAGGTGTGGTGAGTTAAATACAGACTGTATAGTGTGAGGGGCAGAATGATAAACAAAGTTGTACCATACACACAATGGACAATAATCATATAATTTCCCCCGGTCATTACCGACCTGACTGATAATAGTTTGGCCTAACTGATTCAGTTATATTATATCCAGTTTTTTTTATTCCGGTTGAAGATTTCACAAACTCAATCTTGTTACTTTTGTACATCAGTACAGAGTACTGACTAACAGTTCATCATAGTTCTCAAAGTCAAATGTAAAAATAATGACAGAGTAGAACTCTGACAGAGTTCTACAGATTATTACACGCTACATATTATTTATGTACCATAACACGTCTTGTGTAGTAGCATAGCATGCTGCCACCACTTGTCATAAACTGTTTACTGTTTAGACATTGCTTCTAAGCCTGACAAAGACAATGATGACGCACCAAGAGGTACAGAAAATCATTGACACAGCCAACTGATATGAAGGCTTGTAGGTATGTATGACACACTTACAATCACCTGAAATTACACATTGGGCAATTAGAACCGCAAATCACATGCCATTAAAAACAACCAACTTGTAAGTATGCAAGTATGAAAGATTGCAACTATGCAATAACTTACAATAACCTGAAATTACACATTGTGTAGGCTAATTAACTGTTTAAAAAACTGTTTTACGTGACGTGTAAAACATTTCAGCACATCAGAACATGAAAACCCCTGTTTGACTATTATGTGTAACTAACATGTATATATGCAGCACACATTTCAGCAAGTCAGAACATGAAAAACCATGTTTGACTATTATCACTAACTAACATGTATGTATGTACTTTTGGGTCAGGTCTATGAAACCAGCCCAATATTGTAACACATAGTGGCTGACATTAGTGGTACAGACGACCCTTGCAGGCACCAGGATAAGGGTTTGGTATACAAATCTGACAATCTGCGTTCATTCAATCACAGCTCATGCATGTTCACATTGAATTCACATGAATTTCACTCAAGTGCTTGTGTAAATTCACTGTCTAGAAATTGTTAGAAATGGTCAAAGTTACAACTGATCCAAATTATGTTTGAAGCAAATAGCAAATGGTGGAACTAAAGTTACTTCTGTGTAGTAATCACTACTTCTGGATATTGGATGTTGGATATTTTGCATGAGAGAATGCCAAATTAGTGAATCAAATCAATCTAGATTCTAGATTGATATTGACCACACATCTTAGAAACGCCTAATGTTTGGAAAGTGTAGTGGGAAAGAGTTGTTGTGTTTGATGTGTGTTAATGTTTGGAAAGTGTAGTGAGAAAGAGTTGTTGTGTTTGATGTGTGTTAATGTTTGGAAAGTGTAGTGGGTAAGAGTTGTTGTGTTTGATGTGTGTTAATGTTTGGAAAGTGTAGTGGGAAAGAGTTGTTGTGTTTGATGTGTGTTAACGTTTGGAAAGTGTAGTGGGAAAGAGTTGTGTTTGATGTGTGTTAATGTTTGGAAAGTGTAGTGAGAAAGAGTTGTTGTGTTTGACGTGTGTTAATGTTTGGAAAGTGTAGTGAGAAAGAGTTGTGTTTGACGTGTGTTAATGTTTGGAAAGTGTAGTGAGAAAGAGTTGTTGTGTTTGACGTGTGTTAATGTTTGAAAGAGTTGTTGTGTTTGACGCATGTTAACGTTTGGAAAGTGTAGTGAGAAAGAGTTGTTGTGTTTGACATGTGTTAATGTTTGAAAGAGTTGTTGTGTTTGACGCGTGTTAACGTTTGGAAAGTGTAGTGAGAAAGAGTTGTTGTGTTTGACATGTGTTAATGTTTGAAAGAGTTGTTGTGTTTGACGCGTGTTAACGTTTGGAAAGTGTAGTGGGAAAGAGTTGTTGTGTTTGATGTGTGTTAATGTTTGGAAAGTGTAGTGAGAAAGAGTTGTTGTGTTTGATGTGTGTTAATGTTTGGAAAGTGTAGTGGGAAAGAGTTGTTGTGTTTGATGTGTGTTAATGTTTGGAAAGTGTAGTGGGAAAGAGTTGCTGTGTTTGATGTGTGTTAATGTTTGGAAAGTGTAGTGAGAAAGAGTTGTTGTGTTTGATGTGTGTTAACGTTTGGAAAGTGTAGTGAGAAAGAGTTGTTGTGTTTGACGTGTGTTAACATTTGGAAAGTGTAGTGGGAAAGAGTTGTTGTGTTTGATGTGTGTTAACGTTTGGAAAGTGTAGTGAGAAAGAGTTGTTGTGTTTGACATGTGTTAATGTTTGGAAAGTGTAGTAAGAGTTGTTGTGTTTGACGTGTGTTAATGTTTGAAAGTGTAGTGAGAAAGAGTTGTTGTGTTTGATGTGTGTTAATGTTTGAAAGAGTTGTTGTGTTTGACGCGTGTTAACGTTTGGAAAGTGTAGTGAGAAAGAGTTGTTGTGTTTGACGCGTGTTAACGTTTGGAAAGTGTAGTGAGAAAGAGTTGTTGTGTTTGATGTGTGTTAACGTTTGGAAAGTGTAGTGAGAAAGAGTTGTGTTTGACGTGTGTTAACATTTGGAAAGTGTAGTGGGAAAGAGTTGTTGTGTTTGACATGTGTTAATGTTTGGAAAGTGTAGTGAGAAAGAGTTGTGTTTGACATGTGTGTGAGTTAAATACAGACTGTATAGTGTGAGGGGCAGAATGATAAACAAAGTTGTATCATACACACAATGGACAATAATCATATAATTTCCCCCGGTCATTACCGACCTGACTGATAATAGTTTGGCCTAACTGATTCAGTTATATTATATCCAGTTTTTTTTATTCCGGTTGAAGATTTCACAAACTCAATCTTGTTACTTTTGTACATCAGTACAGAGTACTGACTAACAGTTCATCATAGTTCTCAAAGTCAAATGTAAAAATAATGACAGAGTATAACTCTGACAGAGTTCTACAGATTATTATACGCTACATATTATTTATGTACCATAACATGTCTTGTGTAGTAGCATAGCATGCTGCCACCACTTGTCATAAACTGTTTACTGTTTAGACATTGCTTCTAAGCCTGACAAAGACAATGATGACGCACCAAGAGGTACAGAAAATCATTGACACAGCCAACTGATATGAAGGCTTGTAGGTATGTATGACACACTTACAATCACCTGAAATTACACATTGGGTAATTAGAACCGCAAATCACATGCCATTAAAAACAACCAACTTGTAAGTATGCAAGTATGAAAGATTGCAACTATGCAATAACTTACAATAACCTGAAATTACACATTGTGTAGGCTAATTAACTGTTTTAAAAACTGTTTTACGTGACGTGTAAAACATTTCAGCACATCAGAACATGAAAACCCCTGTTTGACTATTATGTGTAACTAACATGTATATATGCAGCACACATTTCAGCAAGTCAGAACATGAAAAACCATGTTTGACTATTATCACTAACTAACATGTATGTATGTACTTTTGGGCCAGGTCTATGAAACCAGCCCAATATTGTAACACATAGTGGCTGACATTAGTGGTACAGACGACCCTTGCAGGCGCCAGGATAAGGGTTTGGTATACAAATCTGACAATCTGCGTTCATTCAATCACAGCTCATGCATGTTCACATTGAATTCACATGAATTTCACTCAAGTGCTTGTGTAAATTCACTGTCTAGAAATTGTTAGAAATGGTCAAAGTTACAACTGATCCAAATTATGTTTGAAGCAAATAGCAAATGGTGGAACTAAAGTTACTTCTGTGTAGTAATCACTACTTCTGGATATTGGATGTTGGATATTTTGCATGAGAGAACGCCAAATTAGTGAATCAAATCAATCTAGATTCTAGATTGATATTGCCCCCACATCTTAGAAACGCCTAATGTTTGGAAAGTGTAGTGGGAAAGAGTTGTTGTGTTTGATGTGTGTTAATGTTTGGAAAGTGTAGTGGGAAAGAGTTGTTGTGTTTGATGTGTGTTAATGTTTGGAAAGTGTAGTGGGAAAGAGTTGTTGTGTTTGATGTGTGTTAATGTTTGGAAAGTGTAGTGGGAAAGAGTTGTTGTGTTTGATGTGTGTTAACGTTTGGAAAGTGTAGTGGGAAAGAGTTGTGTTTGATGTGTGTTAATGTTTGGAAAGTGTAGTGGGAAAGAGTTGTTGTGTTTGACGTGTGTTAATGTTTGGAAAGTGTAGTGAGAAAGAGTTGTGTTTGACGTGTGTTAATGTTTGGAAAGTGTAGTGAGAAAGAGTTGTTGTGTTTGACGTGTGTTAATGTTTGAAAGAGTTGTTGTGTTTGACGCGTGTTAATGTTTGGAAAGTGTAGTGAGAAAGAGTTGTTGTGTTTGACATGTGTTAATGTTTGAAAGAGTTGTTGTGTTTGACGCGTGTTAACGTTTGGAAAGTGTAGTGGGAAAGAGTTGTTGTGTTTGATGTGTGTTAATGTTTGGAAAGTGTAGTGAGAAAGAGTTGTTGTGTTTGATGTGTGTTAACGTTTGGAAAGTGAAGTGAGAAAGAGTTGTTGTGTTTGATGTGTGTTAATGTTTGGAAAGTGTAGTGAGAAAGAGTTGTTGTGTTTGACGTGTGTTAATGTTTGAAAGTGTAGTGAGAAAGAGTTGTTGTGTTTGATGTGTGTTAATGTTTGAAAGAGTTGTTGTGTTTGACATGTGTTAATGTTTGGAAAGTGTAGTGAGAAAGAGTTGTTGTGTTTGACATGTGTTAATGTTTGAAAGTGTAGTGAGAAAGAGTTGTTGTGTTTGATGTGTGTTAATGTTTGAAAGAGTTGTTGTGTTTGACGCGTGTTAACGTTTGGAAAGTGTAGTGAGAAAGAGTTGTTGTGTTTGACATGTGTTATGTTTGGAAAGTGTAGTGAGAAAGAGTTGTGTTTGACGTGTGTTAACATTTGGAAAGTGTAGTGGGAAAGAGTTGTTGTGTTTGATGTGTGTTGACGTTTGAAAGAGTTGTTGTGTTTGACATGTGTTAATGTTTGGAAAGTGTAGTGAGAAAGAGTTGTTGTGTTTGACATGTGTTAATGTTTGGAAAGTGTAGTGAGAAAGAGTTGTTGTGTTTGATGTGTGTTAACATTTGGAAAGTGTAGTGTGAAAGAGTTGTTGTGTTTGATGTGTGTTAACATTTGGAAAGTGTAGTGGGAAAGAGTTGTTGTGTTTGATGTGTGTTAACGTTTGGAAAGTGTAGTGAGAAAGAGTTGTGTTTGACGTGTGTTAATGTTTGGAAAGTGTAGTGGGAAAGAGTTGTTGTGTTTGACGTGTGTTAATGTTTGGAAAGTGTAGTGAGAGAGAGTTGTTGTGTTTGACGTGTGTTGTTTGAAAGAGTTGTTGTGTTTGACGCGTGTTAACGTTTGGAAAGTGTAGTGAGAGTTGTTGTGTTTGACATGTGTTAATCTTTGAAAGAGTTGTTGTGTTTGATGTGTGTTAACGTTTGGAAAGTGTAGTGAGAAAGAGTTGTTGTGTTTGACATGTGTTAATGTTTGAAAAGTGTAGTGAGAAAGAGTTGTTGTGTTTGATGTGTGTTAACGTTTGGAAAGTGTAGTGAGAAAGAGTTGTTGTGTTTGACATGTGTTAATGTTTGGAAAGTGTAGTGAGAAAGAGTTGCTGTGTTTGACGTGTGTTAATGTTTGGAAAGTGTAGTGGGAAAGAGTTGTTGTGTTTGATGTGTGTTAATGTTTGGAAAGTGTAGTGAGAAAGAGTTGTGATTGGCGTGTGTTAATGTTTGGAAAGTGTAGTGAGAAAGAGTTGTGTTTG
Organism: Poromitra crassiceps; assembly: GCF_964638095.1. Classification (NCBI taxonomy): domain Eukaryota; kingdom Metazoa; phylum Chordata; class Actinopteri; order Beryciformes; family Melamphaidae; genus Poromitra; species Poromitra crassiceps. The sequence continues at coordinate 628,132 of NW_028152240.1, read as the reverse complement.
GCGTGTGTTAATGTTTGGAAAGTGTAGTGGGAAAGAGTTGCTGTGTTTGATGTGTGTTAACGTTTGGAAAGTGTAGTATACACCTATATATCATGCCGAGACTATAACACCGACAAACAAACGTTTTTTATCTAAAATGTTTTTTAATTCCATAGACATTGTAAACATTCTTTTCTCACCAATCAATCTCAAATAAGCCATACAGACACCTAAATGTCTATCGCACAAATAATCCAAAACCAAATCTATGTTATGTCTGTTGCATACATCATGCATTATTGTAAATATCACAATTAAATTACCTATGCTAAACACTTTACCCTCCTCAGAGAAAAACGAATCAAATATGACATCTGTAGACATGTTTGTATTATTACACAGTATAAGCATCTCATCCCAACAGGCATTAGAACGTACAAAATTCATATGATTTTTAAAAGTATCATCATCAAATGTATGGAAAATATCCATTAATCTATTTCTAACAAAACAAACAGTATTAGGGTAAAATATATCCGTTAACATGCTGACTAATCACCACATGGCTAGTCTAAAGGATATAGGCTATAAGTGGGAAAAAATAAAAAACAGGATCAGGGGCTAGGCTGTGCCCAAATATGGCGGCATCGTATGCAAACACACATGAATGCTGAAGTTGACTGATGTAGCGGTGATCTGCCAATGGCTGCGCTGTCTTTGCTCTGGCTGACACGGTGGCTTTATACACGCTGTCAGGCTGTCTGTGTGATGCGCACAACATTGCAACACCCACAAGATGGTCTAACTGATATGAGGAAATGGAGAAGTGCCCTTTGGAGAACTACTGAAATAAAGCATTTTTGCTCAAAATGGCTTTAAGCACAGGGCGAAATGGAGAAGTGCCCTTTGAGGAACTACTGAAAAATGGACTTTTCACATAATGGCTTTAAACACAGGGTGAAATGGAGAAGTGCCCTTTGAGGAACAAGTGAAAAAATGACTTTTCACAAAAAATAAGCCACGCCCCTTTGATGCCGTAGGTGCCCTAAACTCCGCCCCCTCGATTTTGGCGTTTTTTACAAGGGTGGGTGGGGTAAGTAACCTATTAGACTACTAGTAACATACTGTACCACCAATGATAGAGAGGGGAAATTCTGTAGTATGTTTGATTTTTCATTAAGATAAAGCACTGCTGGTATCGATACTGTTGCAAATGAGTATTGTACTCGTGTCAAATTTGTATTGATACTTACCGATACTATTGACAACTTTATATACTTCCTCTGAATGCCAAATAAACCAAGAGAAAGAACAACTACTTTATACCTGACACCATCATAATTATAGTAAAGATCTATAGTTCCTCAAACATAGAGAATATTAACTGTTGTTCTACATAGCAGTGGACCGTGTTGGGCTTAAACATGTTACAAAGTAATGTGTCACTGTAATCACATTACTTTTTCCTGTAACAGAGTAAAGACATTACTGTTCCAGGTTCAGTTTCACATTCCGTTACTGATCTAACAGGTCTGTTGTTTTTTTAGTTTCATTCTTTAGTCTAGTTCAACTCTTTATTGAAGTAATAATATCTATGAAAGATCCCCCTCGTCTTCTCCTGCCTTCAGCTCATGTCGGAAATAGCAGAATACTAATTGTGAATAGAAATTGTGCTGTGGAAAGCCTGTGGCAGTGGCAGCCATGAAGTGGAAAAATACAGCAAAGATGGCGACGCCCGTGGTTGTGTTGTTTACTGTGCTTCATCAATATTTCCTCACATGTACTTGGCAACGCAGAACAACTATGAAGAAACTGGAAAGGTATATATATACGTGTAAGCAGAAGATACGAAGCAGCGACACGTCGTGCACAAAGATCCCACCGGAGAAAGGTTACTTCAGTGTTCGTGTTACCTGCCCTCCAGCGTGAGAGAGCAATGTGGAAGCGAGGGAGACCAGGCGGACAATTATTCTGGGAAGATGCACTTAAGAACTTTGATGAGGTGGAATGCAGAAGCGTCATGCCCATTGTAACCCAGCAAGCAAAATTACATCATGATAACGTTGTGATGACGTCTTTCAGTGACGTCCAGGACGTGGCCAAATCACAGCCGGTTTGGGGATGATTTAGACGTCTACGCGGGAACGTCAAGCTGACGTCGAAATATGACCATTACCATGAATGGGCATGTTCACTTATTCTGCTATGTACACAGTGTATATTCAGCAGCTTTATACATAAAGCTATAATTATGTCCAGATTAACAATTTATGCTACATTTTCAAAAAATATAATACTGCCGTGAGTGGGATTTGAACTCGGGATCTCCAATTTACCGCCGGCTATAGAGAGCCGCAGGGATCACGTATTTTTGTAGGCAGAATGCGGAAGTCCCGAACTTCCTGGTTCTACACTGTTTCTGTCTATGGGATTTTTGAATGGGTTTTTGCCGCGATGCTTCAAATACGGTCTCTGGGCAACGCAAGATTAATCAAACACGAACCAGAGTTCCGTCGGATAATCTTCACACATGAGGACCACTTTCATGAGTTTCTGAAGCGTAAATGCGAGCCCTAGAAGTAAAATGCTCGAGCTAAGCTAATCCAGAACTACACACTGTCGCATAGGCTTCCACGTCACGTCAGCACTCAACCTGGACTGTTGTTGATGTGTGCACTGATTTCCCCGGGCTGAACGGGGCTGAACCAGGTGAGGGAAAGAGAATTTCCCTGTTCGCCCTTTGAAGTGGTGACGTTATTGACGTATATATCCCCATCGACTCAAAAGTGTAGTCTCATTTAGCCGTTTGCTAGCTAGCCGTCCTTTTAACGGCAAGTAAAAGCTTCAAAACTCGTAAAAGTGGTCCTCGTGTGTGAAGATGATATTACTAAACACTGGTTCGCGTTTGATTAAGCCAGCGTTGCCCAGAGAGCTTATTAGAAGCATCGCGCCAAAAACCCATTCAAAACTCCCATAGGCGAAAACTGTGAAGAACCAGGGCTGTTAGCATCGATGATTTCCGGACTCGTTACTGCGGCTCTCTATTCTACCACTACGCCATCTGTTCTCTGAAACATTCCACTGTACGTTGGAGTAATATAGCCTACCGTTTCAAAACATGGACCCCTTGTTCATGGAGTAGGGACAGTTTTAATAAAAACGAAAGCTAATTTAATTCAAACCTTAATCTGGAACCTGTTTTTTATTTAAAACGTTGGTGTCAAGTCTTTGTGGATCGCACATCACAGTGTAACCGTTTACAATCTATGTAAGCAGAACCCCGAAACATATTAACGCACAACAGCATGCAACTTCCAACTCAAATGTATAGTTTACGCCTCGCAGTGTATTTTCTCTCTTTCAAAACAATCTAGCAACAAGATATGCAAGTGAGACAATTGCAGGATTCCCCCGCTACTCATCTCCTCGTAGACCCACCTCCACGAATAAACAGTTTGTTAATCAGCGCAGATTGTCTAGTGTCCACATGCAAGTGCTGATCACTCGGATTTTGGATAAAAAATAGCCCAGGCTGAGAAATACGTGATTGATTGCAACCATTTAGTTATCCTCATGGATATTTCAGTGGTGAGTCAAATTAGTTGGATAGTGATACAGTGATAATCTGTGCCAGATCTGACTCGTCATGATATGACTTGAGCTGGCCCCGATTGGGCTCTCTCGATTCGTCCGGGTCCGTCCGTGCTTGCTGGGCACTGAGGGGGCAATTGATTTTTGATTTTTTTTATATATAAACATAGGCTATAATATTATAGGCTGTGTGTGGTAGTTGAAACATAGTTTCAAGTTGACGTTTATTTATGTTTGCAGTTAAAACAAAAACATAAATACTGTTTATACCCTTTGTCGCCACCTGGTGAGTAAATATATATGTAACTAAAACCATTAAAATTGACAACCGGTCCGCAACTTTTTTTTCCATGTATCTACCAGTCCTTGTCACAAAAAAGTTTGAGAACCACTGCTCTAGTCATCAGCCTATCACAACACAGCAGATTACCCCTGCTCTAGTCATCAGCCTATCACAACGCTTTTAGCTTGTTGAAGTAACATACTGTACCCACCAATGATAGGGAGGGGAAATTCTGTAGTATGTTTGATTTTTCATCAAGAGAAAGCACTGCTGGTATCGATACTGTTGCAAATGAGTATTGATACTTACCGATACTATTGACAACTTTATATACTTCCTTTGAATGCCAAATAAACCAAGAGAAAGAACAAGTACTTTATACCTGACACCATCATAATTATAGTAAAGATCTATAGTTCCTCAAACATAGAGAATATTAACTGTTGTTCTACATAGCAGTGGTACACCGTGTTGGACTTAACATGTTACAAAGTAATGTGTCACTGTAATCACATTACTTTTTCCTGTAACAGAGTAAAGACATTACTGTTCCAGGTTCAGTTTCACATTCCGTTACTGATCTAACAGGTCTGTTGTTTCTTGGGTTTCATTCTTTATTCTAGTTCAACTCTTTATTGAAGTAATAATATCTATGAAAGATCCCCCTCGTCTTCTCCTGCCTTCAGCTCATGTCAGAAATAGCAGAATACTAAACCATAAAATTAACTAAACCCAAACAAAGTCTGTGTCTAATGGTGTCATGTTTTAACAGAATTTGAACTGAACTGCCCCAATTATTGGAGTTATCATTAGTAGTAGTAGTAGTCGTTGTCTATTGCTTTATAAGTTGCTTGCTTGAAGTCCAACTCCTCCTTTATTCTTTATTCAGATTGAGGGGCTGCAACTTTTCAGAGACTGACTGTGAAGTCGTGGCCTCAGCTCTGAAGGCCAACCCCCATCTGACAGAGCTGGACCTGAGTCACAGCAACCTGACTCTGGAGCCGAGTGAGGATGTGGATATAAAAAAATGGACGGAGGGAGGTGTGAATATAGGATGGAAGCTGCATTCAGGATTGAAGCTGATCTCTGCTGGACTGGAGAGTCCACACTGCAGACTGGAGACTCTCAGGTCAGACATCATATTTAATAATGTGCTGATATGAATATTAACCGATTGTTTTTACTCTGGTTTATTATTATAAGGGGTTGGGGAGGCTGCGGAAATTGTGCTGTGGAAAGCCTGTGGCAGTGGCAGCCATGAAGTGGAAAGATACAGCAAAGATGGCGACGTCCGTGGTTGTGTTGTTTGTTGTGCTTCTGCAATATTTCCTCACACGTACTCAGCAATGCAGAACAACTATGAAGAAACTGGAAAGGTATATATATACATGTAAGCAGAAGATACGAAGCAGTGACACGTCGTGCACAAAGATCCCACCAGAGAAAGGTTGCTTCAGTGTTCGTGTTACCTGCCCTCCAGCGTGAGAGAGCAATGTGGAAGCGAGGGAGACCAGGCAGACAATTATTCTGGGAAGATGCACTTAAGAACTTTGATGAGGTGGAATGGAAGTGTCACTTTTAAATTTTGCATGTCCCGGTCTACGTTTGAGTATGTGCTGAGTCTGGTGGAACCTGCACTAACACGCAAGATTACACGATGGCAAAAACCACTAGAAGCACGTTTGAGACTGGCCGTTGTGCTTTGGTGGTATGCCACACCGAGCGAGTATAGATAGTATAGATAGTATAGCTGCATGTTTGGTGTTGGACTGTCTACTGTGGGCTATACCGTGTGCGTGAAGTCACATCTGCCATAATGAACAATCTCTACAAGCGTTTCATTTGCCTGCCAAAGGGGGAACAGCTACAGAAGAGCTTACATCATGAATGTGTGCACAGTAATTTAAGACAGTAACAGTAAGTTATTTCACAGTAAGCGTAAACTAAGTGTTCAAGTGGCTGATTTAAGTGTTAAGTGTAATGACGACACGATGGCTCAGTGGTTAGTACTGTTGCCTCACAGCAAGAAGGTCCCGGGTTCGAACCCCAGTCCGTCCCAGGTCCTTTCTGTGTGGAGTTTGCATGTTTTCCCGTGTTCGTGTGCGTTTTCTGTCAGTGCTCCTGACCAAGGCACTGGCAAAATAACTGGAGTTGGTCCCCGGGCGCTGCACTGTGGCTGCCGACTGCTCCTAGTTCTAGGAAGGTTCCTAGTAGAGGATGGGTCAAATGCAGAGGATGGATTTCCCCATGGGGATAAATAAAGGATAACTTAACTTAATCCATTGATACCTGATGCAGCATTTGTGTGTGTATCCCTTTAAGACTGCGAACTGCGTTAACGTGGTTCGCGGTCTTAAAGGGATACGCACACAAATGAGGGATATACACACAAATGCTGCATCAGGTATCAATGGGTTAACTTAACTTAACTTAATGGCCTGTGGGTAGAAGCTGTTTTTGTGTCTGGTAGTTTTTGCCATATAGTGCTCTGTAGCGCCTGCGAGAGGGAAGGAGTTTAAATAGATTATGGCCAGGGTGAGATGGGTCAGTGATGATCTTTAAGTTTAAAGCCCCCCTCCAGTGTATTTTGTCATCTTTAAGATATTTCATGTGTAGCTGTGGTTTTACCTGGTCTCTTAATGAGCCACAGTGTTCGCAAGTCTATTTTGTTGACAAATACATGTAACCTTATTCTGGGCTCAAAGTCCTAAAAATAAGCTGTTGGTAAAAATGGGCGATAACGTCAGACATTATGGTTGTCTGACGACTGACATATGATATTCAGATAATAATAATTGCTGTATGAGTTACAGTGAATAGCTGGCATTAGCGTCTGGCATTAGCTAGCTGTTAGCTTGTGAGTTATGTTAGTTACATGACAGTAAAATGCCACTGAATGACCAGTTTGATATATTTTATATTTATTGGCTGGTTGTTGACACTGTGGCCTCTGGACACACATTTTGCAGAGGTAGAGGCAGCAATACTGTTTCCGGTGTACCGTAAGGTGACCAGATTTCTCAAATGAAAATCTGGGACATTTTCTGGTCCGCTAGGGGGGCCCAGGGGGGGCTGTGCCCCTCCGGCTTTTAAAAAATTGTATACATTTTACAGTAAAATGCATAAATCTGGTGCACTTTGAGAGCAAAAGTAAGAGGCTAGATCTATGAAGAACTTTGTGATTTTGAAACAATTGAAAAATAAGCAGTTTACAATGGTTACTAGTTATCTGCCACATTTTACCACAAATTAGACAGCCTAGGTAATTCATGGGAAATAGGCTACTGGTGTATTGTGTAGAGTGGCAGGAACATATAGGGACAACTTCTCTCTTTGACCTCACCAACTGGTGGATAATTTATTTCCACAAAACAAAAACGTTTAACGTTTTTGTTTTGTGGAATACAGTAGTGATTTATTACCTCAGTAAACACTTTCCTTGAGTTTAGGGTGTCGCTCACCAGTTTCAAGTATTCAATGGCCACATGACCATATTAACTGCTAATTTAATATTAAATGCTGACAAAATAATTTAAAAAATCATGCTAATACTAAAAGGCAATTTTAATGATTAAAATTGTAATCTAGAGATAAATATGACCTATTGTGTTAATTTAAACCAGGGGTTATCAAAGTTTTGATGGCTGAAGGCCAATTTAGGGAACAGTAGGCTAATGACTAGATAACAATGATCCATCGCCAATCATGTTAAAAATTGACATTTTTTTCAATGGAGTTTGGTGTACATAAAAACGTTACTGACTTCTCTGCAAAAACGTTTTGAGTTAGTTACTGCACTTACTTACCAGATAGTTTTACTGTACTTTTAACTATTCAAAACAACTGGGATGGATAACCCGCTGAATGGGGTCCGGTAAACAAGGACGGTAGCAAAAGCAGCAAGCAGACGCCGCCTCTCGTTCGCCACCTCTGGGGCGCTTCAGTTGCGGGCGTCTGGGTCCTGGGAAAACCATGGCACGGGCAGAGGGAGATCACTCTGTGATCTACTCTGTCACACACAGGCAGCACTTTGCACAACGTGCGCACAACGACAGGCTTTTGTGGTGCCGCAAATGCTCTGTTATCGAGTTTCTTGCCAGTATTATTATTTGACTTTGTGGCCAAAATCGGGGACATTTTCGGGGACAGCTCCAGCCGGGGACAGAGCACCGAAATCGGGGACTGTCCCCGAAAATCGGGGACGTCTGGTCACCCTAGTGTACCGCCTGGAAGGGAGACAAATATCGTATATTGAAGGCAGGAGCGATGCTCTTATCCGTTTTGGACAAGAGCACCACAGCCATGATGTTGCAGTAGAACAAGGTATAAGCCTTCGGTTCTTATCAATATACTATCTTGGGTGCAAATGATGATGTGTGTTATCATAGAACATCAATGGTGTACAGGTATGAAAAACTGACTGTAGGGGGCTTTAAGTGTTACGGTGCTAAGTACCAACATGTTAGTTTGTGTAGCTTGTTAGACAGGGGTGAAAGTGGTTTGAATTTCTTGCAGGAACTATAGGCTACTACCCCAACCTTCATCGTTTCATATTGTTCTCCTCCCACCCCCATCGCCTGTTCTTTCTTCTGAGGAGGGACCTGCTGCTTCTTGTTGAGTCTCCTCTTCCTCCCTCTGGCCCTCAACTGTTTTAATTAAATTAGAATAACATTTACAACTAAGTTCATCAACAGTCAAACAGTCTCTGTCTTTGAATTGTCAGAACAGTGGGCAGATAAATGAATGAACAGATTATTAGTAAAATAAAATATCTCAAAATGTATCCTACAATGTGTAGGATACATACAAAATGTTGTACTGTATGCACACAGACTGTGTTCTGAGTAAGCCACTGTCTAGTTTGCTAGTAAGCTAACTTCATGTCCATTCTCTGGTCTAAATTAGCATCATCACCTGTATTTGCATCTGAGGGTGGGTTTTCATTTTGCAGAGGCCCTCAATTTGCTCTCTTCTTCTAACTTTAGCCACATTATCTGCTTCTTTCTCTCTCTCCTTCCTCTTAAACATTTGAGTTATTGTTCGTTGCATGTTTCTGCTCCTTTTGTTCTGAAAACAATGGCAAACATGTTGGGCTTGTTTATTATCCATCCTTGCCCGCTGCCCGGTGCAAATTGCATTAATAAAGTAGGTGCATTTGGTCGCAAAATGTCCGGGAACAATAAATAATAATTAAATAATAAATAATAACTATACATACATATATGTTTTATTTTATATGAACATATATGACTATTACCTGTGTATAACTGTATGTATTTATCTGTATTCGACATATATCCACCTATATATCCAGGATATACGTGCATATATGTGCATATATATCACAATATATGAACATGTATGGAATTGGAACGTTTCATATATGGTCCATATATGTTTGTCCTATATAATTATATATGTGCATACATGTATAGATTGTATATGGACACATATGGCAATTAATTATATGTACATTTGTATGCATTGACAATATACGGGCATATATGGTTACTACATATAAAACTATATATGAATAATAACTATACATACATATGGTTTATTTTACATGAACATATATGACTATTACCTGTGTATAACTGTATGTATTTATCTGTATTCGACATATATCCACCTATATATCCAGGATAGATGTGCATATATGTGCATATATATCACAATATATGAACATGTATGGAATTGGAACGTTTCATATATGGTCCATATATGTTTGTCCTATATAATTATATATGTGCATACATGTATAGATTGTATATGGACACATATGGCAATTAATTATATGTACATTTGTATGCATTGACACTATACGGGCATATATGGTTAATACATATAAAACTATATATGAATAATAACTATACTTACATATATGTTTTATTTTATATGAACATATATGACTATTACCTGTGTATAACTATGTATTTATCTGTATTCGACATATATCCACCTATATATCCAGGATATATGTGCATATATATCACAATATATGAACATGTATGGAATCAAAACACATATCTCTTAATTAAAAGAAATATAATTTTCCAAATTATGTTTGATTGAACAACATCTCAGAAGTGAAACCCACCATAAAAATGGTTAGTTTTGTGCAAGACTTCCAGCACTACTGGATATTTTCAAGGTTAGTCCAGTGTGCATGAGATAGAAAAATAAGGGTTTTTTGACAGTGGTGTCATTAAAATGCCCCATAGTCTATATTATGGTTTTAGTGTAAACATTATATATTATATATGATTTAGAAGCTCATCGTAAAGCTGATTCCAAATATATAATTTAAAAACTTCATAAATTAAATCCTGTGGAGTTATTAACCATATTAGATCCCTAATCTCTGCCCCAAATGCATCATGGGACTTCCATGCAAATTCTGGATAAATGTTCACGCCCCCTCCAACCAGTCTCTCTGCTGCACCCTGGATTACTTACTGAACATAGATGATCACATGTATGAGAATACTCATATATGTTAATTGCTCATATGAGCATACCTGCTGACATATGTAAGTAAAGTCTTCTATGTTAATTGCTGATATACACATATATGTAGACATATGTAAGTTTAACCCTTGTTCAATGCGTACACAAACATATATGATTACATGTATGAGAATATCCGCATATGTTAACTGATTATATGAGCATATATGTTGACATACATAATAGTAATCATATATGTTTAATGCTTATACGAACACATATTTTGATATGGAAGAGAATAACATATATGTGTGTTGCTTGTATTTGCATATATGCGGAAATATGTAGAAATATTCTTATGTGTTAATTGCTTATATGTACATATATCTAAACATATGCGAGAATAACCCTGTATGTCCATTACTTGTATGAACATATATGATCACATGTATGAGAATACTCATATATGTTAATTGCTTATATGAGCATACATGCTTACATATGTAAGTAAATTCTTATATGTGAATTGCTGATATGCACGTATATGTAGACATATGTAAGTTTAACCATATATGTTCAAAACTTACACAAACATATATGATTACATATATGCGAACATCCGCATATGTGAATTGATTATATGTGCATATATGTTGACATACGTAATAATGATCATATATGTTTAATGCTTATATGCACACATATTTTGATATGCAAGATAATAACATATATGTGTGTTGCTTGTATTTGCATATATGCGGAAATATGTAGAAATATTCTTATATGTTAATTGCTTATATGTACATATATATAAACATATGCAAGAATAACCCTGTATGTCCATTACTTGCATGGACATATATGATCACTTGTATGAGAATACTCATATGTTAATTGCTTATATGAGCATACATGCTTACATATGTAAGTAAATTCTTATATGTTAATTGCTGATATGCACATATGTGTAGACATATGTAAGTTTAACCATATATGTTTAATGCTTACACAAACATATATGATTACATGTATGCGAACATCCGCATATGTTAATTGATTATATGAGCATATATGTTGACATACGTAATAATAATCATATATGTTTAATGCTTAAATGCACACATATTTTGATATGCAAGAGAATAACATATATGTGTGTTGCTTGTATTTGCATATACGCAGAAATATGTAGAAACATTCCTATATGTTAATTGCTTATATGTACATATATCTAAACATAATAGAATAACCCTGTATGTCCATTACTTGCATGAACATATATGATCACATGTATGACAATACTCATATATGTTAATTGCTTATATGAGCATACATGCTTACATATGTAAGTACATTCTTATATGGTAATTGCTGATATGCACATATATGTAGACATATGTAAGTTTAACCCTATATGTTCAATGCTTACACAAACATATATGATTACATGTATGCGTCGTGTGTGTGTGAGAGTGAGTGAGTGTCCGTGTGTGTCCGTTTTGAACCAGCTAGTAGCCTTATATTGTCAGTTAGCCTTTCTGCTGCTATTGCATGGTTAAATCAGCAAATTAAATTTTTATCGGGGGGAGGGGTTGGCATACGCAGTGGAAGTGGTCCCTGGGAAATTTGGTTTGGTACGTAGTGGTACTTGGACAGAAAAGTTTGGGAACCCCTGTCTTAGAGAGTTGGGATTCGAGTGGTGGGTAGAGGGAGTGGTTGGGGAGAAGTGGGTGGTTTTGTGGTAGGACCATTTTCCATGTTGAAAATGATTCTTCATGTTGTTGAGGTACTCCCAAACTGCCTAAAGTGCCATAAGGCTGAATGACCACAGCACTGCGCTGTACCCAGGCTAACTGTGCTGTGGGCTTCAAGGTATTTGTGCTTGTATGAGTCTGGACAGACATGGATGTAGACTGCTCACTTGTTGGCGGAGGCATACAACCACGATGTGGTATTTCTAGTTATGTACTATACTAAGTTTTATGTTTGAGTTTATTTACAGTTACGCTTGATAAAAAATTTACACAATGATAAAAACTGTACTGCTGTGAGGGAATAGTGTCAATACGTTGACAATAATATTTTTCTCCGTCAGGATCTGCCTCGGCCCATCCGAGCCAACTTCATTCTGAATGCGGAGACTGATGAGCTGTTCATCACCGCTGGCCTGCAAGACAGAGTGGTGCAGGTCTGTGACATCATCAACACTGGACGGACGGACAGTCACCACGCTGTCTAAGGCAGGGATGGGCAACTTTGATGATAGAGAGGGCCACACAAAAAGTCCTCGCTACCAAGGGGCCAGATTGTGACCGTGCACTTCCACCAGTAGCCTACTGTAACACCATCACTCCCAATTAGAGCTACTAATTTGATGAAAAGGACTGGTAATCAAAGTTTATTATAGCAACATTTACATTTTTCATATTCAAATTTAGTAATTCTTCCATTCAGATGACACCTAAAGTATATACACCTAAAGAAAACATGTCATATTTTATGTAATACATAAAACATCAGTCAACATCACATAATGTATTTTCTTTAATCAGATGGAAACACACAGACAGATAGCCTAATGGTTTATAGTGGGACAGACTTCCCATGCCTGATGCCTGCCCATTCACTTGAATAGAACTCTCCCCAATGCTAAATTTGTTACAGCTTTGCCAGTAACATGGCAGTAAGAAAGGCAGGTAGTGAGCAAAGATGGATGATTTAACTGTAATATTCCAGAGCTCTGACCTAACCAAATCTAACTGACATCACTATTGTGAACACAAAACAAAGAACTTCTGATATAATATGATGAGTGTTTTATTAAAGTGTATCACTTAATACAAAAGATAAAGGCTTTGATAGAACCAAAAGCCTATGGCTCCTAGTCTGCAGATAAAACACAATGACAAAAGCCATTGTAATTTAGACTCAGGTGTGCATAAACTACAGGTTAAGAACTTACTTTTTAAATACAAAAATGTGAAATTATCACTTATCGAACATGAGAAGCAGATATTTGTCGGTTATAGTATCGGCTGAAAAAAGCCCCCCAAAAGTCTATAGATCCCCCCCAAAATCTATAAATCCCCCCTATCTGAAGAACATAAGGGGGGAATTCCCCCCAAGTTTGCAAAGTAAATTTTAAGCCCTGCACTAGTAGATGTCACACATCAAAATCTCGGTACACACTTGTCACAACTCCAAAAGTCTGGTTATGCTATCCACACGGCGGACGATGGAGATATTATACACGGGTTGACGGGTATATTCAAAATCTCCACCTTGGGTGGATTTTGAGTGTGAGTTGCCAGATTTGGGCCGTTTGAAGCCCAATTTGGGCCGTTTAAAGCCCAATTTGGGCCGAGTCCAATTTTACAATGAGATGCACCCACTTTAACCCTGAATAAAGTAATAAAACCACTAGTAAACCAGTAGGCGGCGATGGCCTGCTGTTCAGTGAGTGGCCTGATGGGGCACCAAATTTTTTTTTTTTTTTTTTTTTTTTTGCAGGCCAGGCCAGGCCAGGCCACCGGGCATTTGCCCGACATGCCCGATTATGCAGTCCATGCCTGGGAGAGCCCCTGGTGGTTGTCTGGTGAACTGCTTTGATCTTCCTCTGTCTTTCCACAGGAGAGCCCCTGGTGGTTGAAGCCATGAAGAATTTTGCTGAGCTCACTGATCAGGCCAGGTTGGTCGGAGTGGTTTTTGCACATCTTTACAACACTGCAATCCTCCTTATTATAACTAGTGCAGTGCCCGTTCCCCCATGCACCACCCCGTGGGCGCTTCCCCCCCGCACACACACTGCACTCTGTCAGGTCCCCCTAAGCGCAAGTTTGAAGTCGATCTGACAAACGGTTCTCGAGATACGCGAAGGACAGACATACAGACAGTCCTGGAATAAGTCCAAATTGCATGAAATGCGGCACCGCACTCCATCGGGGTTCGAGCAGCGCACTCCCCAAGTTTGAAGTAACAATCTGAGAAATGTTTCTTGAGATAAACTGCTTTTTGTGTTGCCAGTAGGTGGCACTATGTCAAATTGCAAGAAATTCAGCGCCGCACTACTTCCGAGTTCCCAGGAGCACGCTCCCCAAGTTTGAAGTCAATCGGATGAATGGTGCTCAAGATAAACCACGTTTTTTGTTGCCAGTAGGTGGCGCTCTGCACAAAAATTGCACAAAATTCTGCACTGCTCTATGTCAGGTTCCCAGCAGCACACTTAACAAGTTTGAAGTCGATTAGATGAATGGCTATCGAGATAAACCACTTTTTGTTTTGCCAGTAGGTGGCACTATGCCAAACTGCACGGAATTCAGCTCCCTGCACTCCCTTGAGTCCCCCTAAGCGCACTCCCCAAAGTGGAAGTCGATCGGACGAGTGGTTCTTGAGATAAACCGCATTTTTTATGTTGCCACTTTCAGAGAAGCTGAAGCTTCAATTATGAAGCTGCAATTATGCCTAATTGCACGAAAACAGGGCACTGCACTGCACAATAGGGCACACTCCCAAAGTTTGAAGTCGATCCGACCAATGGTTCTCGATGGCATACAGCAGATGATGCTCATCCATAAGCAGTGGTGGAAATGGCCAGGTTTTACTCTGGGAACCCTACTTACACAGGATGGGGGTTCCCAGAAGTGGCGTGGCCCTAGAGCACGGATACTCAACTTGCTTTGCCTGGGGCCACTTTTGCAAAATGACAGGAGGCAAGGGGCCAGTCAATAAACATTAATATTAATATTTCTGTAGCAGATTGTAGGATTTTGGGGTGTCAGCCGGAGTTTAGTCTCACATTTTTTTGCATAGTTAATACATATAGTGTAAGCCGTGTTGGGCAAGTTACTTTCAAAATGTAATATACTACATATTACGAGTTACTTTCATTTGAAAGTAATAAGTTACTTTACAATACTACTTATTACACTTCTTTTGCATTACTTTCACCAAAATAACAGCAGCAGCAGAATGACATCGCCGCCCCGGAACCATCCCGAAAAATAATTTCAACCGCCTTGAAGTCAGTGTAAACAATCCAAAATTCTAAATGATATTGTTTTCCTTTGTTATTGTCATCTATAGTGGTTATTTGCATAAAAACACACAGTTTGATTAGGAAATGATTGTATCTTTTTTATTATGTGCTTTGATTTAATGAAATGTAACTCAATTTGTAACTTGAGTTACTTGACAAAGTAACTGGTATAATATTACTTAAATCCTATAAGTAATAAGTTATATTACTGAGTTACTGCTAATATATTACATGTAATATGTTACTTTTGTAATGAGTTACCCCCAACACTGACTGTAAGTGCCTGGGTGGCGAGCAGACAGCCATATTTGACAATTTAGCTGGAGCTCAGTCAAATTTTATTTAACCGTATTTTTCATTGGGAATTAGGAAATTGTCGGGGGGCCACTCTGCACCCTATCGCGGGCCGCATCTGGCCCCCTGGCCGCAAGTTGAGTATCACTGCCCTAGAGGATATTATTTCCGAATGCGTGACTCATTATAGCCACATGAAAATCTCTTAGAAATCTCACTTAACTAAGATCATTGAGCTCTACTGATTATTTCCCCTTCACATGAATATTAATGCTGCTTATTCAGCTTACAAATACACCATTCTCTGCTCATTTCATGCTGCCCTCTTTGCAAGACATTTTTTAATAGGAACCTGAGGAGGCATACTGGCCGGCCCCCCTCATTTACTCACATCAAAGTAAACAGAGGGTCTTGACAGTGAATTGAGGCCATTCACTGTCAACGACGCTACGTTTACTTATCTCACTACTGTCCACGACCCGTCAACGACCCTCTTAAAGCTGGGGCTTAGGGCTTGAAGGAGCAGAACTGAAGACAAATATTCAAATATCGAACGTGTTTCGCGTCTGAATCGCACGGAAACAGGGCACTGCACTCCGTCGGGTCGCAATCAGCGCACTCCCCGAGTTTGAAGTCTATCGCTAAGCCACGCCCCGACGCAGACGAGCCAATCACAGCACGTGTAGCTCCGCAATACACTCGGACAACCGGAGCTGAGAGCTCCATAGAGAAGCAGAAGAGAAGCAGAAGAAATCGGGATTCTCCTCTGGTTCTATGGTGTTTCATACAGTTATAAGTAGAAAAAACTGGTCAAACGATGTGCATGGGGGTAAATGCAACATTACGAGGTATCCTGGGAGGCCAGGCAATTGATAATATTAAACTAGTAAACGTAGATCCACTCACATCCACAATGATGCTGGTGTTTGGACGTTAAATCTGCAATCGTGGTGACAGCGAGATGACGAGTCTTCTCCCTCATTTGCCTTCCGTGATCCAAAGGTATCATGAAATCATCATGGTATTCAGAAAGTCGGCAAAAGAAAATGCTGAATTATGCGAGTTTCCAGCCATTACGTTATGCACGTAATGCCGGAGTTGGTTGAAGAGGAGGCGCATTGATTGATGTGATTAAAACATCGCCAGACACCAGTCAAACCCTAAAACGAGGGAATTAATCTCGTTCCCCAAATAAATGTGAGGTAGTCTAAAGAGAAAACATGGTGGAAAAGGTGGTCTGCTGTAGGCTCTGCCTCTCCTGATCTGCTACACCCATGCATGCGTGCTGTTGTCTCGCTATGAAAAACATCGACACTAAGTTTCTTGATTATACAGAGGTAGGCCTACATAAAATACATTGCCAGGCGCCACTCTTCAATTGGGCATATATATAATCCATGGAGAGGTTACTCAAGTGAATAAAATGTAAATTCTGGATGTCAGTCACCTGTTATCCCCGCTGGTTATCTTCTGTCTTCTGTCTTCCTTTGTTAAAAGTGCATGTTTGGTTAAAGATTCGCTAAAGCCGTTTCCATGCACGTATATCGCATTTATTTTTATCGATAGCTTTAAATGTTGTACATCGCCCTCCATGGCATAGTGAAGTACTTTATGATGGCTTCTAGACAATATCCGGCCTCAAAAAGTTGTTTAGAGCCTCTTGGGATATAACTTTGACAGTGACGGCTGCCATTTACTCGAGTCAGCGTGCCCTGTGTTTGTCCGAGTGAGGACGGGGGGTGGGGCTTAGCGATAGGTCAATTATAGTATAGATAAAATTGCCTACGTGGACGGGCGGGTAGCAAGCGGTGGTAGTCACGATTTGCGTCACGAAAGTGACATCGGGCAAAGTGGCGTCGGCCCGATACCACGCCACCCCCCCCCCCCCCCACACACACACACACACACACACACTCGATATAGTGCCACCTACTTGCAAACAAAAAGCATTTTATCTCGAAAACCGTTTGTCCAATCAACTTCAAACTTGGGGAGTGCGCTTACAGGGAGCTGATGGAGTTCAGTGCCAAATGTTGTGCTATTCGGCATAGCGCCACCTACTGGCAAACACAAAAAGTGGTTTATCTCAAGAACTATTCGTCCGATCGACATCAAACTTGGGGAGTGCGCTTAGAGGGACCTGATGGAGTGCAGTGCCGAATTTCGTGCAATTTGGTATAGCGCCACCTACTGGCAAAACAAAGTGGTTGATCTCGACACCCAGGGAGTGCGCTTAGGGTGAGTTGACAGAGTTCAGTGCAATGAATTTCGTGCAAATTAGTATAGCGCCACCTCCTGGAAACACAAAAAGTGGTTTATCTGGGAACCAACCAGAACACACACAGCACACAACGCAATACCGGGTCGGAGTTCCAGCAAACTAGATATGAATGCAGCGTAGCGGCCTAATAATCTCGTAATGTTAAAATCACAATAGCGGAGTTTCCATCCAAGCATTTTTTGCGAATTATGTAGGGCATAATCAACTCCTAGGTGTGCGTTAAATGATTATAATGCACGACGTGGAGACAAAGAACCACCCGACGCACTAGCAGAGGGTGGTTTCCTCCACAAAGTGCATTAGAATCGTTTATGTCAATGCTCAATGCCCATGTGCACTTTCAGATTGATTAGCCAACCCATTGAGGAGGAAAATGGATGCAGACAGACAGAGTTTTCCTCATTTTCTAGTAGGATTGAATTGGAAAAGCAGAATGGAAATGGCAACATTTCAAGTTTCCCCCAGTATCTTTTTAACACTTAGAAATTAGCTTTGGAGGCTCTGAAATGTCCATAAAATATCTGTCCTTTAGATGAAAGTGTAAAATGTGGCCAACATTAGCTGATGTGGTAGAACAATAACAACTTACTCAATGCTTATTGAATCTTGAAAATGTATTCAGTTTTTCTCATGGATGTGTTTTTTTTACTTTGAGGAAGTGTATTTAGTTGCTTCAAATCAGCTGATGGAAACATACTTAATGTTATTTTTTGTGAGGTTCCAAATGCATAGAATTCACTTAACAGTTGTATGGAAATCTGTTTCAATAGAGGGAATGCACCGACGCCACGCCCCCTCCCGAACACGTCCCCTCAGCCGGACTGAGCAGCACTGAGTGTCAAATTTCCAAAACAAACGTGGCTTCCGCCAGGGGTAGTAGCGAAACCACGGCTAATATAAACGATTATCTGCTTAAATTAAAGGCAGTTGGACTCGAATGTGACCCTTACAGCTTGCCAAAGAACCAGTGGTCCATGGACGTAGACATGTGGCCAGGAATAGGGTTTCCTGACATTTATATGTACTTAATATCGACGCCGGGGAAATACACAAACCAAAGCATGAAAGCATACAAGAGCCTGGACGCGTGGTCGTACTTCAAGGCTGGATTTGTTGGCGACATTAAAGTAACGAGGACAGCAATGGATATTCTGGTTGTATGTGGAGAGATAAATATTTATTTTATTACAACTTTTATTAAGAAAAATATAGCATACGCTGTCACTAACACACGCTAGCTTTGTTCATAGTGAACACTGTCACTCATGTAACGTTATATCTGTGCAGGTAAAACACAGCCAGAGAATGAATGAGCCCTCATTGAAACCCTGGATAGCTGCAGAGAAGACCGGGACCGTTTCATTAGCTTTCGGCAGCCTGTAAAAAGATACCTCCGACGCCTTGTTGAATCTATTTTTACAGTCAATGGCACAACAGCACTTTCCCATTTTCGTTGTTTTCTCGCGGAAGCTGAACGCTAAACACCGTGACCCGGCGGCGCCACCTGGCTTGTTTAGACGTTTTGACACTCACTGCAGCTGAGTGGGCGTACCCGCACTGACTGTCGCGTCCGTGACGTCACGTGCATTCCCTCTATTGGCTGTGTTCACATTATGGTCAGGACAACACAGCCAAAGCCAGAACAATAACAATGTTTCCTCCAGGTCCGTTTACACCGAGGACTGTCTGGGTCCTGGGAACCTCAAGATGGTCCACCTGGCGAGGCAGGTAGGTGCATGTCCCTTGTTTGATCCAACAACATGTACTGTACACCTTCCTCTGTCTTGTATGTTCTGTGTATGTATTCACACTGTTTTCTGCTACTTGCTGCAGTTTGGCTCAGCTGTGAAGTTACCAGGCAGCGGGGGTGCTGTAGTGGGGCTGTGTCTGGACCAGCAGAAACTGGTAAGGCTGTCGTACCCTCAACTGCTCGCCTTCACCTGCTATAGGCCCCTTTCACAGCAACTGTTTTGAGGTGGCAGGTGTAACCAATAACATTAATGAGGGCCCTGGCACTGGAACACCTACAGACCTGCAAACTTGCACGTATTTTGTGTAGCAGGAGTGCACGCATTTTGACATCAAAGTATGCTGGTACAATTTGTCACTTCAAACTACTCAAACAGGCGTTGACGCCTTTGAATTCAGTTGTGCACGTGCAGTATCCAGGTCGTACTCAAAATGGTGTCCCAAGTTTGGCAGGTCTGCACCTAAAGGGAATGGAACCATCATTAACTCATTCTCCGCCATTGGTGTCTCGGACCGTCATTTAAGAGACGTTTCCCCGCCATTGACGTCAGGTGACGTCGATAGGTGTTTTCACCATCATGTGATACAGTAGATGGTTCTCTTGGCCACCTTATGAACCTTTCACTTTATGTAACTTCTATTGTATTCTATTTTATTATGTCCGCCAGGCGAAAATCGCTGGGAGGACATCATGTTTTGGCTGTGTGTGCGTCTGTGTGTTCTCCTCTCCTAACGTGATATCTGAGGAACGCCTTGACGGAATTTCATCAAATTTGCCTCAAACGTCGACTTGGACTCAAGGATGAACTGATTAGATTTTGATGTTCAAAGGTCAAAGTTCAAGGTCACTGTAACGGTTACAGACACAGACACAGACCCCACCGTGGGGGGTGTCTGTGTGTGTGGGGTGGGGGGTGTGTCTGTGTGTGTGTGGGGTGGGAGGGCGTGATATCGGTCGGCCGGGGCGTCCGGCCTGGCCGACGTCACAAACATCGGGCCGTCACGTTTGTGAGACAGAACATGACTGACAGACAGCGCCCGCCTGCCCGTCCACCTAGGCAATTATCTTATAGGATGTAAATTGTACATTATAAAACGGCTCTCTCAAATCAAGCAATCTGATTGGTTCACAGCCATTGTATAAATCCAATAACCGAGTCCAATAACCCATGGCCATGGGTTATTGGACTCGGTTATTGGTTGCCATGGCAACTCTCTTACTAAAAGCCTTTGGTTTAAAAAAAAACAAATGGCGGAGACAGCTGTCAGATCCTTGTGAATCGATCTTCGCTTATAACTTTACTAATACTTCGCAGAAAATGATGTTTTGTACAAGAATAGATGCGGGCTAATGTCTTCTTTGCAAAAGAAAGGCTGTTAACCCCGCATTTAACCCCGCATTTAACCCCGTAACGTTAGTTGGTGTCGGGCTTTGCAGAAAGCACTCAGCTTCTCAGCAAGCGCTGAGAATGCAACGCTGCGGCTCGAGCTGCCTGTCGGGGTTTCCAGAAAGCTCTCAGCTTCTCAGCAAGCGCCAGGATTGGCCAATGTCAACTTCAGTCTCCAGAACGATCCAATCAAATCACCCGCACGTTCTTGCGGTCCCGCCTTACAGTAGTGTT
Source organism: Poromitra crassiceps (assembly GCF_964638095.1). Lineage (NCBI taxonomy): Eukaryota > Metazoa > Chordata > Actinopteri > Beryciformes > Melamphaidae > Poromitra > Poromitra crassiceps. Next base: position 606,848 of record NW_028152240.1, on the reverse strand, counting down.
TCAGGCCAGCGAGGCTGAGACAGGCTGTGTGCTGTTGCTGCTGTAAGTCTCCGCTGGGCGTCAATGTGAGGTAGTTGTCTAGTAGCTACGGACAGTAACTTATTAATGAAACGATTTTGTTTTAGGAGCGCGAGCCCCAGTGTCGAGGAGGTGTCGTTCATAACGAGTGGCCGACCACAAACTTGTGTGACATGCTGAGGGACCACCCGTGCAAGGTACATGTTGCTTGTATTTCGGGGCGGGGGGGGGTTTGCTGTGTTGTGTATTTTGTATGTTGGTTGACCGAGGCTCCATGATTGTGTTTATAGGGGCTTCTTGCGCGTGCGTGAGCACTGTGTGCGCAGTGGGGGGGATCCGAGCAGGGGATCGGCTGTGTAGCTGGTGGGTTGAGTTGTATTTTCTTATATTGTGTTTATATTTTCTTTCTGTTTGGGTTTTGTGGGGAAGTAAGTGTTGGGAATTAATTATGTTTGTGTTTAATTTGGGTTGCAGCTAGTATGCCACTGCCTTGGCTGGTTATGATTTATTTTGTCACTGTAGAGTCATTTACACCTGGCGTTAACATGTGTTTTCTGTGATCAGATTGTATTTTATCACTTGAAATGCCAGGTGTAAACACCCCCAAAACGCATTGAAGAAGGATTGCAATCTGATCGGCCAAACCACCTCCGGAGGTGGTCAGGGATGCATTGTGTACACATTGAACACAAGTGTAAATGCAATGTGTCCTCTCAATCTGGATACAGCAACTTTATGCGGATTGAGAGGACAACCATTTCTGCAATCTGATTGCAATCTGATCACAGAAAACGCATGTTAGCGCCAGGTGTAAATGGCCTCTGTGATACATTAGTTTGATTTGTTTGTATGACTTACTGTGTAAGTCCACCATCCTGCGGGAGCCCTTACACATAATTATTGTTGCTGCGTGCTATCATGACGTGGTGATATGCAACAAGTGTCAACCAACCTGTGCTGTGGTGCTATGAGCTGTTTTAATTAAAACATATATATATATATTTTGTTGAAAATAAAGATTCCTATTTTAATATTAAGCTGCTTCCTGGTGTGTGTGCCTTAACGGCGTTGGAACCTGTGACTGTGGTCTCTAGGTGCCACATTATGCTGCATATGAATTGCCCCAGGGGGGATAAATAAAGATCTACTCTACTCTGGGTTAGATTCAAGATTCCAGATTAGTTTGTAGGTTTGTGGGTCTGGTCGTGGATCAGGGTGAGGCTTTTGTCTGAATCCTTTTGTGCTCAGAGTACAGTTACACATCAGTAAGAAGTAGCCTAATGGAATGTCCTTTAGTCATGATCATTTGATTCATTCATTACTTGTGTTGAGCGTTGGTGCAACGTCTCCTTGTGTTGAAGAATAAGCACAACTACTAAGACATGTGTGCTCTTTAGCCTATTGGCATATTTATTCAGCATATCACCCAGATGCGGCTCTCTCTCTAACATCAGGCTCGTTTGAGTTGACTGCTGCCTCGCCTGGAAAGCAGACGAGAGCAGGCGAGTGCAGTCAGGTGAGGCGTCAACAAGTCGAACACCCCCGCAGCACACTCACTGCTGCTTTTCTTCTTCTACAGTTTTGTTTAACAGAGGTTTCTAAACAGATTAAAACATGCATTAGCGCCACCCACACTCACTGCTCAAATGACCCAGCCCTTCAGATTACTTATTTTATTGTTAATGTAGGCATTACAGGTGGTATTTATGTAAAATGTAGAGTGACAGCTTGGAATAGATATAAAATTGAAGTTTCTACACTTCACTGTGGGTTTGTGATGCACCTGTGTTGAACCAATGGGCGCTCAGCTTGATGTGTTTCTCGTCATCCTCTGTCAGCCACAGTCAGGCGCAGTTGGTGGGGAGCTCGTTGCTGGACCTTCCTGTCGGGTCTGTTTGAGGAGTGCTTCTCCCTGTTGTTCCTGAGGTGATCGGGAGCGGCTCCTCTCGTGGCGTCCCGAGTGAGCAGAGGACTGGTGATGTCTTCCAGCAGGGACCTGAGAAGAGATTTCACAGTTACTGGTTCCAGTGCCCTGTCAGTGTTTGGGCCCTAAGCCCTCCATATTAAATTGTCTGGATGGGCCTGTCACTGACAATACACATCAGTGGAAAACTAACCTGCAAATTAAATATGGCTGAATTTGTGTGCCGTATCCTCCAGACTGCTGCATGTTTCACTAAGTAGGGATGCCGCTAGTTATTAAGACTAACTTTCATATTTATTTCAATGTATTAGAGCAGCACAAATGAACTCGATCATCTTGGCTATCGTCAGCAACAGGATTTTGCTTAAGAAAATTAGATTATGAAATTTTACTATGTGGACTGGAATTCCCTGCATGCAGTGTAAAACAACTTGAACTAATGCTTACATCTCCACCACCATCCTGCCCCGCCCAGAACACCATGAAGCGAGGGAAGCAGCTCCTGAGCGAGAAGAGCTTTGGTGTGGCGGTTTGCTGTTTGTGTTTAGTTAAGATGCTGCTCAGCATTTTTAGATTAAAGGCCCATTCACAACTAGAATGTTTACTATAAAGACGCTTTTTGAAAAAGACCATCACCTTTTGGGATTAGCGCTAAGGCTGTTTACTGACCTGGAAGCTAGTTTGCTAGTTAGCTTTTGCTTGCATGATGCTAAGAAAATAGCATAATCTCTTGGCCACCCTGACTGCAAAATGCGGTATTATCCTATGTTTTCAATATGAGCAGGGTTTAACCACATGTGTCTCCAGTAGCCTGTTGAAAGCCATTTAGCCACGGTGAAGTTACAGGTGTTTCTTTCAACCCCATGCTCTCAACATGGGCTCCAGGGGACTTGACTCTTTGATCCACAGTAGGCTAAAATAGATTTGGTGTGCAGAGTCACCTACTACTAAAAACTTGGTGGCCATTAGCACCATTAGCTCTGCTCTCATAAGCACAATCATCTCATGAAAGCACCATCAAACATGTTATCTGCCATCTCCTCTCTTTTGCAGCAATCCATCAACCCAAATCCATTGACTATGTTGTTATTTACTTTAGAGAGCAAGTCAAGTAAAAGCACGTCGCTAAAGTCATCATGGTCCATTTTTTCTCTGAATATTTGGTGCCGATATTGTTGGTAGTGTGAACGCTCTCTCTTCTCTACTCCCCTCTCTCCTCCTCCCCCTCTCTCTCTTCTCTTCTCTCCTCCTCTCTCCTCCTCTCCTCTCTCCTCCTCTCCTCTCCTCTCCTCCCCTCTCTCTCCCCTCCTCTCCTCTTCTCTGTGCAGGAGGTGCAGGTACGTATGGGCGAGACGGAGCAGCTGTATGCAGAGGTGGCTGAGGTGGCGGTGCTCCGGCAGCAGTGGCTCCACGACGCTCTGGCCGTCTACAGCATGTTCAGCGAGGTCAACGCCTGTGAGCTGTGGATCGACGAGGAGGAGCAGTGGCTGGACAAGATGGAGATCCCCGAGAGGCTGGAGGACGTGGAGGTGGTGACACACAGGTTAGTGTGTTACAAACTGACTTTTGTATCCAAGAGTGGATACTATGACTGTCCCATTCTATTCCAAAATGCCCTTCCCTGTAGGTTCGAGAGCCTGGACCAGGAGATGAACAGCTTGATGGGAAGGATCCTAGATGTCAACCAGATAGTCCAGCAGCTCCTGGATGGAGGTCATCCGTCTTCTACAGAGCTCAGAGGCTGTCAGGACCACCTCAGCTCCAGGTACTGACCTCACACTGGCCGCCCACTCTGGGTCTTTAAAGCGTTCGGCTCTGGGCAAAGCTTCGGACCGCAGGCCGCCCAGTGTGGGTCTTTAAAAAGCATATTGGCCTAAACAAATTAATGGGTCGCGACTTAATGACTAAGGAAAAATGTGGGTCATGAGGCTAGACCAGTTGAGAACCACTGCTCTAGGTGGTATTGTTTCTAAGCTACAGCTAATTAAATTCAAGATTTTGCCAGATTTTTCTAAACCCCATTCAAGTCAATGGGGGAGAAAATGGCACCCAGAATGCACCCAGAATGCCCAAAATGTTTGGCAGATCGAAAAATAGGAGTTTATAGATTGTGCCTTGCTTTCAGAAAGCACAATAGTAGAATGTGAATGACTCTTCTCCCTCCCTCCATCCCGTCAGGACCTGGACTCATTCCTGACCTGGCTGGTCCAGACTCAGACGGCTGCAGCCTCGGACCAGCTGCTCTGGAGGAGGCGGAGCCTCGGACCAGCTGCTCTGGAGGAGGCGGAGAGACTCATCAACAAACACGCCGCCCTCAAAGAGGAGATCGGACGGTGAGCTGCTGATGGGCTACTGTCGCCACTTAGTGGTCGGTAAAATAGATTATACACATTCTCTTCCTCCGATAGTGATATAGAAGACGTAAAAGGGGTTGATTGATGTCCCACCGTCAATTTTTTTTTTTTTTTATGTAAGACGAGATAGCTCGTCTATGGCACTTAACCGTTGGATTATGTAAGACGAGATATCTCGGCTATGGCACTCAACGTGTTAACATGTCATAGCGGGGTCTCTGTAAAGGTTACTGCACTGCCACTGGCCAGCAATAGAGAGCCGCAGTAACGAGTCCGGAAATCATCGATCCTAACAGCCCTGGTTCTACACAGTTTTCGCCTATGGGAGTTTTGAATGGGTTTTTGGCGCGATGCTTCTAATAATCTCTCTGGGCAACGCTGGCTTAATCAAACGCGAACCAGTGTTTAGTAATATCATCTTCACACAGGAGGACCACTTTTACGAGTTTTGAAGCTTTTACGTGCCGTTAAAAGGACGGCTAGCTAGCAAACGGCTAAATGAGACTACACTTTTGAGTCAATGGGGATATATACGTCAATAACGTCACCACTTCAAAGGGCGAACACGGAAATTCTCTTTCCCTCACCTGGTTCAGCCCGTTCAGCCCGAGGTAATCAGTGCACACATCAACAACAGTCCAGGTTGTGTGCTGACGTGACGTGGAAGCCTATGCGACAGTGTGTAGTTCAGGATTAGCTTAGCTCGAGCATTTTACTTCTAGGGCTCGCATTTACGCTTCAAAACTCATGAAAGTGGTCCTCATGTGTGAAGATTATCCGACTGAACTCTGGTTCGCATTTGATTAATCTTGCTTTGCCCAGAGACCTTATTTGAAGCATCGCGGCAAAAACCCATTCAAAAATCCCATAGACAGAAACAGTGTAGAACCAGGAAGTTCGGGACTTCCGCATTCTGCCTACAAAAATACGTCATCCCTGCGCCTCTCTATGGTGTTCAAGGCTCTGTCTCCCCTGGAGAGGCAGCAGAGCACCCTCTGCTGCTTAGAAAGTTAAAAAGCTTACAGCACCTGGTATTCCCAGGCGGTCTCCCATCCAAGTACTAACCAGGCCCGACGCTGCTTAGCTTCCGAGATCGGACGAGATCGGGCGTGTTCAACGCAGAGTCCTGCACCGGGTCGGGGTTCCGCGGGGCCCCGCCGGGTACCCGCAAAAAAACGCGGGGGGCGGGTAAAAAATACACTTCTGTAAATTGGTGGGTCGGGCGGCGGGTAAAAATTAATAAATGCGGACGGGCGGCGGGTGGAACAACGACGACGTATGAGCCATGTATGTTTTTCTGTTGCACTCAGATGGAGGCAGGAGGTGTGTCTGGCAGGGGGGGGTGTGTCTGGCAGGGGGAGTGTCTGGCAGCTGGTCTGACTCGAACAGGAGAAAAGTTTCTGACGCACGTTTTCGCTTTTGTTTAGGCTACATAACCGGCATCGTTTCAAGTATGCGCATACTATGCAATGTGTGACGCTATATTGACTGCACAAAACATTCAAAACTCAGCTGCGGTCAAGGTGATTGATTGGAGACAATACGAGTCGGACAGATAATATAGTAGGCTAACGTTAGCTTCCAGTCAAACATACACACTGGCTGTTTTCATAGCAACAGGCAACAACATGTCATGGATGGATAGCGTGAAAGTGGAGAGGTCTCATCCCAACGTGGATTTACGTTCCTCCAACAGCAATCATAAAGGCAGTATGGATTATACCGGACATATTGGAAATAGCTGGTAAGTCACTTTGCTTGCTGTAACTGTCTGTGTGTCTGATAGCAGAGCTATCCAGCTGGTTAGTGAGCTAGCAGCTGCTAAAAGCTAATTAACGTAGGCTACATCAGCTGACGAGTCTCGGCCAGAAAGACTGCTGTTCGCCTCTCGTGTGAAAGGGTGGCAGTTTCATTAGGTTCACTACAAAATGTTTGCACTGCAGATTAACGGTTATTATATATATGCGGTTCCGGGTCGGGGGGCGGGTCTCATGTCTGCGGGGCGGGGTGGGTTGCGGTACTGATTGATCATATGTGCGGGTTTGCGGAGCGGGGTCGGTACTGCACGTCGCGGGGCCGGGCGGAACCGGGTCTTGAAAATCAGACCCGCGCAGGACTCTGGTTCAATGTGGTATGGCCGTAAGCAATTGTTGCAGCAGCAGGAAGCCCTTTTATACACGTTCAGAGCAGGGGTATTATAGTGAACTAAGGTGAAAACTAGGTGTGTGTGTGGGGGGGGTATTTTAGTTAACAGATATAAAAACTAACCGTTAGGAAAAAAAGTGAAACGGTATTGTAGACTTACAAAACTAAAATAAAAAACAAGCATGAGGAGGCATCATGTTTGAGACTGGGATGTCTACATGACTGACTCAAAAGACCTTTTCCACAGCAGCCATTTTAACATGTCATAGCGGGGTCTGTGTAAAGGTTACTGCACTGCCACTGGCCAGCAATGGTGTTCAAGGCTCTGTCTCCCCTGGAGAGGCAGCAGAGCACCCTCTGCTGCTTAGAAAGTTAAAAAGCTTACAGCACCTGGTATTCCCAGGCAGTCTCCCATCCAAGTACTAACCAGGCCCGACGCTGCTTAGCTTCCGAGATCGGGCGTGTTCAACGTGGTATGGCCGTAAGCAATTGTTGCAGCAGCAGGAAGCCCTTTTGTACACGTTCAGAGCAGGAGTATAATAGTAAACTAAGGTGAAAACTAGGTGTGTGTGTGTGTGGGGTGGGGTATTTTAGTTAACAGATATAAAAACTAACCGTTAGGAAAAAAAGTGAAACGGTATTGTAGACTTACAAAACTAAAATAAAAAACAAGCATGAGGAGGCATCATGTTTGAGACTGGGATGTCTACATGAGTCTAGCCCTAGTATGAACGTTTCAAAGGATTCATGCCAGCGAACCCACGGGATCTGCGGCTCGCCAGGCAGGGCGAGGAACAGGGAGAGAGGTGAGAGCAGAGTATCCATCATCCTCGTTGGCAATGTTATGTTTAATAACTTGTGGACCACGACGTAACTGTTAAACGTTTTATTTTCATGCGGTCACACTGGCTCCATGTTTACAATTACAACCACACCACTTTCCAGCAGGGCAGACTGTCTTAAAGCTGCCTGTCTTAAAGGTACAGCCACAGCTGATGTGACGGCGCAGACGTGTAGTCGGTTATTGTTCTTTATAAACGGTTATGATTTAATATCCGGTTAGCCCTGTACACGGTGACATCCCTACTGCACACTCCCTTTAAAACCTCTACCCTCCTGTGAGAGTTGGCCTGCCACCATGCTGCAACACATTGTCTGGTACAAACCATAGATTCCTAACCTTTACCTGAGACCACACTGTGACCATTAGTAGTTCAACACAAACCATGCGTATTGGACCCTACAGCAAAAGCCACTAAGTGCTTGATATTAACCTGTGTAACCATGTCAGGATTTGTTGAGTTCTACTTACCTGCTGCGATGCATCCAAAGTGATATGTATGTATTGAGAGAAGGAAGGAGGAAGCGCTGCGTGGGTCCTTAGTAAAATCACTGAAACAGGTGCTCTTTGGTGTGGGTGCAGAGAAGCATGAGTACAAGTTTAAGTGATAAGAGATAAGATAACTTTATTGTTATCAATCAAATCTGTACCATGAGCACATTCACAATAACAATAAAAAGCCACAGCAATTGTAATGTATGGCCAAAGTGCAAATGCTGAATATTGTATTATAAAAGTGTGAATGCTGTAAACAGAAAAATTAAAGCATTGTTAAAGTGCAGGTATAGCCAAAAGTGCTACTGTAAAAAAAAAAGGAGTTCATGTGTTTCAGCTGAAGGAGAAGGTTATTGCACACACACACACACACACACACACACACACACACACACACACACACACACACACACACACACACACACACACACACACACACACACACAGTCTGATGCAGAGTATCCTGCATACCACACACACACACACACACACACACACACACACACACACACACACACACACACACACAGTCTGATGCAGAGTATCCTGCATACCACACACACACACACACACACACACACACACACACACACACACACACACACACACAGTCTGATGCAGAGTATCCTGCATACCACACACATGCCATAGGACAGGATGCTCTCGATGGCGGCTCGATAGAAAGCTAACAACAGCACAGTGTTCAGGTTGTTCTTCCTGAGTATTCTCAGAAAGTATAGGCGCTGCTGTGCCTTTTTGACCGTTTTGCTGGTTTTGGCTGTCCAGGTGAGGTCCTCAGAAACCAGAGTGCCCAGGAAGTTAAAGGTGGTCACCCACCTTTTAGAATTAGGCAGTTACTCTACAATGAAGGCAAACACATTATTATTGCTCCATGTCATAAATCCCACTGTGACATCATCAGTGATGTCATAAATCTGACCGCATCAGTGATGCTGGTCTCATTGGCCACACCGCAGCCGAGTTGCGAGCAAGGCCGTGCAGCAGCCGAGTTCTGGGTAAGGCCGCGCAGCAGCCGAGTTGTGGGCAAGGCCACGCAGCGGCCGAGCTGCGAATGCGAGCTGCAGGACGGGCGAAGCGAGGCGAGCCTAGGAATCGAGCGCGTGAGATCCCTAGTGAATTGAAACTAGCATTTAATTATTTGTAACGTTTACAGACAACTGTGTTCTGCTTTCGGCTTTCTCTTCCTTCTGTTGCGATTTCACGTGTGGTGGCCGGGTGAAACCAAATGTGCTGTTCGTGTCACTAGCACTGCCCATTGTCAAGGGATATGATTGGCTGTTTATGAGCTGGGGCGGGTGCACACTCGGGGTTTGTTTGAACTGTCTGTTAAATGATTAGCTGTTTCCGTGTCACTCGTAGCACGCTCCATTAACAAGGGAAATGTTTTCATGCAGCCGTGCTATCCAACTTGCTATCAAACCATTTCTTTATTGTATTGATGATGACATCTCTATCACAATATATATTGCTATCGTTTTATCGGCCAGCCCTAGCCCCGATCGTCATTGCATAAACTCATGCACTGTGCTCACTGCATTTTCTCGCTATCGTCTAGGTGGAGGTTTTCTGCATTTTATTATTATTATTATTATTATTATTATTATTATTATTATTATTATTATTATTATTATTATTATTGAAAACAGTCTTTTTCCTGTGTTCCAGAATAATAAGCTTGAGTTGCCGGTAATGGTTGGTTTAGCAAGAAGTGACAGATATGTGAAATCTGACACCGTTTCCAGGCGACAGCTCCTGTGATGATTGTTTGACTCTTGGGAGGTGTGTGTGTGTGTGTGTGTGTGTGTGTGTGTGTGTGTGTGTGTGTGTGTGTGTGTGTGTGTGTGTGTGTGTGTGTGTGTGTGTGTGTGTGTGTGTGTGTGTGTGTGTGTGTGCTGCTCTCTTATGTCTCAGCTGACACCCCACCCCCAGCCTACATGCCCCCTGATGAGCAGCATGGAGGCCAGGCCAGGCCACCTCATCCTACTTTCACTTCCTGGATTTTACACATGGTTGTTATGCAGCTCTGGAAATCTATCAAATTAGGGCTAGGCTATATAATATAAATCAATATCATGATAATTAAAAGGACTTCTTCCTCAATATTGATATATTTCACATTATGGTTAATTTATGCAAAATCATGTTAAATCAAATTAATGTTCATCTCAATGAACCGAATGGTAATGTTAGGTGATGTCAAACAAAACAGAAGTATTCAAATAATATTCCTACCATAGCTTATTTTATGAGAGTTTTTAAGTAAAATCTGTTGTCATCAATTCAGACAGCTGTCTGAATCCTTTCTTCTTCTATCAAACAAATGATCAAATCTGCTGTCTGTAATTAGCATTAACATTATTAGGCTGTACTTGCCTAGGCTCACCCGTAGCTCACTGGCTCTTATGACATCACTGATGACCACTGCGTGTCGCTGCCCTATGACATCGTAATTAACACCTTGATTGCCAGCGACGAGTGTAGTCGTCAAACACAATCCAGCTGTTCACTGCCAGCGACGAGTTGACTCGTCAAAAAAAACGACTTTTTTTTTTTGGACGGTGGGATGTGCATCGAACCCTTTTACATCTCTTATATAGGTATTGGACGTGTACAACGTGTACAACCCATTCCACCGACCCACTAAGTGGTGACAGTGCTTCCCTGACTAGAGGAAGGCAAGCAAAAAGCAGTGTGACTGAAGCCATTCTCATGAAGGTGGATTGGCGAAGGCGCTTTCATTTCGCGCTGATTGCTGGCGGTGCGGGATTGCAGATTTGCATAGTGGATTGCGGGTGGGACACACTTTGAAACACGCAGCATAAAAATGACCAGAATCGCAAAAGCTTCATCAAAGCCCTCAACCAAAACTCCAAGAAGCGAGCGAGTCTAACCAGACTTCCTCAAAGAGCGGCCGCACAGACAGGCTCACACCCGCACAGCAGCAGCAAAGCAAACTGGTGACAAGCGGGGACTGCCCCCTAGTCCGACACCAAATTGGAAACAAATCCCATTCTAAAAGGCTTTTAGAATGGGATTTTCAACCCATTCTTTTTTGTTTCTTTTTCGCTATAATTTAGAGTAATTTAATTTCTATTCAGAAATTTATTTGAGAGGTCGAGAGTATGAGAAAGTGCATTTGCAAAGGTAGGAAAGTGCTTGTGACATGGCGCTGCAGCCAAAAAGAACGCCCACAGGAGGGAGGAGTTGAGCAGAGGGAAGTTTACTGCTGTTATGGAGGAAATTACTGTTCAAAACTATTGTTTAGGTCTTACTGATGCCAAAAATGAATGGTTAAAGTGACAGTTCTATCGAATTTCACAAAAAGCCGTTTATCTCTGAATATTTTTTCTGACGCTAAAACCATGCTGTATTCAACTGCTAATGCTTACATAACTACTAACTCTACAAACTAACTCTTTTAGACAGAGAAAGTACACATTCTATTAGTACTTTTGAGATATTGTATGTTCACAAACTCCAAGCAGAAAATAATCCTCGGCTCTTGTAAAATGAGCCACAATCCTCAAAAAACGACTTGGCAGAAGCTACCTACAGCAAGAAAAAAACGGCTGGCAGTCAATGTGTTAAGGAAATCACCTAATTAAGAAATCTGGCTCCTTCAGGTCACCCAAGTTGTGAAAAAAATCACAACTTGTTGTAAAGGTAAAGTCCCACTGATTGTCACACACCTGAGTGTGCGAAATTTGTTCTCCGCATTTGACCCATCCCCTGGGATCAGCTGCAAGTGTGCAAGCTCTACTCTAGCCATGAATGCACAAGACACTTTACTCTAATAATCCTATCTCTATATGATGTCATCTGAAGACATCATTTGAGTTTTTGAAGCATGAAGAGGCAAACCCCTATTAGGAAATCTCTGCATCAACAACCCTATTAAACCCCTACAGAATAGATACAGTCTATTATGGACATTTTGTGAGATGGGGCAACTGACTCTGGCCTTTGCTGCCACCTAGTGCTTACTTACTTAATCCTCTTCGTGCTCGATAGCACATAAGGTTACCAACGAACGCCACAGCTAGTGCTACAACACAGTAATTACAATTCTGAATCTGATGTAGCTCATTTCAAACTACAAGTCCGGTAATACGATCCAGCATGAGAAATCTGGGTGTCTTTTTTGATCAGGCCATGCTCTTTGAAAAACATATTAAGTCCCTGTCACGTACATGCTTTTTTCATCTTAGAAATATCTCAAAGCTCAGGTCCATTGTGTCACACTCCGAGCTAGAGATGATTATACACGCTTTTGTGTCATCTCGCCTGGATTATTGTAATTCTCTTTTTACTGTCCTTTCCAAATCCTCTCTGGACCGTCTTCAATTGATCCAAAATGCTGCTGCCCGTTTACTGACCAGGTCCAGTAAGTATTGTCATATCACTCCAGTCCTGGCCTCGCTGCACTGGCTTCCGGTTAGTTTCAGAATCCAGTTCAAAGTGCTCGTTATAACGTACAGAGCCCTGCATGGTCAGGCACCGGCATACCTGGGTGATCTGCTCTTTTCTCATGTTCCCAGCAGGTCACTGAGGTCTGCTGACCAGTGCCTTTTAGTTGTTCCCCGTACTAGGCTCAAAACCAAAGGGGATCGAGCTTTTGAGTCCGTGGCACCAAGGCTGTGGAACTCTCTTCCTCACGATCTGAGAACTGCTGCCTCTGTGGACATTTTTAAGCGGCGGCTAAAAACGCTTCTATTCACACAGGCCTTTGTCTAGGGACTCACTCTTTTAATTTTATTTCAATTTTATTTGACTGCTCCTCTGAAATTTGATCTGTAGTCCTGTATTTTTGTATTTGACTGTTATTTGCTTTTTGTTTTTTGTTTTGTTTTTCTGTTGTTATTTTATCCTGTATGTATTTTAACTTGTGAAGCACTTTGTGAGTTTTCTCTGTGAGAAGTGCTATATAAATAAAATTTACTTACTTACAAACACTAAAGCCTATTTCAGACATGCAGGAACTGTGCCAGGAATGTCCTGGGACAGTTCCTCCATGGGCTCATGTATTACTGACTACAGGGATCGATATGCAGGGAAATTCTGTACCACCCATTTCCCACCACAAGTCATAGTAATATTTGATGTGATATCCCTGAATGGCTGATGTCTGAATGACAGTTGTAAGATTTCAGGAAAGGCCATGTAAAGGGTTACGCCCCACACTCTGCAACTTGAATGAGTCTAATTGAAAGACATTGGGAGAGTCCTGACTCCTCCCACAGCTGCTCACCTCAGAGCCCCCCTCACCTTCCTTTCACTGTACCAGGACTGGTATGACGTGTGAATAGACACAAGACGGAAATGTGCCTGAATGTAGCACATGTGTGAATAGTGAAGATCACTAGTGGTCCATGAAATGTTATCCCAGTAGTTTACTGGGAACTATGTCTGAAAAGGGCTTAAGATTATTATCATCATCATCATTATGAATGAACTATTTGACTCACGTCTCTGGTTTGTAGTCTAATTGTGGTTTGCTTGGTGTTTTTCTCCTGCAGCCTCAGCTCAAGTTAAGCCTCTTTCTGCATGACTGAGCCTAGCTGCTCAGTCTGCATGTTGAAATGCCATAACTCAGGCCTTTTCAAAGTCTGAGACTGTGGGCCTCCCTTCAGTTCACACACTTTACTTGCATAGTTTCACTCAATTCCTGGATGCCTATGGGATAGTGATATGCAGTGTTAGGGGTATCTCATTACAAAAGTAACATATTACATGTAATATGTTACTTTTAGCAGTAACTCAGTAATATAACTGATTTCAGTAATATTATACCAGTTACTTTGTCAAGTGACACAAGTTCCAAATTGAGTTACTTTTTTTTAATCAAAGCACATATATTTAAATAAAGAGACACATTGTGTGATTTTATGCAACCACTATAGATGACAATAAAATAGGAAAGGGATCACATTTAAAATTTTACACACTGACTTCAAGACGGTTTAAATTATTTTTTGGGATGGTTCCGCGGCAGCGATGTCATTCTGCTAGAGCACACATGGGCAAAATACGGGCCCTTTTTTTTCTTTATAGTACACCTGAATGCAAAATGCAAGATACCCACAGAATAAGTGTCCAAATGTTCATGTCATTCTGGCCAATACTCAACTACTACAATTCTGTTATAGCATTTCAGTCTGGAATATAGAATATCTTTCAATAATCTTTATGACTAAAAGGCTCAAAGTAATCTCATGTGTAAGAAATGACTGTTCTTCTACATTGAAGTATAAATTTAAATAATGAACTTGTTGGTTTTGGATTTATTTAGCTTCAAGAGTGCATAGCTGTTTGTGTGACCCTCAACACAGGCTTTGAGAATCCCGGGCCACTTACTGATACTTATGTTTAAATTAACCCACTCATATTCTGGTTTATTTCAAGAAAAGAAATTTGGCTAGTGGAAATTCTAATTGGCTGCTAAGTTTAAAATCTAGCAGCCATATTGGCAGGTGGTCAAAAAAGTTAATTTCAAGCCGTACAGGGAGAGCAGGTGGTGACATAGGAGTGAGTGAGAAAAGGATCAAATATTGGTGGTACTGAATAATGACATCATTCACAACTGTTAATTTAAAATGAGTTATTCCTCTAAACCTGGCTTCAAATGCCTCAAATTGTTCGTGCTGGCGCCGTTCGGCCCTCAGCAAAATCTGGTAGCGACAAAAAAAAATTGTGGTCCTCTCTATCATCAAAGTTCCTGGGTTACGGCATGACAATATTTGTTCGGCCCCCGGCAACAATCTGGGTTTCTCATGTGGCCCCCCATGAAAAATAGTTGCCCACCCCTGTGCTAGAGTTACTCTACTACACAGATATTGTAAAGTAACTTATTACTTAAATGAAAGTAACTAGTAATATATTACATTTTGAAAGTAACTTGCCCAACACTGATATGTTATTTGATCCCATAGACACTCAGTGATTGAGCTGAGATATGAACTGATATTGCTGTTTGAATTAGAAGGATAGGAGAGGGGTGGGGGGTGGTGGGAGGGAGTATGATCTGCTGTATTGTATCTACTGTTGTATAGACACGTATCCTGGCCACTTCCGGTTTGTTTTGAGTTTGTTTCCCAAATGTCATATACGCATTGCAGAAATCATCATTAGCTGAAGTTCACCATATGTTTCAAATATAAGTGATACAGTTTGTGAAAGTGTTATTTTGTCAACCAAAGACAAAACTACCTACCATCCTTAAAAAGAAAAAGTAAAACTGTTTGCTGTCCCTCATGTTCTCCAGACTGGGAGGACCAGCCGCCCCCTCTCCTCCCCCTCTCCGCCCTCCAGTGAGGCTACCCGGAGGCCCAGGTTCTGCTTCTCCTGGCTTCTCCTGGCTCATCCCCCTCAACAGGAAGCAGTAGAGACGTTTTCCCACCGAGAGAAAAGGAGAACACTCCACACGCCACAGTCAGGATGTCATCCCCACAACTCAAGCCCTGGGACTCTGTGGCGGCCTGAAATGAGTTTCATCCACTGAATGTCCATGGCTGAATTCAGTGTGATCTTTGGTTTCCACTCAGTCTAAAATACAATAGTACTTTTGTTAGAAATAGACCCGATTTAGATTCAAGTCCTTGCTGTGAGAAACACTGCTCTTTTCAGATTTGTCTCTTATTTTGTAAATGTAAAAACACTCAACACCAAAGATCTTCGTAAGCTTGGAATCAAGTCACAGTTTGAATTGCTTGAGACTCGACTTGACGCTTAAGAGCAGACTTGAGAGGTGAGGTGACTAGACTTGAGACGTGACTTGACTAGATTTGTGGTTCTTGTGACTTTGACTTCTAATTTGATGTCTTGAAAAGCTTTCTAAAGTCTTGACTTGAGATCTTGTGTTTGTGTAAATGACTTAGATTGAAAGTGTTTAGATTTAAATTGTTTTCTGAATTTGTATGGATGATTGAATTGATTTAAGTTGAATCTGAAATCAAACTCATGATGCTCTTACCAATTTGTTATCCTATTACAACCATATGACAGTGAAAGGTCCTACATTAGATCAGTCATTAGTTTTCTTTAAGATGCTAATTGATACTGGACTCCTGTTTTGTTCTGAATTAATTGGACTTGACTTCAATTTACATTTAGACTTGTGCCGGACAACTTTGGTAGCAGCAGTAATAGTAGTATAGAAGTAGCAGCAGTAGGAGTAATCACAATAATAAACTTGATTTAAATCAGCACTTTTCAAACCATTATAGTCTAAAAAAAATCACAACAGAAAAAATAACAGTGAAGTAAGAACAAATCAAATGATACATACAAATGATACAAAATATAGTCAAATTCCTTGTATGTGTACATAAAGCGGATTCTGATTCACCTGGTTTCACTGCAGTATGCTCCATGTGTTGCATTTGACAATTAATTAAGTGATTTATTGGTTTAATTGATTTGATGATTAATTATTTCTTTTTTTTACCAACCACACTGGTTCAGGTTGTTGTGAACTTGCCCCAAATTAGTTCCCACCTGTATAAATAGGTTCCACCCTTTTTTGTACCAGAATTCTGACTTTAAGGTCGTGAGAAGAATGAAATTAATCAAATACCAAAGATTCCATGTATGACTGAGCACCCAGGGCTCCAGCCAAACTACTTCAATCCATACGTCCTATGAAATATTCACATGTACAGAGCAGACTATAGACCTCTTAGGAGGCGAACAGTTAAAGATTAACTTTTTCATCCTGTTATCAAAATAGTGTTAATAGTGTAACATGGAAAACTATTATGTGTACAGATGATCTCCAATTTCAAAACAAATCGCTCAACTCAGAGAGAAATAAACTTTTTATTTACAGGACAAAGTGCACACTATTCATAACATATTGAAAAAAGTCTATAGGACGAATCAGTGTGACGTCACAACCACCCAGAAATGCAGTTAACTAGTATGCGTTGTGCCAAACAAACGTTAATATCTCAAAAACTAGGTGACAGAGGGATATAAATAAATAATAATTGTTTGTCTGTCTGACAGACAGACATATGGCAAACATGAAATAGGCTAGATCAAGTTGAATGCAAGTTCATAAATATGACATAAATATCTCTAGCTTTCCAAAGGGATGACGTTTGTTCAGTCTGGCCTGTAGCCTACTGTCACTTCCCCTGCATCAAGAGCAGAGCAGCAGAGATCTTCACCAGACCTCCTCACCTGTCTGCCAAGTGATGGGTGAAGGGCTGGCGGAGCTGTCTAATCTCGCGATGTTTTCCTCATGGGGGGGGGGGAAACTTTGGCCACCAGTGATGACCATCCAAGATCATACCAACATAATATGACACAAAATAAAGAAAAGCCTATAGCGCTGCAGCCATTTTGGCCTGAAACATATTTACTTTTGGTTTTATTTATTGTGTATGATTCAACTTTTTGTCTATGATTTTATATTATTGCATGTTTTTGTAGATTGTTGGGACTTCTCTGGCCTGGAACAAACGACTGGGGGGGGGGGGGGGGGTCAAGGCCTATGTGCTGTAGCCTACCTATTGTATTTTTAATTTGATATTTTTTATAGTTTTCATTTGCAGGTTAAACTGTCAGCTGAGCTCTGTTATTGAAGCTTTGGCTAAAGGCCTTTTACAATGATGTTTTGAAATAAATGTTTAAAAATCGATTGTGTGTTAAAAGCTTGCGTTACGTTTTCATTGGCGTTAATACACTAACGTAACGTCCGAGCGGATACGAACCTCGGACCTCTGGCTCTGACCCCATACACTGTGCAACACTTAACCACTCGAGCTAAATGGCCAGCCCGATAGCCCGAGTGGGAGTGAAGCCACGCATTTCTGAGCCCTTACACTAATAATTAATTTCAATGTCCCCTCAAGAGCAATTCAGTTGGTTTGTAGTGCCGGAGGAGGGAGGACAGAGGCAGGATCCTGATTTACTTCACTTTAATCACCAAAGCAAATCGGTACAGGTTTTAGCTTGTAGCATTTCACAACACCGTTTCATTTCCTGTGTAACCCCCAAATATAGCCGGCCAGCGACCGGAACACCACCAACCCCGCCCATAGTTCCGGGGTGAATTATTTCCCCTAGAATCTAGTGTCCACCACAGGTTCATGAAATCGCTGGGCTGCGTGACCGTCATGAAATAGACCACGCCCATCGTTGCTGGGCAACACTTCTTCCCCAGCAACGATGGGCGTGGCCTATTTCATGCAGCGTCTCTATTGGCTCACGTGAGTTGAGCATGAGCGCCTGGCCAATCCCGGCGCTTGAATGTTGCCGATATATTTCGAAAAATACTTGCGGGAATACAGGAAGTTGCTTAGTTTTTCACCAGCTCGTCAACTCTACTGAACGAGTGAACTTGCTCCGTAAAGTGAACGAACAACGACGACGACTTTCAAAAGTTTCAAGGTAAGAATTTGGATTTTAAATGTTAGTTTGAGTGAGACAACAAATTTGTGAGTGGATTTGTAAATTATGCTGCGTTAGTTAGCAAACTGCGAACGAAACCAAAACAGTTCACCTTACTGGGTCGTCAACCATCAAGACTAAACCGGATCTAGACGTTGGCATTTTGTGTGTAAAACTTGGCCGTCAGGTCACTTGCCATAAGATTCACACTTACTTTACACAGTTGGATTCGGCTCATTTCAAGTGTCGGCTGAATGAGGTCGGTGATTTGTACAATCGAGAGCTAGCTCTGGCCAGACGGGGGCTTGTTTGGTGCTATGATGAGCCGCGGCGAGCCTCGGTCGAGTCGGTGCAAGCGTCAGTCACCGCGGGGGAACGAGCCTGTCGACTGGGCACTCCCTCCTCGGCCGTGTTGTCCCGTGTTGTCGGTGCTGGGGGTCGATACAGGACACGACGCATAGTGATTGACAAGACAACCTGCTGTAAACTGACATTTTACGTCTACCAGAAATGTTTTTACCCAAACAGGATTATGGGACAATTAAACTGTTTTAATGATCTTTCCACGGGGCTGGGGAGTCCACGACTGATCTCGCTAGATATGGTGATAGCTGATAGCGAGAGGTAGTAGGCTATAGCAGAAAGCTGGACTCTGCTAACCTTTGCAAGCAAGCTGGATTCTCTCGCTAGATCGCCGTTTGGTTTGTGAAAACAACCGCCCCCATCTGGCAATGTCAGTTTAGGACTCTGCAAGTAAAGGCTTGAAACTGACTGGTGTATATTGCTGTACAGCTAAAGTTCAGCAACAAAGCATTTATCATCCTTAACACCTTTTGAATGTCATCAAAATGAGGATGAGAATTTGAATAGATTAGCTTTTATACATTATTTGATCTCTGATAGTCTGTCTACAAGTGTGTATGTGGTTGGGTTGGTGACATGAATGGTGAGCTGTCTTGACAGACAAGCTACACTTCTGTGTAGATAACAGTCTTGTCTTATCCAGTGAACTGCTCTTAGTTACCAGCGGATCCCTACAAAGTGAAGCATGGCACACTACATCATGGCTGTTCCTATAGTCTTCCTGAGATGTATCATGAGGTTAATGGTGCCTGTAAGGCTCAAATACATTGGGCTAAGCTCACAAATTATAATGGCATACTATGGGAGACCGGATTGAGTGATGTATGTTGTACCATAGGTGCTATTATGTGCTCTGATGTCACTGTAAGGACCTATGTGTTACACTGTGTTGTGGGAGCTTTGTATGAGGCCAGGTGGAGTGCTGCTAGTGACATGTTTTAAGGCACGAGTCAACACTTTTCAGCCTCTCTTGAGAAATCTGATGTTGTTTATTTGTTTGTTTCTCAGAATGCCATTATCATGCTGCTGACTAATCCTGCTTTTAGTGCTGTGACTCACATAATGTGCACATTTTGGTACAAGTGTCTTGTATAGTTTCACTGTGCTTTTGCATGTTTTAATTGTTTGTTTTCTATGTACTATGTGTCTGTTACCAATCAATTCATTGATAAAAGTTGATTTTCACATTGTTTTTTGTTTTTTTACACTGCCAGGTTGCTGAAACCATGCTGTATTCAACTGCTAATGCTTACATAACTACTAACTCTACAAACTAACTCTTTTAGACAGAGAAAGCACACATTCTATTAGTTCTTTTGAGATATTGTGTGTTCACAAAATCTTAGCAGAAAAGAATCCTCGGGTCTTGAAAGATAAGCCAGAATCCTCAAAAAAACCCTCTGGCAGAACCTACCTACAGTAAAAAAAAAAAAACGGCTGGCAGTGAATGTGTTAAGCAAACTGTTTGAAAAAATTATATACATGCAGGTACAAGTATATGGCACAGCACTCACATCACTTACTGACAACTGGCTTAAACATATAGACAAGAAGTCAATGGTCGGTGCTGTACTACTACATAAATTCAAAGAAAGCTCCATTAAGTTGTTGAGAAATTATTTGGTAAGTAGGTTACAATGCGTAATGTTGGTACACTGTCAGAGATGAGGAACCTCCATGCTGGAGTGCCTCAAGGAAGTTGCCTTGGTCCATTACTGTATTCCATTTTTGTGAACGGTTTACCTCTGATTCTGAATAATGCAGCAATGGAGATCTTTGCAGACGACACTACCATGTATGTAGCGGCAAAGAATCCTGAGTCTGTTAATAAAATGCTGCAGGATGAGTTAAAGATTGTGTCAAACTGGGTAAGTGAAAATAAGTTAAAGTTAAATGTTGGGAAAACCAAGAGTATAATGATTGCATCCAAATACACATTAAGAACAAATCCAAAACTACATCTTACTCTGGATAGTGATGATATCGAACAGGTCAGAGATGCTAAATTATTGGGGGTGGTAATTGATGAAACGCTTTCTTGGTCAAAACAAATTAATTGCATGGTATCTAGAATGAGCAGCACTACTTCAATGATCAGAAGGTGTGCTAATCTGATGTTGACTCGTAGTACAGCTAAACTAGTGACTCAATCTTTAGTCTTATCCCACCTAGACTACTGCCCAACAGGGTTACATGCTGCCACTCCGACGTGCTGCCACTCCGACGTTCTGCCACTCCGAAATATCGGCACTCCGAAAGGGGGTCTATATTCCCCGTTTTTCACTAACCTCTCCCAGCCCCCACGCCAAACCTAACCTCCCCCCATGCCTAAACCTAACCTCCCCCAGACCCTAACCCAAAACCTAACCTCTCCCACCCCCATGCCTAAACCTAAGGTCGGCATTGCGGCTTCTAAGGTGAACGACCGCCAGTCCGAATAATGGAAGTTAACGTTCGGAGTGGCAGCATGTCGGAAAGGCAGAGGAACCCCGCCCAACAGTATGGTCCAGTGCCTCTAAACACGACCTGGCCAAACTCCAGCTGGCCCAGAACAGGGCGGCACACCTCACTCTCCGCTGCTCTATGAGGAGCAGTGTAGAGGGGATGCATGCTGCACTGTCATGGATCAAAGTGGAACAAAGAATAGCATGCAGCTTGGTAACCTTTCTGTTTAACATCTGGAACACTGGGAAACCACAGGGCTTACATTCACAACTGTACCCCACTAAGAGTAGACATGGCTATACTACAAGACAGGCAGTAGATGCTCAATTCACTCTACCTCTACCAAAAACCAATGCTCTGAAAAGAACGGTAATGTATAGAGCAGTTGCGTATTGGAATAATCTACCTAGTAATATAACGGTGGCAAGTAACACATTTTTGTTTAAGAAAAAGTTAAAACATGCAGTGATGAATAATGTGATAACTTTGGGTTATTAATTATTGTACACATATGTTGAATTGTATTGTATTGTACTGCAATATGCTATGTTATATTATATAACACTACACTGTACTAATTCATGAACTTCTAAAAATGTTTGATTTGTAATAGAGTGAGGTGATTCACTCTCTTTTTGTCTTTGTTGTTATAATTATCAGCAATGTTACTGTATTATGTTTTTTTTATGTTATGTGTTTGGACCCCAGGAAGAGTAGTCTCACCTTGGTGCAGACTAATGGGGATCCACAATAAACAATAAACAATAAACTTCCTGTGAGACGACCGGGACTACACGGTAATGCCATTATAAAAGGCTCATTGAAGATATGGACCCAATTTAGAAATCATTTTGGATTTAAACAGGCCTCGATGCCAATTATGGCAAACCCATTATTTGCATCGTCACTCTTAGATACAGCCTTCCAATCGTGGTATAGTCGGGGGTTGAAATGTGTGAATGACCTGTTTAAAAATAATATTTTCATGTGCTTTGATACTTTGGTAAAGGAGTATGGTATTCCACAATCACACTTTTTGAGGTACTTTCAAGTACGCCATTTTGTAAAGGAAATTGTTACTTCTTTCCCATCCCAGCCTCCCAGTTGGTTGGAGGAATGTGTAAAATTAGATCCTTCTGAAAGGGCATGTATCTCTAGAATATATGACACTCTCTTACCAGCGACCTCACCCTCTCTTGATCATTTGAAAGAGGCATGGGAGAGAGACTTTGGGGAAGACGTTCCTGATCATGTCTGGCAATACTCAATTGAAATAATACATTCAACATCTATCTGTATTAGGCATGGTTTGCTCCAGTTTAAAGTTTTGCACAGACTCCATCTCTCCAAGTACAAACTCTCCAGAATGTACCCAGAATTGGATCCAACATGCTCCCGGTGTAAACGAGACCCAGCTACACTTATCCATATGTTTTGGTCATGCCCAACCCTGAGTAATTTCTGGGCTAGCATTTTTAAAACCTTTTCTTATGTATGTGAGGGCAAAGTAATACAACCTGACCCCATGATTGCTATTTTTGGAGTGGGCCCGAGTGCTCTGAAGCTCTCTGTGGCCCAGTCGGATGTGGTGGCCTTTACATCACTCTTGGCTAGACGCCTCATCCTGCTCAATTGGAAGTCGGTTATACCTCCTACACATAAACAATGGGTTGGAGAAGTGATGGCTCATCTAAAACTTGAAAAGTTGAAATACTCAATTCGAGGGTCTGTGCAAAAGTTTTTTAAAGTCTGGCAACCATTTTTAAATTATTTTGAGTCTCAATATGCTACAGCTACAATAGAGTAAAATGATATTCTGTTTACGGTACTTTTTTATGCTTCTATAATAAGGTTGTGGAACTGTGTGAGGTAGTGGTCAAAAGTTATATGTTGCTGTTTCGTTTTGTCTTTTTTTTTTTGTGTCTTCATGTGGGAAAGGGGGGGTTACGTTTTGTGAGTTTTTGTTTTGTCTGTTTGAAAAAATCAATCAAAATATTTGAAAAAAAGAAAAGAGCCCTAACAGGCTCAGTAGCTGCTGTAGCACGAACGCTAGTGCACTGTAATAGTTGCTGGTGGAGAGAGGTGGGGCTATGGCGTCATCGGTTCAGGAAAGATGCGTATGGGTTGTAAACACGAAAATGCAAGGGTGGCGTCTTCAGATTTATTCACTCTGGGACCCGGTTTCTAAAATTAGCGTATACTCCCAGAACGTATACTTCCAGAACGCTGGTTCCGTCTGGACGACACGTCTATATGAGAGAAAACTTTAGCGGATACACCTAAACTCGTCTCCGTGTGGACATGGCCTGACAGGGGAGACAAGACTTGATATAGGCTACACAAGGAGGTTTTTACAAAGTAGACACAGCTGGGGCAGACAGAGGACATGCTACACAGAAATAAATGAACTAGACAAGGCACAAACACACAAAGAAATGTCATCTTTAGACAGTGGATGATGGCCAAAGTCTCGACCATGACAGTACATTAGGATTAGAATTGAGTATTTTTCAGAAAAATTAACCGTTTGATATTTCCACCTATAATAAGGCCTTATATAAAAGGCTGTTATTCACCATACAATAGAATAGTCTCAGCCAACACTGGAATTTTAATGTCTGTAATTAATTATTTAAATCCATGTAGTCATGAATAATGGTCATTTACGGTATTTATTTATTTATTTCTATATGAATAGTTCATTTGCAAAAACAGATTTAAAGCCATTCTTAAAATTAGCCCGATAGACAACACATGCTGATACGCCATAGCCTATCAAAGTGAAAATGATTAGGTGAAAGTTGTAGGCCTAATTATGATCTACAATAGAACAAATGTTAAAAATTAAATACGTTACAAATATATAAATGAAATAAAATGACATAGGCCCAATAAAAGGCAGGATAAATTAACCATTCATAGGCTATATTGCTTTCATTGTACCTTTCCTGTGTTGCAGATGCTGCTTTATCCTCAAAACTGCATGATAATGTCAATGAAATAAAAAGACGAAAGAAATCTATCCTACAATAGGCTATCAAATAACATGGTAATGTCATGTTATGGGCGCTATCGCAATGGGATGTGAGTGCCAAAATGCGACATTTACACTTCAAAGTTGTACTCTGAATGGTGATAAGAACATAATTGACACACATAATTAGCGAGCAGATGACAGAGATGACAGAGAATGTTTAATGGCAGAAATCGGTTCGAATTAAGTAGAGAATCCATGGTGACAGGATGCCTGTGTGTGTGCGCATTTGGCACAGTGGCGAGATGAGGGGATGAAAGGCACACACTGCGCTGTTGACTCAGAAGTGAATACAGTGATTAATACATTATGTTTCAGGTGCAATGTTATAATACACATGCCATTCTGATTATCGCACCAAATCCCCCTTTTCCCCCTCTATCTCTAAATCGGACCACTTTTATTTCCCTTTTTTTCCCTCTGTTGCGCATACTGCATTCACCACAGCCAGCAACAGCCACTCTCATTTTCTTTTGAATTGATAATCAGGCTCGTTTATATGAGCTGTAACTTCATGTTGTGATTTGCAATGACCATTGGTTGGATTTGAGCATGCAGGGGACGGGATATGGGGCAGATCCCCGTGTGTAATCACTGTGGCAGCTGCTGGTAATGGGGAATTGCATGCAGGTGTGCGCGCCATCGCTGATAGGTTTAGTCATTGTTTTCGACACAGTCCTAGGGATCCTTACTAGGGATTCTACGCAATGTTTGATGATGAGACCCCAGGTCAGACTCAGTTATACGAGGATCACTGGTGATTATACGTTGGTGCACCGGATGCACGTGCAACCCCTAGTGGCCAGATTATTTTTTTCTTTTATTTCTACATAATAAAACTATTTAGATGTCCCGCATTTGCGTGAGATAGAGCGCGAGAGACCGAGGCAAGTAGAGAGGGAGAGAGAGATAAGGAGAGTGAGAGACAGAGAGGGAGAGAGAGAGACATGAGAGCGGGGGAGGGAGAGTGTCATGCCCTCAACATCCTCTGCCTCCTAGTTTCTCTCCCCGCTCCCTTTGTGTTTTGATTACAGGATTGGAGCCAGGTTTGTGGGAGCTGGGCCCCAGCTACCACTCATCACTAATTGTCTGCTCTTCATATACCCGGCCCAGACTCCAAGACAGCACCAGATTGTAGACTCAGCATGTCAGTTAATGTCAATGTCTTGATAACTCTCCAGCCAAGCCTAACCTTTTTCTTGGTCTTCTGCAGATTCCTCCTGCTCTGATTCCTGCTGCCTGTCAGTCCCCTGCTTTCACCTGCCTGGACCTCCGCCATGTTCATTCTGCCGTCTGGACCAAACTCCATGCAATAAATTGACAATTCTGAACTTACCATCTAGCCTCTGTCTGTCTCTGCTCTAGAGTCCCAAATGCCCATGCCTAACAGAGAGAGAGCCACGGCTCTCACCCAGCTGCTTGTTAACTTCACTTAATGACACTACTGCAGCCTGAGAGACTCCCTAGTAAAAAATAATAAGAATACCAATAGCATGCAAATTTATAGGCTACTTAACCATAAAATAGGATACCAATATTAATGCAACAGTGGGCCTGTATCTTCTTTGCACAAAGCTCTCCAATGTTGTTTTAGCACAATTGAAGAGAGCCTCAAATATTTCTCAACAGCATCCTGTCTTTGAGATGTCATTTGCAGATATTTAGTCTCTACGGGGTCAGCTCGCCATTCCGAAGTGTCGGCATTCCGATCATTGACTTCTATGCTTTCGGAGAGGCGGCCCTTTTTATCTCCAAAAAATGTTTCGCCGAGAGGTTAGGTTCTTGGGGAGGTTAGGCTTAGGCGTGGGGGGTGGGAGAGGTTAGGTTTAGGGTTAGGGTCTGGGGGAGGGTTCTTTCGCAATGTGGAGACAGATCTCAATTTTGTCGGAATGCCGGTATTTCGGAGTGCCGACATTTCGGAATGCCGAGGTGTCCCCAGTCTCTACACTGCTGTTACAAAGGACATTTATAAATTCCATAAGCTGCTCTTATTATTCATGTTTTGTTCAAATGAACCAGTAATGTAGCCTACTACAGTTACAGTATGGTTCTACTTCAGTATAAGCTATTAGTACATTGTTCTACTAGAACAGTGACTAACTCTAATGCTATGGTTGGAAGGCACTAGTGTTGTCACGGTACCAATAATTCAGTAGTCGGTACCGGTACTAGTGAATTTCCACGGTACTCGGTACCAATTTCGGTACCACGGTAAAAAAAAGAACAGACTGATATTTCTTGAACATATTCTCCTTTTATTAAAGTATGCAACCATTTCCAATTAACAAATGGCATGTAGCCTTCAACTTTAAAACAAAACAATGTGCTTCTGCTTACTACTTCTTACATTCAACTCTGTATGGCAGTGAGTACAGACAGTGGCATGTAGCCCTCAAGTATTTTATTTTATTATTATATTAAATATTATAATTTAATTTATTTCACAGAATTGCTGGAATCCTTTTTTTTCAACGGTGTATATTGGTATTTGATCGATGCATAGGAATTCTGCCAATGCCCTATCACACTTTCTTGCTTCATGTTCTTGTCATATTTCCTCTGCTTTTCAAAAACATCAGGAATTGTCTGCTGGGTGGTCTTTTGGGCTCCGCGACTTGTGCCTTCCTCTTCATCTTCATCTCTCGCATACTGTTAAATGGAAAGTAACGTCAGTGAGATTTACTAAAATAAAGAGATGATAAAGACAACTGCACATACACACATGTAGAGTGCAAGCAATTTTATGTAGCTAGTTTTAATTCACGGACATGTTTCACCCGAAAGAAGCTTGTATTTATTTTGATGCCATGTTGAACTATGGCTAAGTTCGGCTATTAGCCGTGTCCCATAATGATTCCATTACAAACATTGCATTGCACACACGCTACACTATGCTAGCTAACGCTGTACCAGGTATTAGCCGGGTCCCATAATGATTCCATTACGAAACAGGTTAACGTTATTACGTTAACGTTAGCCAAACGTTTTTTTGGTTACACAATGCATTGCCAGCTATCTCAAAAACTAATGTGACAGGATAAGGTCCGTTTGATATGTTGTTAAACGTGTTATTTTACACCATTTGAAAGAATTAACCCACCTTGGATTCTTTGAACAGGTCTGGGTGCCTGTCTTTCAGGTGCTTGGCGAGATTGGATGTGTTACCCTGTTTGGTTTGGAACTCCCTTTCACACTTTTTGCAGATGGGGCTTTGGGGACTGATATTTCCAAATGCGACTCTTTGCATTCTTCTTCTCAACAAGTTGAGTTGTTGGAATAGGAGCAGCCGCTCCTGCTGCAGCCGTAGCCATTCTCTTCGCCGCCTGTGCGCACTGCTCGTGTCAACAAGCTGTGAATGACTGTTCGCGATTATTGTGGACGTTCGGGGACACCGTAGTCCCAGAAGTGCGCGGGGCTGTATGCGCAGTATGTATGTGTGTTGCTCAGGCAGACAGGCTAACGTTAGCTGGCGGCTGGGTCCATGAAGCCAAGCCATGGTGGCAAACTAAATAGTAAATTCGGTACCCTCGGTACCATGAAAAACAGGTACCGTTCAGTTACCGAAGTACTGAGTACCGTGACAACACTAGAAGGCACAAACATGCCATGCGTTTCATATCTGAACAGAAGCCATTAATCCCATATCAGCAACCTGTTCTGTTTTATTGTAGCCTACACACTTTAGTCACATGTGTTGCTTACTGTAGGCTATTTACCTAGCCTGGGAGTTGGGACAGTAGACCCTTTTCACGGGGGCCATTTTTTGTCGAAAAGGCAGGGTTAACACAGGTGCAAGCAAAACACTAATGAGGGCTTCAAACTTCCATGATTGGAATTTGGAAACCCTCATTAGTGTTTTGCTTGCACCTGTGTTTATTAGACAATTTTTTTCATCATTGTAAAGCCACAGCACAGTGAAGAGGATATTAATGTGATGTGTGTAGTTCTTCATATCTACTAGCCTCTTCATTTTGCTCTCAGGGTGCATCAGATTCATGCATTTTACTTTAAAATGTACAAAATGTATTTGTCCACAGCCCCCCCTAGTAGTCACACTACTATTTTCATCCTGCAGGTGCTACCCCTGTTTGCAAAGCCTAGAATCGCCTACGTGATGATGGCTACTGGTGTCTTTGCCGCTTTTCCTGTAGCGTTTCAACATAGCTTTAAATACAGCATTGCTTGATTTGAACTCTGGGTCACTTATTATATTGCACTGTGATACATGGCGGTTTATACCTGCTCGGATGCACATTAAACTTGCCACACTGTACTCGCCAGCTTTAGTGGACTGAACCGAGGGGGGTCATCTCACCATTCCAAAGTGTCGGCATTCCGATCATTGACTTCTATGCTTTCGGAGAGGTGGCCCTTTTTTATCTCCAAAAAACTTTTCGCCGAGAGGTTAGGTTTAGGGTTAGGTTCTGGGCGAGGTTAGGCTTAGGCGTGGGGGGTGGGAGAGGTTAGGTTTAGGGTCTGGGGGAGGTTAGGTTTAGACATGGGGGCTGGGAGAGGTTAGCTCCAGCCGGTCCCCCGGGTTAGGGTTAGGGTTCTTTCGCAATGGCGAGACAGATCTCAATTTTGTCGGAATGCCGGTATTTCGGAGTGCCGACATTTCGGAATGCCGAGGTGTCCCCGAACCGAGGCATAAAACTCACACAAGGTGTCTCATACTTGCAGAGTATGTCTCCAAGTCTGCCCCTTTCTGTTTTTGGTGAAGAAAGTGTCAGGATATTGACTGCCCATTTTGTTGACTTTTTTGGGTTCATTTCATCCTTTCATCAGTTTGAGCTCTGCGGGTGTCAGTTCCTTATGCCGTTTTCCGTTTGTCTTTTTCTTCTCAATTTCGTTTTCCTCTGCTGCATCCATCGCTGCATCCCGTGCTTCAAAATCGTTGTACTGTCTAAATATATTGAAGTTAACTCATTCATGGCCAGTTTAGGACTGCCAATATTTAGCACAGGCCAAAGATTTTCATAATTGTTGGTCATCTTTCAAGACCCACAGTAAATTATCTATTAGCACCAAAGTGATTTGCAATACCTCAAAATGAAGATGTACGTCTCTGGGTTCACCAGGGGAAAAAAAGTGAGCTTTTAGCATGTTCTGTACTCTACTTATAGCCATTTATATACACCCTGTTTTCACCCAAAAGGTCTCTCTGAGAAAAGAAATTGCAGAAAATGGCATTTATGTACAGCACACAATCTCAGGCAGAACTCGCTCTCAATTCTTTTATTTTGAACTGTATTGACATCAGACATGTAAATATTATTCATTATGACACAAATGACAAAAAAAATATAAATATATATATATATATATATATATATATATATATATATATGAAGTGCTTTTTTTACATTCAACAATACAGTTTGCTCAGTGTGAGTGAGTGTGCAGACAGACAGACAGACAGACACACAGACAGACAGACAGACAGACAGACAGACACACACAGACACAGACACACACACACACACACACACAGAGAGAGAGAGTTCTGCCCACAGCTGCTGCTAGATCGCACCTCCTTCCCCCGCACCTCCTTCCCCCTCCTTCCCCATCAGCGTTTTGCCTCCTCTGCTCGTTTTCCTCCTCTCGTTCGGGCTGGGAGTGGGACGAATGCTGCGACACGACACAGGAACGGGTCCGGCTTGGCTTTGGAACGGGTCCGGCTTGGCTTTGGGACCAGGCGCTGCTGGAACCGGATCGATCATGTTCGTCACGGGTTTGACTAGGGGTTTGACTAGGCAATCCAGGTTCGCCCTGCAGCAGTGCAGCGCGGCGAGGGGCGTTTCAATGGCGTTTTTTCCTCTCTACAAGGAAGCGCGTTTCTCTGTTTTTCCTCCTTTCCTCCTTCTTCCTCGTTTCAAACAACAGCTGCGGTATGTGTTTGATCGCGTGGTGTCGGCTACCCTTTGAGGTTAGGGACCTGTGTCTGTGTGACAGGCTGGGAAAGTGTTTGCTGCACGCGCTGCACTAATAAAACCAAAAACACGTCAAACACGTCTTTGGCGTGGATGGCTATTTCTGATAACACGTCAAAGACGTCTTTGGCGGTGAATGAGTAAATCTTAAAATCTGACAAGCTTTGCCAGCTGTGCGCGTGCTGATTGTTTACAGTAAGCTACTTAACACATTCACTGCCAGCCGTTTTTTCAATACTGTAGGTAGGTTCTGCCAAGTTTTTTTTTTGAGGATTATGGCTCATCTTTCAAGAGCCGAGGATTCTTTTCTGCTAAGATTTTGTCAACACAAATGATCTCAAAAGAACTAATAGAATGTGTGCTTTCTCTGTCTAAAAGAGTTAGTTTGTAGAGTTAGTAGTTATGTAGGCATTAGCAGTAGAATACAGCATGGTTTCAGCGTCTGAAAATTTATTCTGAGATAAATGGCTTTTTGTGAAATTCGATAGAACAGTCACTTTAACCATTTATTTTTGGCGTAAGACATCAGACATCTAAACAATAGTTTTGAACAGTAATTTCCGCCATAGCAGCAGGAAACCCCCCTCTCCTTCAAACTCCTCCCTCCGTGGGTGTGTCTCTGGTGGCTTTGCAGCGTTTGTCACAAGCGAGGCTCTGCCTGTCTGTGCTGCCTGGCTGCTGCTCTTTGGGCGAGTCTGCATCAGTCGTTTCGGTTGTGAGCTCAGCTGCAATGAAGCTGCGTGCGATTGTGGGCTTTCTGCCGGTGTTTCAAAGTGTGTTGCACGCATAATCTATTATGCAAATTTGCAATCCCCCACCGCCAGCTCCCAGCGCGATAATGCGCGAAAGCGAAAGCGTTTTCGCCAATCCATTTTACAGTATGAGAGAATGGTTTCCTCGCGCGTTCCCCTGCAGTTTTGGCTCGGCTTTTTCCAGTTTTGGCTCGGCTTTTTCTAGTCTGGAGAGCACTGTCGCCACTTAGTGGGTCGGTGGAATGGGTTGTACACGTTCGGTGGCTCCAATATTTTTATAGGAGACGTGGGGGGCGTTGATCCACGTCCCACCGTCAATTTTTTATTTATTTTTTTTAAGACGAGATATCTCGTCATTGGCAGTCAACCGTTGGATTTTTTAAGACGAGATATCTCGTCAATGGCAGTGAACGTGTTAATTATACAGCTGTGCAGGTTGGGCAGCGGATGAATTTACATGTGATTAGACTTGAGCCGGACTATGTGTGCATTATGCGCTTTTAATTCACACCTGCTGGACAATCAGAAACGAGTATTCACCCAGACCATGGTATAACATAAAATATAGTTAATATACCCTAACAGCTAACTAACAGCCCGACCGACCCGGCCCTTAGAGCCAATCACCATTCAAATGTGTATTTAGTCCCATAGATTCTGATTTATGGGTTTTTTCGCCACAAAACACCAAAATCGCTCAAGATATAGATTCACATGATAAAGCAGAATGTTTTCTGTTCATATATTCAACATTCCAATTCATATTTCTAATTTTTAATCAAAGTATAATCAATAAATTAGTGGGTTTAGGGCTGAAATGGCCACTTTTTGCACAGATATATATGTATATTACATGTTAGTTAAGTAAAACGTATTTTCAAAGGTTAGATAATTGAACTCTTGCAAGTGAGGTACAGGAGTTTGGCGCAAAGAATATGGACTACCTTGCACCCAAGGAGCTTTACCAAATTATAATCAATAAATTAGTGGGTTTATATGGAGGGCCGGGACTGCCGTAACAACAAATAAATGAATAAATGTATAAATGAGCAGATAAATACATATATATGTATCATAAATATATGTAGAAATAAATGTAGATGACATAAATGTATATATATGTGTATTTTCCTATTTTTGTACGTTTTATATATTTATTTAATGATTTATTTGTGTATTTATACATTTATACATTTATTTATACATTTATACATTTATTTATACATTTATACATTTATTTATACATTTATACATTTATACATTTATTTATACATTTATACATTTATTTATACATTTATACATTTATTTATACATTTATACATTTATTTATGGCATTTATTTATGTGTGTTTTATTTTATTTATGTCTGTTTTATTTACCTCCCATTTATTTATGTGCCTTGTATTTAGTGATGTCTCCTTTGTATTTAGTGATGCGTCCTTGCTTCCTTTCCTTTTCTGTATGCATTTCTGCCTACTCAATGCAAATTAGGGGGGCGGCCCGTGCATTTATGCCTGCTGCTCAATGCAGATTAGGGGGCTGGCCGTCATGGGCTCAAGTCTTCGCCTATTGGTTCATCCCACGCACCTCTGAAGACCAGGCAAAAAAAGAAGGATAAGACTCTCGACATCACATAATGTATTTTCTTTAATCTGGTGGAAGCATTTTTCAATCAAAGGTGAAACAGCACAGATATGATGGTTTATAGTGGGACTTACCCTGCCCACCCCATTCACTTCAATAGAACTGACCACACAAAGTCTGGTCAAAATTCGTGTGAGATGACTGTTGTCTCATCCTTCCTTGACTAGTTCCTTGACATTGTGACCGGCTAGGAGGAAGGAACTCAAGAAGGAACTTCACAAAACACTAAGAGTAATATCAGCGTTTGTCGAGTTTAAACAGCCATAAAGTGCAGTTATTGCAGAAATAGTCTCAATAACAACAATTAAACAAGTACAGGAGTATTGCCGCGGAGCTTCGGGGACAAAATGGCTGCTACCTCGCTTCGGGAAGAGATCGCTAGAGAGCTGCGGCGCTTAGCTGAGCTAGCAGAAAGTAATGCTGTCAGTCATGACTATTTATTATCTTCTGTGGACGCTGTGACTGACATTGTTTTTCAAGAAGCTGCATACACGGATACAGACGTTGACACTTTGCTTTTCACTAATCTGGAGGAAGTGTCTCATCGCCTAAACATGTCCATAGTGTCCACTGAAGCTGGGAGAGTTGGGCGCCCTCCTCATATGCTGCCTGTGGAGGCCCTGGAAAGTTATTTGCTTGCGGGTTTGTCTGTCGGTGACATTGCAAGGCTTTTTGGGGTTGGTGAAAGAACTATTCACCGTCGGATGGCAGAGCATGGCATAAGGTGAGTGTGTATTTCATTGTCAGGTAACAGTAGTAGCGGTTAGCTAACCACCATGGCTCACGTCAGCGTTCTTATGGCAGTGCTAGCCCTTGAATGTATGTAACGCTAGTTCTCGGGGAACCTCCCCAGCGCCAGCGGGCAGTTCCTCTCAGGAAGTCCCGAGAAACGTTTTGGTCTGAAAGCACCAGCACAAACATACCCACTCCAATCCGAACGTTAACATTAAACTGTTAAGCTAGTTGACAGCCCAATATGATCATTGACCAACAATGATGTTCTCTAATGCTCGAGCTCACTGATCCAGATAAAGTGGGGGAGTGGGATCAGAGGTGGGAAGTATCCAAGTACATTTAACCCAATTGTACTTCTAAGAGTATTTTTTTTTAATGAATACGTTCTACTCTTAATCAAGTACATTTGCAATAAAATATAATATACTTTTGCTGAGGGCCATTAACAGAGTAGTGAGTAGCGAGAAGTGTGTACACACACACACACACACACACACACACACACACACACACACACACACACACACACACACCACTCTGCAACTTGAATAAGTGGATGTGAAGAACAATGGGACATCCTGACACCTCTCCACAGCTGCCCACCTCAGAGCACCTCCCCATCCCATGTCAGCCTTCCTTATGTTATAAAAGGGATCATATGGGCATTCTCTGTTCTCTCTCTGTTTCAAATTTTGTCCCACTGATGATGTCATCAGTGATGTCATAAATCGCAGATTATGTCATAAGTGTGTGATGTCATCATTGATGTCACTTTAGCAATGTGCATAGTGACATCACAGATGATGTCATAAGACACTGAATATGTCATCAGTGATGTCATAGATAGATAGATAGATGATAGATGCAAACTTAAGGGGCACACACATACACCCGCGCGCATGTAAACTTAAGGGCAATAACATTTTGTGAGCAACACACACACACACACACACCCCCCGCACGCGCGCCAATAGAGCAGGTGAGGCCACACGTATGCGAGCTGCAGGGCAGGCGCAGCGGGCAGGCGCAGCGGGCAAGCCTAGGAACCAAGTGCACATATGCGAGCTGCAGGGTCAGCTCGGCCAGCTGCAGGGCAGACGAGTCCACGCAGCAGGCGAGCCTAGCTAGTGTGTCAAAGGGCGCAAGATCGAAATGTTCCTGCATGTAGTGGATGTGTGAATAGTGAAGATCACTACTAGTGGTCTAGTAGTCCCTGAAAGTTTATCCCAGTAATTTACTGGGGACTATGTCTGAAAGGGGCTTAAATATTGGGCGAGTCTATGAGCCTACCTATTAACACATTCAGTGCCACAGCGCTTCAGTAAAATTGTCTGGAGCCTGTGCCAGATTCACTTCCATTCAGTTGAAAACAGCTATAGAATTTTTTCTATTATGGCTATATTAACGGGGCTGGACTTTAATGAAAGATTGAACACTCCTGCTTCTTCCAAAGAAGAAATTTTGTTTCTAGACAGTTCCATTATGAAATTACAGCCTCTCCAAAAAGTGCACTTTCAAGGGTTTTCTGTCGTTTTTTTTTAGTTTCCAAGATACAGGCCCTTTTATGAATACCTTTTGCACTCTAATTTCGACAACATTCACTGACTCTGGCTGGTGTTTTCTGATGTGGTGGCGTGTGGTGTGGTTTCTGTGCAGCCTGTGTGTGTCACACACCCCTCTCCCCCCCCCCCTCCCCCCTCTCCCCTCTCCACCTCTGAGCTGCGGGCTCCTCCCACACGCACAGTTTGTTTTCTCATTTTTGCCCCGGACAGATCCCAGCGCCCCGCCGCCCATCAAGGAAATGATGCGCGCTGGCAAACGCGACTGAACGAAAAGGCAGGCATGCTGGCTTTCTAGGAAATCGTGTGGAGATAGATAGAAGCATAAGAGCTCAGTTGTGAGCGCGGATGCAGCCGAGCCCACTCTCCGCTGTAGACAGAGCAATATATACGGCTCTGGCAGAAATGGTCCAGAAAGCATGCATCGGTTTCCACTTTCTCCGCTGTCTCCTGTACAAAGTAAAGGATCTGAGGTGGGTGGAGCAGCTCCTGTGACGATGTTTAAGGTGGCGCCGTGTGATCCCTTGAAGGGATTCATGCTCACTGGCTGGGTACGACCTTAAACAGCAGAATTATGGAATAATATGAATTATGATTTTAGGACGTCCACAGACGTCCTTGGCACTGAACGTTACTTTTTTTTAGGACGTCCACAGACGTCCTTGGCACTGAATGTGTTAAGCAAGTTAACATTAGAATGATCGAGGGCTACTGGCGTTAATCCAAACTTTAACTTGGCGACATAAACATTAAATTGCCTTGGCCCTAGCTTAGTTCCTGTTGCAGTGTTTGCTAAAACAATATGCTGACAGGAAATAAGATAGGTTTCCCTACACCATTCCGTGAAAACTGTCTACAGTAGTAGTGAGATGTTTAACGATTTTAGGTTACAAAATTGGTTGAGACTGAAGATCCAAAGCCATTTTTCCAACTGACCAAATGGCTGAAATCTTGTTCTTTAGGGTATCCGATTTGTTCAGCAACATCGACGATGACGAGTTGGATGCAGTGGTGCAGGAGATCCTGAGTCATCATCCTAATACAGGGGTCAAGATGATGTTGGGCCATCTGAATGCCCGAGGCATACGGATCCAAAGTAAGTGACCTACTGTGTTGATAACTGCTTTGATTAACACTGTAGGCCTTACGTGATATCGATGGGGTTGTCACTGACTCATTTACATGTAATTTAGCTATTTGAGCATCATGTCCACATTACTATTGACTGTTCATCTTCCACATCAATGTTTGTCATCACTGCTGTTGCTATTCATCAATCGCAAAGGCAAAAAAAAGGATGGCCTTGGCTGTATGTTTAAAGCCCTACTTTAAATATGGGTTACATCTTTCCCTTTGTGAAGTCCTAATTGTCTAGCATTTCAGTTTGTGCAATGTTGACAAATTTACAGTGTTTATAATTGTAACCTGTCCATTACAAGTGATTGTGATATTTGTGTGTATCATGGTTTTAACTCTGTAATCTCTGTTTTTAAAGGAAGACGAGTGCAAGAAGCTCAGCGCCGCGTTGACCCAGAGGGAGTTGTTCTGCGCACTCTCCAACTCCAGACAGTCAGACGCAGAAGATATTCTGTTCCAGCTCCTAACAGCTTGTGGCATATAGATGGCAACCATAAACTTATAAGGTCAGACTTAAATAATGAATATTTGTCTTATATGTGGAATTACTTTTCCACTGATATGATACAGCAGAAGATATAGGAGTTACAGTTATAACATGATACGTCACCAGACGCATTACAGATTATCTTGTCTTTTACATACACATGTGCTGGCTTGGCTCTACTCTCTTTGACTAAGTCTGCGCGGCTGCCCAGCATGGCTGGGATTTGCATTTCCATTACAACTCGCTTGAAGGTGTGTCTTTAACGCGTGGATTCTACTGGGAGTGGCGCCATTCAGTCTGCGACACAGCCGCCAGATCTGATCGCAGCCACTCAAGACAATGCTTGTGATTCCACCAGATGCACCATGTTTCAGAAGCAGCTCTCCATTAAAAATATGTGCCTAGTCTATTTTTGACAGACACCAAATTGAGTCATGTCAAGCTGCACAGAGCAGTTCGACCTGGAAGGAAGTCAGACACAGGAACGGCATAGGGCATCCATTCAACTTTCAAAATAAAGCACCCTCTGCAGACTCCCGATGATTGTTAATAGCGAATCTCCTTGCTCCTGATCATTTATCACATCACCACATCAACATCAGAACCAGGGTACCCGCGGGGTATTAAAAAAGCATTCAATTTAATATTCTCAAAATAAGGCGTTAAAGTTGAAGTGAACCGGAGGCGAATGCAATAGCACGAGCGTTGGAGACTCAAACAAATCTTGTCTGAGATGACAGGGTTGAGAGGCAGACCACAAGCCGCACAATGCCGGGTGTTGATGATTTGATTTGACAATTCTGGGGACTGGCTTTGCCATTGGCCAATCACGGCGTGTTGCACCCCCAAATCGAGTGTGATTCAGCGTGTTGTCGTGCTACGTGAGTGGGATCCGCGGAGTACCAGGCAGCCAGCTGCTTCGTGCGGAGCGAGCGGACAATCCGATGCATGGGTGCTGCCCATCCGCCTGGAATCTCTGAGGGAAGACCCTGACAACCGCAGGATCTCAAGCGCGCGCCTTTATCGCTATTGCTGTAAATACGATATTCCTGGAATGCGCGTTTTTAACGAGCCAGTTACATTTCTTTGCATACTTGGACATTACCGTTTTTGTTTTTTGTTCATGTTTCATACAATTGGCCAAGGTAGTAGTTAGTTTATGGGATAGGAATTCTGCCAGATGACAGGTACTAGGTGCCATTTTCTCTTTCTTTTGGAAGAGAAAATTATCCTGAAATGAAGGTTTGATTGACAGCTGCCATGTCGTGATATGATTGGTTGAAATGGGGTAGAAATTTGTTAGTACTACTAGGTGACGTCAGCAAACTGTAGATTACTGTTATCAATGAAATCTTGAAAAATTAACCTTTGATGTGAAAAAGTGTGAAAAACTAAAGAAATAAGATTTTTGTCATTTTCTTTGGATACATTATTAAATAGGTGCACTGCATACCCAGGTATTTGAACTAAAAGAAAATAAAAGTCATTTTTGGGTTCAGCTCGACTTTAAAAGTAGTGAATTTTGTTTACAAAGTCTAGAATTTCATCTACAGGTGTTAAATTTGTCCATGTCCCTTCATAGCGACAAGAGGGTTTTTATTAGATTGGAATTTAAGTTATTTCAGTGATGTAATTTGTGCATGAATGACATCAATGATCCACAACTTTACTCAAATTTACTGTCAAACTAAATGAATACCTGCAAAATTGTTTACAGTTTTCGCATATACTACTGATTTTCTAATTATAAAAAGCTGGTTGGGAATCGGTGGAGTGTTCCAGCTAGGAAACCATAGGTATCTCACGAAGTGACACTGTGCATGCCCCATACCATGACCTGCCCTTGGCTGCACCGTGAGAGAGAGAGAAAGAGAGAGAGAGGGGAGGGGATGGGGGTCCTCACGGGTTGGCGAGACATCACCGCAACCCGCTGGGAGGTGGCTCCTGTGTGCTTTCGCCTGACATAATTTCAGATGCTGCTATACTTTCTCACTGTGGATGAGCTTGGATTGTGGCATTGTTATTGCAGTAACACCACTTTGCAATTTATTCAATTACAGATGGCGAATTGTGGTTCATGGGGGCATTGACGGCTTTAGCCGTCTTATTGTTTACCTGAATGCTGCTACCAACAACCGTGCCTCAACAGTTCTCAGCAGCTTCCTTGAGGCAGTCAATGCCTATGGAGTGCCATCACGTGTGCGTTCTGATAAAGGAGGGGAGAATGTCCAAGTGGCAGACTTCATGGTGTCCACCAGAGGCCCAAATAGGAATTCTCATCTCACTGGAAGAAGCACACACAACCAGAGGTATTGGCCTTTTGTAAATTTGTTGCATGTTTTTCTCATGCTCTTTCTACTTGACCTTGGTTTTGGCCAACAAAAGATAACAGTAGCTTGACAAAAGCTATTTTTCATCCTTTTTTTATGCCTCCACCGGCAATAGCCAGGCCGGGGGCATTATGGATTTGGGTTGTCCGTCCGTCCGTACATTCATCCGATGTTTGTTAACGCGATATCTGACAAACGCATTGATGCAATTTCATGAAATTTGCCGGAAATGTGGTCTCAAGGATGAACTGATTACATTTGGGTGGTCATAGGTCAAAGTTCAAGGTCACCGTGACCTCACGAACGCCATTCCCAAGTTTGTTTCGGGTGCAGCGTAACACCTTGACAAAATTTCTTCTCATTTGGCTCAAACATCAAAGTCTGGACAGACATGCATGTCGACTGCTCACTTGTTGGCAGAGGCATATCTCCGCAGTGCGGCCATTCTAGGTTTATTTTTATTTTTTACTTTCAGCACATGTTTTATGTGCAAAACAGATAGCATTATAACTGTAGTTCTGGTTATTACTTTGGTCACCAAGTTCATTGCTGTGGTTGCTGAATAATTTTAGAATAGTTGCATCAAAAGAGTTGTCAGTGTACACAATTTTGTGTTATACTGACATTGGGGGGGAAGCAAAAAGGCAGCACTCAAAAGTATTTTTATGTCTTTAAATGAACCCTGGGTCAACACATCAATGCTGAACCGCATCCGTTGATTTGCTGACCACCTTTCTTGTTAATGTTTCTTTTCTCTCTATCAAGGATAGAGAGATTATGGAGAGATGTCTTTGGAGGAGTGTTGGATCTGTTCTACACAACTTTCTACAATCTGG
The DNA here is from genome assembly GCF_964638095.1 of Poromitra crassiceps. Classification (NCBI taxonomy): domain Eukaryota; kingdom Metazoa; phylum Chordata; class Actinopteri; order Beryciformes; family Melamphaidae; genus Poromitra; species Poromitra crassiceps. Next base: position 567,407 of record NW_028152240.1, on the reverse strand, counting down.
AGACAGAGGGCCTACTCAACCCAGACAATGAGATCCAACTGTATGCACTGCACTGGGTATTTCTTCTGCAAATCAATAGGCATCTGCAGTTGTTCAAGGGGGGCTGGAACCACCATCGCCTGCGTACCGAGGGGAATCGGTCACCAATCCACCTATGGTCTCAAAACCAGCGTGAGGGTCAAGACCCCCCCCAGGTTTGTACTAGAAACCAATCTCAAGGTTCGAGGTCAAGGTTTGTGACAAGACACAAAATCCATATATCAGTGGTTCCCAGGAGTTTGTGTTAACACATTCAGTGCCAAGGACGTCTGTGGACGTCCTAAAAAAAAGTAACGTTCAGTGCCAAGGACGTCTGTGGACGTCCTAAAATCATAATTCATATTATTCCATAATTCTTCTGTTTAAGGTCGTACCCAGCCAGTGAGCATGAATCCCTTCAAGGGATCACACGGCGCCACCTTAAAAATCACATCGCAGCTGCGCAGTGCAGCCACGTTAAAACCTTGCGACGCTCAGAGGCTCTTTGTAGAGTAGGTTGGTCAGTAGCAGTAGCATTAGCAGTATCCGTAGCAGAAGAAGAGAATAGATTTATAGCATTTAGTAGCATTTAGTAGAATTTAGTAGCATAGCGATTTTAGATTAGTTTGTGAGATTGTGTAGTGAGTGGATTCGAGTGCTTGGTGTGAGGTGAGTGCGTGCGTGGGTGGGTTGTGTCGGGTGTGTCTGAGTGTGCTAGCGAGTGTGCCTGTGTTAGATTTAGCAGTTAGCATTTAGCGTTAGTTAGGTCAGGGTAGATAGCATCTGTGTAAAAAAAAACAAAAAAAAATTGTCTGTGTGTCTCTGTCTGTCTGTCTGTCTTGTGTGTCTGTTTTGTTAGACTAGCGTTAGTGTTAGACTAGCGTTAGACTAGCGTTAGTCTTAGATTAGCGTTAGTGTACAGTTAGACTAGCGTTAGTTAGATTAGCTGTCATGCCCAAGGCCAGGCGTAAGCGTGGTGGGCCGCTCCCAGGGCCTGGGCAGCTCACACTGCAACAGGCTCTCAGCCGTGCTGTTCGGGAGAGAGATCTCCCTGAAACAGACACGGATGAGCCCGAGGAGACGGCTTCATCATCTCCTGATGACGCCAGAGATGAGGAATGGCAGCCCCCTGGCCCTGGACCTAAGAGGCGAACATTCTTGGACGAGGCGGCTTCCAGAGGTTAGAACCTACATATAGGCTATAGATAGCCTACTTTATTGATCCTTTACAGGAAACTATTACTACTAAAGCTGTAAATGCCAGACGATTGTATGCATAGATGACTTCTCGATTGTTGACAAAAATGTGATATTGTAAGTTCTGATATTGTAAGTCGATTTGAATAAAAGCGTCTGCCAAATGCCGTAATGTAATGTCTAATAATAAAAAGAAGCAGGAGAAAAATAGGAGGTAGAAATGTAAAAAATAAAATAAACACACCCACACACCTTTTATTATTCATCAATTTATTTTCGTCAACACAAAGCTTGGTAAGAATAACGATCCTGCAATTAGTTAGCATACTAATAATACCATGTAAAATATTCAATTTCAGAGTTGGAGCACAGCTCGGAGGAAGAAGACGACGACGTCACACGTCCCCCCAGCGTCACACGTCGTGCGCGCTTGAGCTCCAGTGATGGTGAGATGAAGGCCATTTTAGAATTACAATTATTCATCTGATATTGAAAACAAACTTTTTTTCCTTCAAGAAATGTCAATATATTTTTATAAACTCACTTTTACTATACAGAAGAGTCGGAGGAGGAGGAGGAGGAGGAGGAGGAGGAGGAGGAGGAGGAGGAGGAGGAAGAAGAAGAAGAGCAACATCTGCCGGCATCTTCAAGCAAAAGAGGTGAGAAGATTATTGGATTTTGTCAAAAAGACAGCTTGTTTACATATCACAATTGTCTGAAGAAAAACCTTTTATTTCATTGTTTTCAGCGGGCAAGTCTCGTCCCTCCCTGGATCCTCCGAGCTGGCGGGATATGGCTGACTGGAGCCCCAAAACGCTGCCATTCACCGCAGTGCCAGGTCCCAGTGCGGCAGCATCACTGCAGTCCGACAAGCCTGTCGACTTTGTGGAACTGTTCCTCTGTGACGAGCTCATGTTGCTGATTGTTGATCAGACCAACAAGTACGCGGAACAGTGTATTGCTGTCATAGAGGAGCTGCGTCTGCCATACTCCAGGGTAAACGCCTGGCAACCGCTGACCCTGGTGGAGCTGAAGCGGTTTCTGGGATTGCTTTTCCTTACTGGCATCGTCAAGAAGCCGAGTTGGGCCGAGTATTGGTCTGTTGATCTGGCGCTTGAAACACCATACTTCGGGAGCACAATGACACGCAACAGGTTCCAGCTCATTTGGCGGTTTCTCCACTTCAGCGACAATCGGGAGGTCGATGGCAGCGACCGGCTCCACAAGGTTCGTCTTGTCCTTGATCTGCTCCTCTCCAAATTCAAGGAGCTGTACCAGCCGTCACAAAACATCTCGGTGGATGAAGGGATGCTGCACTTTCGAGGACGTTTACGTTTCCGTGTATACAATCCTGCCAAACCCACCAAGTACGGAATCAAGAGTTACATTCTGTGTGATTCAGCCAATGGTTACTGCTACGCCATGAAGCCATACTGTGGAACTCACAGTACCCTGCAGGACACCGTGCGCTTCCTGATTGCCGGCCTCGAGGGGTTTGGATATCGCTTGTGGATGGACAACTTCTACAACAGCGAGTCAATGTGTCGTCTTCTCCTCGGCCTCCAGATCCACTCAGCTGGCACACTCCGTGTCAACAGGGGAGAACCGCCGTCCATCCGCGAGGTAACCACGTCTGACCTGGCAGTAGGTGAACACCGCGCTCGTCACAATGACACAGTGATGGTCCTGGCATGGCGAGACAAACGCATCGTCCGGATGATTTCGACGTTCCACCAGGATGAGATGACAACTGTGGCGGTGAGACAAAAAGGAAACAGTGAGAGAGTCCCCCAGAGGAAGCCAGCATGCGTGGTGGAGTACAACCAGTACATGAGTGGTGTGGATCGCCTGGACCAGAAGATCTCCTATTACCCCTTCATCAGGAAGACTGCAAAATGGAGCTCTAAGTTCGTCATGTTCCTGATGCAGATCGCAATGAGCAATGCTTTCATTGTGTACAGGGCACGCAACCCAACGACCAGCTGCAGAACCCTAAAAGACTTCATCCTGTCTGTGCTCAAGTCCTGGACCGCAGATCCCCCTCCTCCTCCAGCCCCTCCCCAACCTCCTCTTCCAGGAAGAGCACCAGCCCACCCACGCAAAAGGTCCGCTTCAGCGAGGCTGGATGTGGACTTCGCGGGGCACGTGCCACTGCCAGTGGCAGACCCAGCCACCAAAACAATATATCGAAAATGTGCGCACTGCGCAGCCAAGGGACTCCGAAAAGAGACCAAGTACGTTTGCCCTGGCTGTGACCACGTACCTCTCTGCCTCTACCCGTGCTACTTTGAGTATCACTCACAGTGATACTTTCCCCGACCCCCCCCCCCCACCCCCGCTTCAGCCAGTGATGCAGTGTTTAGTTTAGTTTAGTTAGTGTCAACGAGTGTGTGGGCAGTCCATCAAGCTTTAGTATGTTTATTTGCTTTGACAGTTGAAAAGTAGAGACACTGGAGAGAAAGCTGTAGCGGGATTCAGTCCTTCAAGACTACAGTAACGTTACCTCCAAACACAAACTGCCTGCTGTCTGACTGTTGTCAAGCCGTCCAATAGCAGTGTCATTACTGTAACAAGAATAGTAGCAGTTGTAACACAGTAATAGCATCAGTCATGTGTATGCCTTTTTTTCATAAAATGTGTTGGTTCTTTTGAAAAAAAAAAAAAAAAAAAAGCTGGAATCAAATATTTGTAGAAAATAAATGGAAGATTCTTTTCACATACTTGTTGTTATTGACTTGAGTTGAGTTTCCAACCTTTCGTTTGAGGTATTGCATTTTGTTCAACTCTAAGCAGAATTTATTCTGTGGGCTATTATGAAAATACTATGCATAAAAATGTGTTTTAGTTGGAAACTACTTTGAAGGTTTTTTTGAAGAAAAGAATACACTGCATGAAATGTTGTGGTGGAATATTTGATTGTTACACACCAAATGAAAGCTTAGGAAGTCTACTTTCATCATCAAAAAAAAAAAAGTTGATATCATGTTTCTTTATGGAGAGATGGCCTGCAACATACACCTTGATGCCATAAAAAGCAGCGTCTTGAAGTTGGACTAAGCGGTGTTCAAATATTTGTAAAAAATAAATGAAACATTCTTTTTACATACTTTTTCCCCCAAGGTAAAGTAGACATTCCAACCTTTCATTTAGGAATAGCATTTTATCAAGCAGAATTCATTCTGTGGGCTATTATGAAAATACTATGCATAAAAATGTGTTTTATTTTGAAACTACTTTGAAGGTTTTTTTGAAGAAAAGAATACACTGCATGAAATGTTGTGGTGGAATATTTGATTGTTACACACCAAATGAAAGCTTAGGAAGTGTACTTTCATCATCACAAAAAAAAAAGTTGATATCATGTTTCTTTATGGAGAGATGGCCTGCAACATACACCTTGATGCCATAAAAAGCAGCGTCTTGAAGTTGGACTAAGCAGTGTTCAAATATTTGTAAAAAATCAATGAAACATTCTTTTTACATACTTTTTCCCCCAAGGTAAAGTAGACATTCCAACCTTTCATTTAGGTATAGCATTTTATCACACTTGAAGCAGAATTCATTCTGTGACCTTTGTTTACATAAAAGTGTGTTTATCTCGGAAAGTAAAAAAAAACAGCAGAAAACCCTTGAAAGTGCTCTTCCTGCAGAGGCTGTCATTTCATAATGGAACTGTCTAGAAACAAAATTTCTTCTTTGAGAGAAGCAGGAGTGTCCAATGTTTCATTTGAGTCCAGTCCTGTCAATATACCCCTAATAGAAAAAATTATATAGCTGTTTTCAACTGAATGGAAGTGAACCTGGCACAGGCTCCAGACAATTTTACTGAAGCGCTGTGGCACTGAATGTGTTAATGAGGTTTTCCAACTTCCAATCCATTTAGGGGATCCAGTGCCGGGGCCCTCGTTAATGTTTTGCTTGCACCTGTGTTACTTCCTGCCTTTTAGAAACAAAATGGGTGAATTGGGTGGGAAGTTCAAGCAGGACTAACCCCCAAAACACTTTTTTTCAGCTTTTAACCAATATGGCTTTTGGGGTGGTGTGTGAAGGATTCTGGTCAAAATCTCTACATTTAAGACCAAACTGTTACAATTGTACAAAGTGTATCATGTTCAGCAGCAAGTTAGTTATGTGTCATGGCAGTAAAACGCCACAGAATTACCAAATTGATATAACTTTTAACCATTTCGAGCAACACTGTTTCCATACAGACCACCAGCGTTGGTTAGTTGTTTATAACGTCACTCTATTTATAACGTACCTCTGATACCCTCTGATATACTCTGATATAACGTTTTTCCTCTATGCGGAGGAAAAGTGTCATGGCGCTGTTTCCGGTTTATAATTCCGGTCTGAGCACAGCCAAAGAGTATAGTCAGACAAGAGGAGAGGCTCTTCTGCCTCTTTCCTTCTTTTTGGCCAGCGCACGCAGTGGCACAGGCCCTATAACAGGGTTTGTCCACCCAATTTACAAGCCCATTTGGGAGACCATTTGGTCCCACTCAGAAACCATAAGACCTGCCGCTGCCGAACTAGGTAGGTAGGTTCACAGAGTCACCTTTTACTACTAATTTTGTCCAAGCTTCACCAAACCACAGTTCCAAGTTCAAGTTCAAGTTTATTTGTCATATGTATAAATACAGTGTATAAATACAATGAAATTCTTTATGCTCTGAGCACCCTCAGCCTTAAACACACAAGGACATGGTCACAAAGACCGACCGACAGAAAAAGGGTGTAGACCTACATAACTATGTAGGCTACTAGGGATGTTCATTTAGAAAATTTTCCAAAATCGATAATCGGTGAAAATTAACGATCAATTATTGATTATCAATCATATTAACACATTGAGTGCCAGCCGTTTTTTCAATCCTGTAGGTAAGTTGTGCCAGGTTTTTTTTTGAGGATTCTGGCTCATTTTACAAGAGCCGAGGATTATTTTCTGTTAAGACTTCGTGAACACCAATCATCTAAAAATAACTAATAGAATGTGTGCTTTCTCTGTCTAAAAGAGTTAGTTTGCAGAGTTTTACTTCGTTTCGAACTCAAGCTCTCACTAGTGCCTTAAACGCTGCAACACAGCCCTATGGAAGACTGTTATTTTGCTCCAAAATTACTTTTCATTAAAACCTGACCACCCACCCGTAGGTGGCGTGGTACCCCCTGGGACTGACACGGATCCACGTGTGAAATCACTTCCGCTTTCTTCCACCCGCTAGTGAAGACGTGTTTTGTGAAAGCTCCGACGGTTAACAAGGAGTTATATTATATAGCTTTAGATACTAGGCTCGTCCCGGCTGACTTGCCCACCTCAAGAGGGTCGCGTGGACGGGATAAAGCAGGCTTCGGAGACCGACCCTGTACCCTTCACCCTGCGGCGTCGGAACAAGTCATCTAAAGCTAAGAGTATCTTCCTTAGTTAACTGTTTATTGCTATCGCCGTGTAGCTCTACTGCTATCGCCGTATAGTGGTTATTGCTGCCGCTGTGTAGCTTTGCTTCGCTCCCCTGACTGGGGCAGCGTTTTCGTTTGAGGGCCGATTTAGGTCCGCGCTCAAACTGTTAAGCTTTGCATACGTGCAAATAGCTTGTACCACGTAGCACAGGAACAAAGAGGCTAAGTAGCCCAGTTGTTGCAGATAGCTACCTTGGCACCCGTGCGGGTAGTTTTCGTGTGCTAGGTACTTTAGGCGCCGGCTTTAAAGCGCGCGCGTTAGATAGTTAGCTAGTTTGCTCAGTGCAGCTAGCCTGGACTACCTTGTAAACAGCTAGGTGCTGTATTAGCTGTGAGGCTACGCTGGCCGGTTACGACCAGCACAATTAATTTGATGTGTGCATGCAGCTGTGACCTACATAAATGTAGTGTAGCTTTACTGGCGTCTGGGATTTTAGCTGGGCGATTCGCTAGCTAGGTGAGCCCGCCCCGCACCTTGTGGGGGCCGCTTCTCTCAGTACTTACGCCATCTTAAGGCCCAATTATACTCCATTTTCATCCGTAACTAAGAGCGTCTGTTCAAACGGTGTAATCGTCACTGTCCACATGCTTCCATGCGTCTTTCACGTTGGTATCATGTTAAGTAATACATCCACCACAGTAGAGAGTCAAATGCATGAGTGTGTGTGTGATTTCCTCCGTTTCATGCGTATCTGTAAGCTTTCAGATGACGGACAGAAAACGGACGAAATGAACGCAGAGTACGGACACTGTCCGTCTCCGTCTTTAACGTTGAGTATAATTGGGCCTTTAGCCAGCTTGCTTGTCTGCTAAGTGTTGCTTGCCTCGTGCAATTAGCATCTACTAGATTGCAACTCCCTTTGAGGAGTTTCTTCTGAGATTGACTAGCTTCACGGGCCGCTGGCCTTTGCTTGCGGTCACGCTTGCTCCCCCGTGTTACTCAGGGTAGAGACGCGCTACACCGGCCTGTACGCAGGCTTGTGTTAGCGCACGCTTGTTTCAGTGCTTATGCTAGCTTAGCTAGTGGCTTCCACGTCTGTTCTCTCGGGTTAACAGGTTGTGGGTATTGGTGCCCCCCCTTCGGGATGGGCTATTGCCGCTTACGTTACCATTGCACGCGCACGTTCGCTAGCCTCCGGGTTGCTTACTGTCTAGCCTGTGCTTCTCGCTAGCTTGCTTAAGCAGTACTCCCGCTAATAGGGTGCGCCCTGCGGGAGCTTGCTATTAGTGGTTAGCTTCCTGCTTCCTCTTGCTACTGAGCAGGGAAGGTCAGGGAGGGGATGGGCCGTGTGTAAAACTACTTGGCCGAGTATGAATCGGCACGTTAAGTGCGTGTTCGGCCTTGGGCACGAGCACGCTGCACAGGCGCCTTGAACCTTCGGTTTTGTCCGCAGCTAAGCTCTTTAGAGCTGACCAATGTCCGCTCTCAAAGAAGTGTTAAAGCTAGCGTGCCTTGCATAGGTGCAGATAGCAATATTAGTAGTTTAGCACAGAACGATAGCATTTTGCAGATAGCTGGCGTGCACCCGTGCAGTTAGTACCTGTGTGCTAAGTACATTGGCCGCGAGATACCTCCGCTACAATAGACATACTGCTCCTTGCTGGCGCTACGCGTCCAGCAGGGCGTACAGCTCGCCAAGGTCTGGGCTCAGTGCCAGCCTTTGGCTTGTAGCTCTAAGGACAAGCCCACCGCCCTTGGTGCCCAAGGCCCGGGGTGGTTGGGAGCTCTCCATGGGTCGCACTCCCTTGTTGGGGCGCCCCCTGCAAGTGCAGGGAGCCTGGCTGGGGGCACAGCGCACCTTGGTCCATGGCCACGGCCTGGCCTCGGTTGGCAGCAGGCAAGCCTACCGGTTGGCTCACCAAGGCTGGGCTTAGTTCCAGCCTGCGGCTTGTAGCTTTGGACCCACCGTCCTCGGTGCCCATGGCCCGAGTTCGGTCGGGAGCTCGCCCAGGGTCTCATACCCAGCATCAAGGCTCGCCTTGGTCCATGGCTACGGCCTGGCCTCGGCTAGAGGCTCCTAGGACAGCCCACCATCAATGGCGCCAACAGCTCATTGCTGGTCGGGAGCTCGCCTGGGGGCCGCACTGTCGGACAAGTCCACGTGCGTCTCGAGAGAGAACGTTACCTCCGCAGTCCCCCCCAGCCTGCGAAAGGCGCACGGCAGGGGGGGGGGGTTACTTCGGTACAACAGCGCGTCAGTAGGCGGAGCTTGCGTAAGAAGTTCTCCCCCAGCATGCACAGCTTCTACGGAACTGTCCATGCGGCGGGGGGGTGTAGCCTCTCACGTCCCGCCCCCCCATCAGGGCACCGGATCGAAAGGTCCCGGGGCCCAGCAATATGCTCATGACTATATTTCAGGGATCATTTCTATAGTTTCTAACTTGAGAAATGTGTTTCTAAAAATGTTCAGTCTCGCTATCCACGATGATGAGACGGTGATACTTTTTTCTGAGCGCGAAGCGGGCAGAGAGACTTGATTCAGTTCATATGGTCTCTGCTTTTGATGACCGTTCACTGTCTCCTATGGGGACATTGAGGGAGAGAGTATGATCCGAGTGGTGGAACGGGTTCCGCTCCGTTGGCCACAAGAGACCATCTTGTCCAACAGGCTCGATGCCTGGGAGCATCTATGTTCCCCCGTCCCCATTACGGCGCACCCTCCAGAGGGGATACGCGCTACAGTTTGCCCACCCACGTTCGACGGGACCCCCGATCTGGCCGTGGAGGAGGAGGCCATGGACGGCTCCATGCGTCCAAAATTGGACCTTCGGCGTCTCAAAAACCAAGACGCTGAGGAAGTCCCGTCCCGAATGCTCTCTTCCCCGCCTGTTCAAGTTGAGACAGGGGGATTTCTTACTTCCAGGGATCTGGAAGGTGCGGTCTTCCATGTCCACATGGTCAGGATACACAGGAAATACCTGAGGTTCTCCTTCCTGGGGAAGGCTTACGAGTTCTGTGGCTTGCCATTCGGCATGTCTTTGAGCCCGCGAACCCTCACGGTGTGCGTGGAGGCAGCCGTGGCTCCCCTCCGCGCGAGGGGGATCCGCGTCTTCCTATATCTCAACGTCGTTCTCTTAGCGGCCGACTCGAGGGTTGGTGCCGCGAAACATACCAAGGTGGTGACCGATCACCGGCAAACCTTAGGGTTTTTGGTGAACCGGCAGAAGAGTTGCCTCGTCCCAGCGCAGGCGGCGACCTTCCTGGGGCTCGAGCTATACTTCCTCCGAGCCTTTCGCCAGAGCGACAGGCTCGCACGGTTCGGACAGCAAGCCAAGGACGTTAGGTCTGTGCCCTCGGTGTCAGTGCATCAGTGCACAGTGATGTTGGGCCTGATGGCCTCAGCACTGCATGTGCTCCCGCTAGGGAGGCTACACATGCCCTCGTGGTCCAAATATGGTTCTCAGGCTTCGCCTGGACTCGGCCGGGGACCGTCATCGCAGGGTTCCTCTGACAGGTCAGGCCTGGCGGGCGATGGCTATATGGGCGGACCCCCGTTACCTCTCGAGAGGTACTCGGTGGGGCCCTGTCCCGCTCAGGATGGTGATTCGCACAGACGCCTCCCTCTGGGGAGGGGGTGCGATTTGCGGGCATTTTTCGGCAAACGGCCGGTGGGAGGCTCAGGAGCTTCGCCACATAAACGTGCTAGAGCTGAAGGCGATTCGCCGGGCTCTGCCTCAGGACAAGCCCACCATCAATGGCGCCATGGGCCCATCGTTGGTTGGGAGCTCTCTTGGGGACCGCACTGCCGGACAAGTCCGCGTGCGGCCAGACTCGAAAGAGAACGTTGCCTCCGCAGTCCCCCCGGCATGCGGAGGTAACACTTCCAGCGGCTCACACATGGGCACCATGTGCTGATTCGCTCGGACAATAGGGCAGCGATCGCCCACCTGAACAAACAGGGCGGTGTGCGGTCGGGGGCGCTGAACCATAGCGGGGATTCACCTGTGGGTGTATCCCCGTCTCCTTTCAGTGTCAGCGGTCTATCTGCCGGGACGGCGGAGTTACGACCGGCCTGCTGTCTCGAGGCAATCCCCGTTATACGGAGTGGTGCCTCCACCCTCGGGTGATGGAACAGGTTTGGGCCAGGGTTGGTCGCGCCTGCGTCGATCTCTCGCATCGCGGCGCGCGACACACTGCCCACTGTGGTTCTCGATCCAGGAGGACAGCCCCCGTTAGGTCATGACGCGCTAAAAGCGCACGCGTGGCTGAGGGAGGGGCTCTATGCGTTTCCCCCGACCCCCCCTGATCCGTCAGGTGTTGGACAGGGTGAGGGAACAGCGCCTCCGGCTCGTTTTAGTCTGTTTGGCACAGGCAGACATGGTTTGCGGACCTGGTCTCCCTGGCGCAAGATCCGCCCTGGGCATTGCCGGTACGGGCCGATCTCCTATCCCAGGCGGAGGGGGAGGTGTTCCACCCCTCCCCAGGCAGGTGGAAGCTAGCGGTCTGGCTCCTGAACCGGACCAGTTGCTAGCCCAGGGTTTGCCTGATAATGTGGGATGCACTATGCAGCAAGTAAGGGCGTGGATCCAGTGAACTGCAGTGTGCGACCAGTTCTCAGTCTCCTTCAGAGCCTGCTTGACGCGGGTCAGTCCCCGCAGTCGTTTAAGGTGTACGTAGCCGCGATTCTGCTTGCCATAGGGGAATTGAAGGGAGCCCCGTGGGGGCGTACCCTTTGGTCTTGCACCTCATGAAGGGGGCACGTAAACTGCGCCCGCCGTCGCGGTGCGTTTTTCCCCCCAAATCGGACCTGGTTACGGTGCTGGACGGGCTAACGGGTCATCCGTTTGAGCCCTTGGACTCCGCCGATTTAAGGGTTCTGTCTTTAGAGACCGCGCTGCTGCTGGCCTTGTCGTCAGGAAAGAGAGTTGGTGACCTGATTGCCCTCTCGGTGCAGCAGGCCTGTGTGGTAATGATGGGCGCAGGGTTACGTTGCGACCTAACCCGGCTTACCAACCTAGGATTATTGATGTCAGCTTTAGGTCTATGGTCATAGACTTATCAGCATTCTGTCCCCCGCCGTTCAGTTAGAGACGGGCGAGGAGAGACGTTTGCTCATGCTGTGCCCCGTAAGGGCGCTCTCGGCCTATGTGGCCAGGACGCGTTCTTTACGCATTACAGATCAGCTGTTGGTTTGCTTTGGGCAAAGGGCCCAGGGCGGGCCCCTTTCCAAGGATCGCTTATCACACTGGATAGTGGAGGCGATCGCGTTGGCATACTCTGCCGTGGGCAAGGTTCCCCAGGAGGGTATCAAGGCGCTTTCTACGCGAGGTGTTGCGACATCCTCTGCGTTGTTGCGCGGTGTGTCGGTGGAGGACATGTGTGCCGCGGCCTCATGGTCCTCTCATCACACTTTTGTCAGGTACTACAGTCTCGACGTGTCCGGTGCGCAGTTCGCGCACGCGGTGCTGTCGGTGGCAAGAAAGTAGTATCGTTGCCACTCTAATATGTCAGACGGTTAGGCATAAACGTTGCCATATGGCCGTGATTCACCGGTGCCGTTCGGGTCGCCCTGTGGGGTGCTCCCGGCAGCAAGGTCGGTTGAATGGAGGCACTAGTGAGAGCTTGAGTTCGAAACGAAGTAAAACGTTAGGGTTGTGCTACAACCCAGGTTTTACGAGTGAGAACGAGAGCTCTCACTACCCAGCCTTGCTGTGTCGATGCGTCACGGGGTGCGTCGGATCTCAGCGGGCTGGAAGAAATTAGAGTGATTTCCCTGGACTGGCAGGACGTGACGTAGTCACGTGGATCCGTGTCAGTCCCAGGGGGTACCACGCCACCTACGGGTGGGTGGTCAGGTTTTAATGAAAAGTAATTTTGGAGCAAAATAACAGTCTTCCATAGGGCTGCGTTGCAGCGTTTAAGGCACTAGTGAGAGCTCTCGTTCTCACTCGTAAAACCTGGGTTGTAGCACAACCCTAACGTTAGTAGTTATGTAGATATTAGCCGTTGAGTACAGCATGGTTTTAGCGTCTGAGACAGCAAGCTGAGATAATCGCAGTTTTGTGAAATTCAATCAAACAGCAGAACAGTCACCTGCCTGTGATTGTGGGTGCCCTTGGGCGAGTCTGTATACTGTATTGTGTGTGTGTGTGTGTGTGTGTGTGTGTGTGTGTGTGTGTGTGTGTTCGCGCGTTGCTCCGCGGCTCTGGGGGGAGGGGATCTCTGTCCGTTCTTTGCCCCCGCGGCGTGTCTGTCTCCCGCTCTGTGTGCTCTCTCTCTCTCTCTCTCTCTCTCTCTCTCTCTCTCTCTCGGGACTGGGGGGAGGGGGAGAGAGAGGGAGAGAGTGTGTGTGTGTCTCCGGGCTCCTCCCTCCGTCTGTGCTGCGGGGGGAGGATTCTCCGTAAAGCTGCCCCATCCGCACAAAGGTAACACGCTGACGGCTAGGCTGACCGCCCACACAGCGGCGATGGCCCACATCACTCTCAACGGCCGGCGGACAGACTGAAAGCAGTAAGCTTTTGCGATTCTGGTCTTATTTATGCGCGGGGGTGCTCGAGTGTGTGTGTGTGCGCGCGCGTGTGTGTGTGTGTGTGTGTGTGTGGGGGATCGAGGGAGTTTTCGCCCAGCTGCTTCCTTGAAAATTACACTGGCTTTCTCCAGCACGCTGGCTGGCTGTGGCTGGCTGTGCCTTCCTCTCTGTCTTGGAAGAGAATTGTCGCCACTTAGTGGTCGGTAAAATAGATTATACACATTCTCTTCCTCCCAATATTGATATAGAAGACGTAAAAGGGGTTGATTGATGTCCCACCGTAAAAAAAAAAATGTTTATGTAAGACGAGATAGTCTATGGCACTCAACCGTTGGATTATGTAAGACGAGATATCTCGGCTATGGCACTCAACGTACTTAGAATTTTTTTTTTTTTTTTTTTACAAAATGAATGCCTATGGCAGAAAATACGAAAGACAACGTGTTCTCCTCAATGAACTCTTTATTTCAATGTGTCTCCTCCAACACTGCTGTTCCCGGCGCATGCCGGTGTGAATTTCCCATGTTTAAAACAGTTTTGTTGGCACAAAGGCCCGTGCCCAGCCAGAAAACTAGAGACTATATGAAGCTCCACCTCACGTTAGTCGGCTGTGCAATGGAGTGGGGCGAGGAGGAACGAATTCCACCCAAACTTAGTCCAATTTTCTTTTTTTTCTTTTTTTTTTAATAATTAAAAAATCGATCCAAATGCCACAGGATCGATTCCAATCCTTAACGATCAATTATCGATTTTCGATAATTGATGAACATCCCTATATGATATAACATCCCTTGTTTCTAATTAAGCAGCATGCCGTTTTGTCACATATCTGGGGGGTTAGTCCCCCTTTAAAAATAAATTGATAATATATAAATAATATTTAAAAACAATATGCTCATCTAATTTTAATGGTAAATGTCCCATTAGGTTGACATGGAGTACGGCATTGACTGGGAAAGTACACCTGGTCACCACCCTGAAGGAGTGCCAGTGCCAGAGGTTCAACTCCAACGGCCTTTGAATGAAGTGGAATTGCAGAGATTGCCAGATCCACAAGGCTCTTTTTCCAATGTGTTGAATGTGTACAGTCAGACGATTGCCACGCTGACTGACATATTTGGAGATGTTTGAAAGGTAACGATCTACCGTACTAAACAATTCCAGTTATTGTTGTAATTTTAGTTCTTTCTTTGGAGGCCTTTTATGAATATAATAAAATATCTGCGTCCATATGTTTGCTGCAGGTGGCCCTCTCCCCCTGCCCTCCAAGAGGAGCGGACACTGGGCATCAGTGCCCCTCTCACCCTGCCCATCAAGAGGAGTGGACACTCTCCCCCTGCCCATCAAGAGGAGCGGACACTGGGCATCAGTACCCCTCTCCCCATGCCCTCCGAGAGGAGCGGACACTGGGCATCAGTGCCCCTCTCACCCTGCCCATCAAGAGGAGTGGACACTCTCCCCCTGCCCATCAAGAGGAGCGGACACTGGGCATCAGTACCCCTCTCCCCATGCCCTCCGAGAGGAGCGGACACTGGGCATCAGTGCCCCTCTCACCCTGCCCATCAAGAGGAGTGGACACTCTCCCCCTGCCCATCAAGAGGAGCGGACACTGGGCATCAGTACCCCTCTCCCCATGCCCACCGAGAGGAGCGGACACTGGGAACCGAATCCAAGCCATTAATTAATTAATTGTACAGCCTTAATGCTATTTGTCATTTAATTAGCCTGTAATTTGTCATTTACAGTTGAAGTAGTAGGCCTATTGTTTTTGGGGATGTTTTGGGAGTTAGGTGGTCCCTGATTTTACTTTGATTGGTTAAGTGGTCCTTGGTCTGGAAAAGTTTGAGAAACACTGCCCAAAGCGTACTCCTCGAGTTTGAAGTCGGTCGGACGAACGGTTCTCAAGATAAACCACTTTTTGTGTTTGCAGTAGGTGGCGCTGAGCCGAATTGCATGAAATGCGGCACTGCACTGTCGAGATCCCATCAGTGTACTCCCCAAATTTGAAGTTGATCGGGGGAACGGTTCTTGAGATAAAATGTTTTTTTTTGCCAGTAGGTGGCGCTATGCTGAATTGCATGAAAATAGGGCACTACACTCCGCCAGGTCCCCCTTGGCACACTCCCAAAGTTTCAAGTCGAGACACTCCTGTCATCATAGTGTAGATTTCCTGTTGATCAACTACAGTAAATGATTGATTCTTGTTTCAGCACTAGCTAACACCAATTAAATTACACTTATGTGTGTGTTGCTGTCTGTTGTAGTGTAAAACGACTAAAGGGAGAGCAGGTGGTTACATGAAAGTGAGTGAGAAAAGGAGAAGATACTGAATAATCCTAATGTTAATTTAAAATCAAATATTCTTCTAAATATGGATAAAAGTCTCAAAAAACATCACATTTTCTTCCATTCCTTACAGCACCCCCTACTTAATAATAGTTCCAGCGCGGCTGCGAAAATGTGGTGGCGCGTGTCAAGTGTACATATAATGGCTCGGGGAACGGTCCGGCCCCCGGTCCCTTAAGTTTCTGACAATGTGGCCCCCTGAACAATTTAGTTGAATAGCCCTGTGCTACAGTATATGAACTACAAACTGGGCCTTATACAAGCCGAAGCGGCCCTCATGATGGTTCTGCCTGGCCCAGAGGTCTTATTTCAACTAACCCTAACCCTTCACACAGGATGCCAAAGCAACGCCAAAGCCACACAGTTTAATTTAGTTTAGCTTGTTAACAGGTGAGACCGTTCACACAAGCCATATACATGTGTGTATATATATATATATATATATTTATATATACATACGTACATACATACATACAGTACATAGCCTACATACATATGTATATATTCTGGTAATGGCTTTGCAGCCAGTATAAGTCAAGTCTTACTCTCACGCATGGAATAATTTTCAATAAAATCTCCCAAATGTGTACTGTTTCTGTTGGGTATATGTTTCTGTTTGGGTTAATAACACACAAAACTTACTTAAAACATCAGGTTCAGTTCCACCCATCATTTAGTCTTAATTCCAGGCCAAAGCTGACTAAGTCGTTTTATAAATGTTTTTATGAGTGCATTTAGATAGCTGTCATGGATGGGGTGACGTGTGTGTGGTCAGGTTGGGGTCGTGGTGCGGTGTGTGTGTGTGTGTGTGTTTGATTGTATGGCACAGTGGACACAGATGTCCCCAACTCTGAATGAATTCCAGTGTCCCTGATCTGTCATTAACTCTTTTGCATAACTCAAACGGGTATGAACACTCATGTTCCTACATACTCCCTGGATCTGTAGATCCATTGGTAAATATTGGCATAATTAGGGTCTAAAAATTCCTCTTCAGATCATCATTAACCAAAAATACAATATTATCATTCCTTTAAATCAGAGGTTTTCAAAGTGCAGTGTCAGGGTAGGCTTATTGAATGGAAGTGAAAAAATATGACATTGGATAGCTCATACAAATGCCTTCAGCCAGACAAATGTACACAAATGTATGTTGTTTAGTCTGGAGGTTTCAAACTGCAATAGCAGGCTATCTGGGCTCAATTGTTGAGTGTCTATGGGATCTAATAAGATAATCATGATCCCATAGGCATCCAGGACCCACAGTCTCAGACTTTGAAAACCCCTGCTTTAAATCCACCCTCTCTTCTGATCCAGCAGTTCTAAGTCCACGTTGGGCACTGGGAATATCCACACAGTATTGCACAGAACATAATCTGATTCTGTGATTGGCTGTAGGCCTTGCAATTTAGTCAACTCCTGTGTTTATTGGCTGGTCAATCATTCTATTGACCTATAGAAATGCAACATTTGTACTCCACCCCTCTGCGCCACCCTGACCAATTCAGTTGCCAAGATTACACGTGGATTGGTGCTAGATACTGCACAGTAGCTTACCTTTGAATTGTACATCATAGGCTACTTATATTAGCTCAAATCAGTTTTTTTTCCTTTTTCAAGTGTGCGTCCTTGAAAACTTACACTACACTAAGTAGATTGTAATAGTAGGTGTTTCTTGTTTGTTTGTCATGCCCACGTTTTGGGTTTATGGATTCGTTCGACCTTCGACGCCATGCTGCGCTGCACGTGTTTCCATATGGCTTCGATGGAAAATGCGCATCGCCATGCACTGTTGAATATTTGCCTGTGTTCATTACATGTAAGTAGCTGACTCACACCTTTAACATGCCTGGTTTCGTTTGTGCATTTATCATGTGGTATGATGTATGAGGGAAAAGCTTTATTGGGTCCACAAATTCTGCGGCCTTCACGTCTCTTTCCAGATAGGAGCGCCGGGGTAGAAGTTTTGAAACGCCTAATAGCCTACTGGGGCACTCTGTATTTGTGGGGGGGGGGGGGAGGGCATCAACTAATCGTCTCGAGCTTGCTATTAATCTCTCCAAGCACTGAACGCTACTTTATGCATTGGACCAGCTGTGGGAGAAACTGCAGAAATTGTACATTTCATGTCCGTCTTTCTGCTCATGTGTGCAGTGCAGCTCGCTCGCTCTCTGTCCCGTCACTGAAAATTTCATTCCAAAGTGATGTCTGTCTATCTCTCCTCCACTCCATTTCAGCACCGCGGACAGCACCGCACGGTCCTATGCAAACAGCCCAGACGCATCTGTTTCTGTCTGACATTTAGTCAGCTGCAAATATGGTTTGACCCTAAAAAAAATTGTAACAAAAGGTTTCTCAATGGTTTATTGTAGTATCAGGTGTAACATATCAAAAGTCTACCAAAATCTGACCACTAGAAAGGTCTAATCTTCAAGATGGCCGCTGCCAGTTCCTTAAAAGACCATTACTCCTTCATTATTCATCCTAGACAAGTCATTTTGGTGCCTAACCCCATGTTTTGGTGATCTAGGAATCCAATTAGCATATATAAATTATAGTGAAGTGATTACAAGTACAAGTATATATTAAAGCAATTGGTTATAAGCATATTTATGTTAAAAGTGAAGAAAATGTTCCAATAGCCTATAATTGGACATTTCTCCTTTTTCCACGTGCCATAATGCATGGTGATTTCACTTATAATTCACATTCTGTTGAAGCTTTCAGGAGATTTATTTTGATACCAATAAGGAATAAATTAATTATTACTGTGTGGCAAGCCTCTTTTAGGCTACTGTCAGTTAGAGTTTACCTGGTGCGCACCAAGCATCAATCACTCGATCAGCGTGAGCCACGAGAGGAACCTCCATAAAATAGCGTACACTAGTAACAAGTAATCAGAATGACTGATAGACTACAGCACAGCTGCTGAAATAGCCGTTATGCAACGGGGGAAACTCACTCGATTTCCCGGTTATAGGCGACTGGAAGTTGATAGTGGTAATTAACACATGCATTACAGTATTAATTAATGCTAGGTGTTGATGAGGAATTAATCCATGATGATATAGGCATAGCTTACTTAATTAATAGTAATTCATATATGACTCAGTGTGTTCATCAAACATACCTTTCATTAGTTGATGATGAGTTAAGCATCAATGAATGGCTTAATTCATCGTGAGTTAAGCATCAATCCATGCACGTGTGCACCAGTATTGTAAAGTGTTACCGACATTCTCCTACTGTTCCAAAGTAGAATTGCAGCCTAAGTGAGGGGACAAAAAGGGCAAAGCCTTACCACGGCAGGCATAAAAAAAATAATGATCCCATAGGCATCGGGGTGGGAGGGAGGGGTGGGGGCGCATTTTTCCAAACTTTGTCTGGGGGGAGGCCCACAGTCGCAGACTTTGACAACCCCTGGCCTATTTGATGTTGTTTTTGATATGTAGTTTCATCATGCAATGGGTTGTTCACCTTTCTTACTGCTGTTGTACCACAAACCCTATTCAGATAGCCTAGTAGTAGGCCAATGGTATTCATTTGGCAATGTTCTTAATTCTATAATGATAAATGGGTATTAATTTGGAATAGTAAGCCTACTTTATTACTTAATAACTACCACTATTATGCTTCTGCTGGTTGATAATAGGTGTTGGGAAGATAGTAGCATTGCATAATTTGTCAGGTCCTGTACTTGCTTATTATCTTTCACTCACTCATAACACACAATCAATTGTCCGTTAGGGGACTCATCCTATGTGAACCTTTGGCCTGCAGCTCGGATGCTCGCAGCCAAGAGGTGAAGAGAGGGAGCGCTGCCTGGGTTTCTCCATGAAGAGGCAGCCAAGGATGCACGAGCAACAGATGGAGTGATTTAAGTAGGTATTACAGCAGTGACAATGGCTACTTAGTAACCGGAGTACAATTATTACTATTATGATTATGGTGGTTGATAATAGGGCATAGGCATAGACAGTAGTATTGTATGATTGGTAAGTGTATATTGTAATTTGGACCTGGACATTTCCACACAAACACACTCATAGTCCAATGCTTTTTCTGACCACACTATATGTAATGTTTTCTAGCAAAGCTGAAAGGTCCACAATGAGAGCCGGTGACAGCTGTCCAGGTTCATCTGTTGAGTATTGGTCCAAGAAAGATACTGGCGCGACGGATAAAGATCCTGGTGCCACGGATGGACATCGGATATCTTCTGAGATAAGTGTTTCCTAACAGTTAACAGGGACCACACCCACTCACATAAATGGATGGCCCCCAGAAAAGGTCCAGTGAATGGGCCTTCCCCAAATCTGCTTTACTGAGCCTACATTATGTATGCTCTCAGATGTTATAGTTTATAAAATGTCTGGAAAGGTGAAAATGTGGATGTCTCTCCCAAAGCCCTTAAATATCGCTGTAGAAAAGCCAATCTGCAATCACTCCCTTCAATTGCCAATATACGATTTGATCGCAAATCGCAGCAGCCCTAGTACACAGGGATGCAAACACCTGAGTACACAATGTATTAGTACAATAATGGAGAACTTTAGACATTCAAATTTTAAATTGTTTGCTTTACCTCTGGTGTGATTGCAGCGTCAGACCTTTGGGAGTAGGACTGGCACAGCATTTGGCCTGGTACTGAAAAATTCCCCGACACGTCTTTCATGCCTCTCATCTGTTTTACCTGCTGGGTTGTCCTTCCAATAGAGAGCCACAGGGATGACGTATTTTTGTAGTCAGAACGCGCCCTGTCAATCTGCTACTTGGAAGTGCGCTGGGATCTGCGCTCCCCAGCATATTGCCAGCATTTAATTGCCAAGAAAACACACTATATGGACACATGGCCATAGAGTAAATAGAACCAAAAATAATCACATTTATAAGCTGAAATCAGAAAATGTAAACTTTAATAAAAGGCCAGACAGGGACATCATGGAACAATCTCATGTCATAACACAGCAGGCTACTACATCTTGGTCTCAGGGGAGGGTCAGTGAATGGAAGTAAAACAAAAACAAAAAATCCATTAATTATTGTTTATTGTAAACAAATGCCTTCAGACAGACCTTTTCTATGTATTTGGTTTAGTCCAGAGCTGTCAAACATATGGCCCAGGGGCCACAACCTGGCCCGCCAGAGGGTCCAGTACAAGCCTCAGGACCTGTATTTCTTGCGACTCAAATTTCAGATGAACAGGAAACTTGAAACTAGAGGAAAAAATGCAACTACAGATCCTTCCCAAAATTATTGAATATCATGGAAATAACATTGATAACCGTGGGCTTCAGCGGATTGTCAAGCAAAGACGATTTGGCGGAGATTCAGAGGGAGTGGACTGAGGCTGAAGTCAGTCATAACTGAGAAGTAACTGGGGGGGAGGGGGGGACATAAAAATACAACAACTGAGTACTAACTGCTGTTTTTCTTCATACTATTCTAATTTCGAGAAATACTGTTTTTGGGGGTTTTCTGGAGTTGGGTAACTGTCTGCCTTTCCGAAGCCCTGCCACTCCGAACGTTAACTTCTATTATTCGGACTGGCGGTCGTTCACCTTTTTTTCATAGGCTCCACCATTACGAAAATTCCTGCCTTCATTATTCGAAATGTCGGCCCTTCCTCGTTTTTCTAAAGGAGCCGCCATTCCGAAGTGCCGACCTTAGGTTTAGGCGTGGGGGTGGGAGAGGTTAGGTTTTGGGTTAGGGTCTGGGGGAGGTTAGGTTCAGGCATGGGGGGAGGTTAGGTTTGGCGTGGGGCTGGGAGAGTAAATAAATAAGTTATGTTTATACAGCAGCTTTCACAGACAGTCAAATCAAGTTCGGAGTGGCGGACCTTATGGAAATCGGAGTGGTGGGATTTCTGAGTGGCAATATTTCTGAGTGCCGATATTTCGGAGTGGCAGAACGTCGGAGTGGCAGCACGTCGGAGTGGCAGCATGTAACCCTGGAGTTGTAGGCCAAAATTATGAAAAATGAAACAAAAAGGCTAGAAATATTTCACTTTGTGTGTAATTAATCTATAATCTATGAAAGTTTCACTTTTTGAAAGGAATTATGTGGGGGAAAAAATAATTTCCGTGATATTCTACTTTTTTGGAAAGGCTCTCTCCCAACCCAATGAAATAATTAGTATCTTATAAGTGATGCTCATCAAGTTTCAAGAACCTGATGTCTCAGGACCTGCATTTTCTGAGACCCTAATTTCATATGAACATGAAACATTAAATAAAAAAGTGCAACAAGGTCTAAAAACCCAATGAAATAAAAAATATACATCTAAAGTGATTCTCATAGCTCAACAAAGTTTCAAGAACGCGATGTCTTTAACTAAAACAAAGTTAGGGTGAAATACCGGGCTAAGTCAAGACACAAACAGGTCCCAACCCACCAATTGAGAACCCTGGTCTGAAGTATGTCAAACAGCAACATCTGGATCTTATGGCTCTATTGCCGTTCAAAACTGACCGAGCCCCAAAATCTTGCAAGAAGATATGCTCGCCATCAGGTCACGGTGGAATTGTTCATAAGTTGAACCATTTTTCGACAGCTTGAGAAGCAGAAAGCAAGTCGATGAACGTGGTAGGTCACAATCAATGATTTCCACCTCCAGGTCTTGGGTTCGGACACCCCAGCCAGTCCAGAATGCCAGCAGCTCCCTCAGCACTTCCGGTGTACCTTTAAAAACATACATATAGTACACACACAAACACACAGCACATCAGAATATGGTTGCATATCTATTCTTATCAAAACATGATGGCATCACTCAATGGCATGGTGGCATCAGTAGTGACATCACACAGATTGATCAAGTGATATCATTCACTGATATCACTGATTGTGTCACCCACTGGTGATCAGTGATCCGTGAAGAAGAGGGGGCTGAACACTGCTCCTGATGTTGCTTTACAGAGTGAATAATCTTGAGCCGCTGTTTCTATACAATGTTATGTTGGGTCCCTGTATTTGATGGAATTGGACCTGGGGTGTCCTTGAGGAGTCACTGAACTTGCTGCATTTACATGGCGCCTACTGTGTGGCAACGATATGATATCTGATATGATATGAATATTATTCATATCAAAAAAGTTAAACAAAAAGAAACAAATGTAAGGGGTGGTTGAGTTGGGAAACGCACCGGTGTGTATGAATGTCCGGAGGAAACCCAGTATTCTGTGGTGGTCCTCCAGGGTGAGGATGTCATCATCAATGTCCTCCTCCCTTGGCCAGTTGATGTTGTCCAGTATCATCTATCAAATACATTCATCAATAAAATACCTAGAATCCTTAAAGGAACACTCTGCCGATTTTCAAATCGTTTTGTATTACTTTGTGTCGTACTGTTTGTAATGACATTGTGGCTTAGCTGCAAGCAAAAAATCCTATTAATGAAAATAAACTTTAGACACATTCAAATTTTAAATTGTTTGCTGTACCTCTGGTGTGATTGCAGCGTCACAGGTCCTTGGCAGTAGGACTGGCACAGCATCTGGCCTGGAACTGAAAAATTCCCAGACACGTGTGTCTTTCAGGCCTCTCCTCATCTGTTTCACCTGCTGGGTTGTCCTTCCGATTATCTAGCAAATGTACAAAAACAAAATGACTGGGGCTGCAAGGATATCGGAGGATAAAAAAAGATCACTGACACCTGTCGTGAAGGAGGAACTGCTTGTTTGCGGAACAATTTGAATTTAAAAGTATGGTGACATTTTTCAAAAAGTATGTTTGAAATCCTCTCAATGTGAACGGAACAAAACATGTAACAAAAAGTTATGTGGTTAAAGGGGGGACTAACCCCCGCAGATTTCTGGCAAAACTGCATTCTGCTTGATTTGAAAAAACAAGGAAAGAAACAGAAGAGCGTATCCTCCTCCAAAATACAGAATTCAGAACAATTCTAAGGGGAAAAAACAGAATTTGAGATTTGTTCCTTTTCTTCTCTGTTGTACCGTATTCGTACCGAACCGTGACACCCGTAGTGTACTACCAAATGTACTAGGTGAGACCCTTTCATAAAATAAATATCTTAACAATTTGCAATAGGTATCATTACATTGCATAAGATAATATATAGCTTACAGCATGGGATAGTATTTTGTCCCTCAGCCACCACCGGTTATTCTGTGTCACACCAGGCAGGTCCCAGGGCACACACCAAGAGTTGATTTTGGACTTCTCATCTTCAGAGAGGTCCTGGTCTCCTTCCAACTGATGAGTGAAATCGGGAGAGAAAAATTAAGAATATTTGCTATATATAGGTAATGATGATATAGGCAATCATGTGGAAAAAGCAACATGTAAAAACAACTTTAAAGACAATTTCACACTAACCAACTTCAAGATGTCCCGGACTTCGATGTCCACGCAGTCAGCCTCTGTTATTGTGGCCGTCTCTGCGTCCCCCCCAAACAGTACATGCACAATTGGAGGGCTCAGACCAACCAGACATGGCGCCCCAATTAAAAAACTGTGGCCAATGATCCGCCCAACCACCACAAAGAAGTCACTCTCCACAAGTGTCTTTGATGTTGAAGGAGTCAGGTGGTCCTGCTCTCCCTCAAACAGCAGTGTCTTGGTTTCTAGGGGGGGGGAATGATTTAGAATTATCGATAAGAGCTTCATAACTTCACTTCTACTGCAAGGATGTAAGTCCAAATATTTGCATACTTGGTTGATCATCTTCCAATCTGAACCCATTTTGGAGCTTTCCCATGACCCAGTCCATGACGTGTCTGGTGACGCCCTCTCCCACAGCATTATCACCTTGTAAAACACACAATTTTATTTCAGTAAATAGTTCCGAGTTCATCAACCTACCAATTGGATGACATTAAAAGTCAGCGCACCCATAGCTAGCTCAATCTAAAATAAGAAGGCACTCAGTAGAGTGCATACCTCCACCAATACTATGCAATTGGAGAGATAATTCATACAGTAAACAATATGCTTCGTAGAGTTTGAGCAGTAAATGATGTATACCAATCAAATTGCAATGCAGTGGTTTTGTCCAGTCCACCCGTGGTTTTTTGTAGAAAGTGAAAATGGCTTGATTCCTTTCCACTTCACTATCACGTAGATTCAGGGTGAACTTCAGTGTTTCTTTCTCCTGGTTTGCCTCGCGTACAGATGAAACATACAGCTTAGCTGCCTTGGCCGGATCAGATTCTGTAACCCAAGCTTAACAGAGACACATTATTTATGTGTACAGTATGTGTACACAGTAACAACATGACATGTCTTTCGAACAGGGCATATGTAGGAATCCCAAAGTTAAATTCAATACCTTTCAAGAGGTTTCCAATGTTTTAAGGCGTCAACGCCACTTTCGTCAGATCGGTGACGATACAATATTTTATAGAATATTTGGAAAACAATACGATATTTGCAGGTATCACAAAGTCTGCAGTGATAAGATATCGATTCTATTCAGAGGTCTGGGATAGATATGAGACAATATCATATGCTAATTTAACACAATCAGCACAATAGCTACAGAATTGGAAACATCTCAAATGGCGATAAGACTTTAATACTTTTTAAAGGCCTTAATTTTCCAGAAAATGAGGTAATACTTTTCAAGACCCTGTGTAACCTGTGTAAGGTGGTGGACCACTATCAGGCGCCAGGACAGCTTCAATGCACCTTTGGAAAACATATTGCAAATGTCAGAACACCATTCTTCCAAGAGATACTGTGCAGAGAGGGATATTTAGTTGGGCTGCAGAGCATAAAGCCCTAATTTCATCAGCACCACTGGCATATAGAAATTAGAGACTCATGACTCTATGCCAATTAGCACTGAGATTGAGGCAGCAATGCAACAAGATTCAAAAGAGAACAATGCAAAGTAGAAGTATTTTTAGCCATGTAGGCGGTTAACTGTTAACCGCTCGACTGCCCGTTCTTTTTTGTGTGTGTGCCACAATTACTTTGTCTGTGGAGTGTACACTTTTCTCTTTAACCTGTCTATGTGCTTTACCATCTTGAGAGGTGCCATGTTCCAGGGGGTGATCCAGAAAGGGAAAGTGCTGTTGAGGGTCCTCAACTGCAAAAGGGCCAGCTAAAATGACAAACATCACAAATAAGGCCTTTGACATGTAGGCCTCAAAATAGCTTTTTAAACTTTGTTCCCCTCTTGAGTGCCTGATCGCAGGGTACCCCCAGGGTTCTCATTTTTTTTAAAGTATGTTTATTCAGTTTTTAGTTAGCAGAGGGACAAAGACAAACCCTACACACACATACTGTATATATATACAGATATTATATATGCCTAACTGCCTATAGATATATGTGTGTGTATATATATATATATATACACAATATGTATATAGATATATCTACATATAGTTAACTTGTCCTTGTGCTTTACCTTGTGGAGATGTGGCGGCGGATTCCGGGACCTCACCCGGAAAGGGGACGTTCTGTTGCAGATCCTCAACTGCAGAATGGACTGTTCAAACACACACACATAAACGCCACAGGAGACATAGGGTATTATTTATGTTAAAATCAAGAGCTGAATGCTTGGCTGTTTTCCTTAATGATTTAACTAATTACCAATTGAGCCAGGCCTACCTACAAATCTGATACAAAGGTTACTTGAAGATCTGATTATTTCCCCTTGGAACAGAGGAGGAATGTTGTTCACTCACAATGCTTCCTCGGGGAACTCTGTTCCCAGGCGTTCAACCTCATTCCCAGTGGGAATTTCCCACCAATGCTTATATCAACAATCGAGTTACTGGATGCAACTCTCAAAGTACAAACCCGTATCATAATCGGTCTCCAGATTCCCCGTGAGATCTACCACTGGTGGAGAGGTGGAGTGTTGTGAGTCCTCCAATGCAGAAGGCCCAGCTAAAATAACAAAACATCTCAAATAAGCTTGTGCCAGTCTGTTATCTGTAACTTCAAGCTGTATTTGTCAAATATTCTGACTGCCCAAATGAAACATCATTTGAACTTGATGGACAATATTTAATCGGCACACAATGAAACATCTTATGAACCTGTTGCTGGACATCTTAGGAACTCAATGTCGGACATTATTTAATCAGTTTTTGCATGCAACTGTCAAATTTGGGGGGCACTTTAAAATATAGTAATTAGTGCTAGAGTTGCTAACGCATAGTATGAAAAACAGCACTGTTTGTGTGAGTCTGTTCTTCATCGTTGTCTTCTGGCAACCAGCTTGCAGGTGCTGATTGTGTTCGAGATGGAAATTTAATGAAAATAAAATGTTTAAAATATTGGGGTCAATTTTTGACCCTGGATTATGGTTTTTAGGTGCATTCTAAGAATTATTGGGGGCATTTATGCCCTTGCCCCTGGCGAAATTCCTACAATGAGTTCAAACCATAGCAGGACATCTTAGGAACTCGATGTCGGACACTATCAGCTTTTGCATGCAACTGTCAAGTACAAACCCTAGCAGGACATCTTAGGAACTTGATGTCGAACACTATTAAATCAGTTTTTGCATGCAACTGTCAAGTACAAACCCCAGCAGGACATCTTAGGAACTCGATGTCTGACATTATTAAATCACCACTTTTTGCATGCAACTGTCAAGTACAAACCCCCATCTGAGCCTGTCAGTCGATTCACAGGGACAGCTGCATCACCAGTCTCTCTGGCATTCTCCCTTAAGAATTGATTTGAAAGTTATGTTTCTTGCAATTGTCTAATCATAGCTAAGGGGCAATAGAAAGTAACTTCATCCCCTTGCTGCTGTGGCTCTACTGGCATGATGGATGGCATCCACAAGTACAATATTAGTATTATTTTAGAATATAAATGGCATTTTTCTAAATGATGTAGTGGGCAGATTGGGCCTCAGACCTGGGGTCAAGTTAGTCTTTAAATTGGCTATAATCATCATCAGTATATAAATGGGAGCTGGGGCCCTGTTTGTTTGTTTCTCTGTCCCACTATGATTGTCCCACTATGATGTTATAAATCCCACTGTGACATCATCCTTGATGTCATAAGTCATACATCCTACTGTGACATCTTCAGGCCCACCTGCAGTACCTCACAGTTTGGGAATCACTGCTATAGCCTAGTTTATTTTTTCCCAGCCCGAGCTCTGCCCACCCAGCCAATTAAGATAAAATCTCAGCCCATGCCGACCCAAATCCATACGAAAATACCTGTCGGGTTCGGGCTGACATTGAGAACTCTAATTGTTATACATTTAGTAGAAGATTACTCAAATGTAATGCAAATAGATGGAACAGCTGCATTTAACAAATGAGCTAGCCTTTGTTGATGTAGAAGTCGGCATACTTCATATTTAATTGACATCTGACTGGAATAGGTTGCAGTTAATAACTGTTCAGAAAATAAAGACAGTTTGCTGGTAAAGAAACGTCTACATAATGACTATTTTCAAATATGGAGCAGTACCGTCTACAGGTCTGGTTGTGCTCTCTCATTTGTGAAAAGGCAAATTCCTCTCCGCACACAAGACATGGGATCTGGGGGCCAATGTCAACAGGTTCATGATTCCCTTCCTAGATGGACAAAGGAATAACACATCTGGACATTTACACAACACCTAACAGCCAATCAAAATGTATTGAAATACTAAACTGACCACATGCCCCATGTCAAAGGATTTTGGCATTAAAATTTGGAGGAGCAAAGGGATGAAATCTAAAACTTGACTGGTTCACATGATTTGGTAACTTATTAGTTTACATCAAATATGTGTATACCATATCTGTCTAAGTTGCCATGGTGTTTACAGCTTATGAAAGCACAGTGAGTGTTTGACCTAATTGTGACCGTTGTAAAAATAGTAATTGCGTTAGTTATGTAGTGATCTACACTCAAAAAGGTTACTGCAACAGCATTACTGAGACATGAAGTATTACCTGAACCACACTCAGACTGCACTGAAGGGGGCGGACATAGATCGTGGCATTGTGGATGAGGAGACTTGGATCCTTGAGATGCTGTACTGTGTAGCCCTCATTAGGGCAAGGGAGTAGAGTAAGGAGACGACTCCGTGTGGTCCCGGAGATCCTCAAAAATTCGAATCCCCCTGCATCTCTCATCTTCGGATATGACGCAATGATGAAATCTCTGAAATCCTGCGGGCTGCGTAGGTCACCTGAAAAATTAGCATAATTAGAAAAATAATTTAAACAATTGTTCCCGTTTAATCGCTGTGAAGTCAGTTTAATTTGGGGGGTTTTCGTGATTATTGTCAAAAAGTGTGGTGCGCCGTGTAAAAAACCACCCTCTGCTTTTTCCTCACCTCGCGCAACCTGCCCATGACCCTTCCCACATAATAAATAACCCACCGCCATGCAAATGTTCAGCCCAATCCCACCTGGGGTGTGGGCATGAGGGGTTTTGCAGGACTTTCCAGGAGTCAATTAGATTTGACGTGAGGTCCACTTTCTCAGGAGTTGGGCCATGTAATGAGTGATTAATCTGAATTAGACTTTAAAATTTGATTAAAAACAAAACAAAAAAAACAATAGTTATGCCATGAAACTTCTGATTTATTGGCCATATACTACTAACAACGGGTTTGTCCTCCCTACTAGAAACTGTGAAACAGTATAAAAACACACCAGCAAATGGCATACCTTGAAAGCACAAACGCTTCTCTCCCAACCCTGCACGTCGGAGACGCTCCTTCTCTATCCTTGGCGGGACAGAAATTGCATCTTTCCGTGCAAGGCAACAAAATGTGTGTGTGTATGATGACACCACCGCATGGACCCTTCTTGAACTTGAACTTGGCGGCTGTCTTGGTGGCTGCCTTGACCTGGTGCTGTATGCAGCAAATAGTCTTGACACTTCAACTAGAAAGAGGGGAATAATATATTAAACGGTTGCTAGGATCAGTCAGATCAGGAACAAAGACCATGACAATATATTTTAAGACCTCAACGCCACTATCGTCACATCAGCGATAGGGGTTGTAAATCACAAGTTTCTATATAATATTTAGAATATCAAAAATAAGGAATGACATTTGAATGAGATTAAAGGGGAAGATTTACAACCCTAATCAGAAAAAGATAATGTATAAAGTGGAGTAGAGCTGCATGGACATTAAAGTCAAATCTATACATCAGCTCACCATAGAAGTGCACCTCTATGGTATATAATATGGGGTATCTTGTTCAAAATAAAAGGATATGGACGAGAGACACTCTAACTCTAACTAATTTTCAGAATTAGCTCACTCCCAAATTAGGATTATGGGGAGTTGGTTTAGTTAATAGGCATTACAGCAATAATTATAATAGAATGCTATGTTATGTATACTGGAAGATGTGTGAAGAGTGCTCACGGACGCTTTTGCCTGACAGATGACAATGTGGCACAGCTGGACAGGAGTTTGATCTTATGCCTGGAGAGAATCTGGCAGACTCAATGAACTCAGAAAAATTGTGAGGAAGGAACATGGATATCTTGATCAAATACAGATGAGTATCACCAGTATTGTGACCTACTAACTGTGTTGTGCCATTGTCTTATGGGATGCTGTCAAAGTGGAATAAAATTGAACTCTTGGACTGTCTGAAGGATATACTAGACTTTGCGAAGAACTGCCGGACTTATGTTTTCACAAAGAGGCCGTTAAGAATGGTCTTGCGAACTGGTTGCCATTTCTTAGAAAAGACAACTCGAACTGTCAAAATGGTCACAAGGTCCTTGTCACACGGGACTATATGGGGCACAATCTTCTTCACAGTGGATTATTTTATCTTTCAGATTTATGTGATGTCACATGTTTTGTTTCATGTCAAGTTATGTGAATTCAATTTATAGTTGAATCCAGATGTTTGAGTGGTTGATTTCCTATGTTTTATTTTGGTCTGAGTTTTGAACTGACAGACGTGACGTATCGCCAGACCCAGGATATTTTACTACAGGCCTGCATGTATCCTGGTTCTAGTGATAATGGTCAGGTGTTTTGGGTATTTTCAGAGATTAATTATTTGGTGGTTTGGTTCCAGTTATCCACCTTACTTTTGGCGGCCATTTTGCCTGATGGGTGCTTCTTCCGGTGTGATCCTCCCAGCCTTGTTGCCGACAGCAAAAATTTGGTATGTTACATACTTATTGGCCAAGTTATGTTCAATTCAGCCAGTGTACAAGGGAGTGTAGGCGGCCATCTTTTCAAATCAAGTAGAATACCGTTTTAGGAAATGGCAAGCTGCAACAATAAGTCACGTTAAACCGGACCTTGTACCCACAATTATTTTTTACAGTGGGGCATTCAAAAATAAGGTGGATACAGTATGTGAATTCAGATTATATTTGATTTAAGATGTTTTTGGTTGATGTGATTAATTTGAGATTTTTTGCCTGTCTAAATCTATATCCATCCACAAGAGCGTCTCGCAGATGTGGACAGAGATTGATTTCCTTTTAAAATGCTGGTGTGAAACTATTAGTGTAAACATTTGCCATAGCTTACCATCAACAGGGTGTCGGACCTGAGTGACGCCGTCTGGCATTCCTGGTCTTGACGCTGCTGTTAATATCGACATGAATACATTAGGATGCAGCAACAAGTCTGTAGCAATGTGTTTGTCTTGCAAATGGTGCACAGCTGGACAGACATGATCCATTGATTATCAAAGACACTCTTGACCAGCTTGAAACAGTTTATTTCCTTTATTTAGACAGGTCTCATTCTCAAAAAGACTGGTCGGACAGCAACAGCAATAGGCCTACAACACAAAGTTACAGACAGGACATTCAACCCAGTGAGAAGGTAAAAACATAACATTAGTGCAAATGTGCCAAAGTGATACACTGCATGAAATACGCCATGCTCATTTTCATATTTACGAACCCTGACTCGCTATCTCTCTATAGCTAGCCGGCTTAGCTTACCATCCAGAGGAGGTTGGCCCTGGGTAGCGGAGTTTGATGCCCCTGGCCTGGCTGCTGCTGTAAAGATCAACATGAATATATTAGGAAAGATGCAGCAACAAATGTCATGGGAGCTAACGCAGGCTGATGACGTCAGAGCGAACATCATGAACCGCCTCCGTCCATTTATTTCACACATTGCTGCTGTCGGGTGGAAACCTTGTAGCTCCAAATTTGTCAAATTTCTTTTTATTTCAGAAATTGAGAAATGGATTGAGTGGGTACCCAGGGCAGGGCTGAAAATTCACTTTGCAAACTGGGGGGGAATTCCCCCCTTATGTTCTTCAGATATTGGGGGGGGGGGGATTTCTGCTTCTCCTGTCCAAACATAATTTCACATTTTTGTATATAAAAAAGGATGTTCACCTGTAGTTTATGCACACCTGAGTCTAAATTGCTTTTGTCATTGTGTTTTATCTGCAGACTAAGCAGTCATCGGCTTTCGGTTCTATCAAAGCCTTTATTTTTTGTATTGAGTGATGCACTACTAACACACTCATATCATATCAGAAGTGTTCACAATAGTGATGTCAGTTAGATTTGGTTACATCTGCCTTTCTTACTGTCATGTTAGTGAATGGGCAGGCATGGGAAGTTTGTCCCACTATAATTTATAGTCTAAACCATTATCTGTGTCGTTCCACTTTATTGAAAATGTTTCCACCTGATTAAAGAAAATACATTATGTGATGTTGACTGATGTTTTTATGTATTGCATCAAATAGTACGTTGTCTTTAATCAGGTAGAAGCATTTCTCAATCCAAAGTGAAAGGACACAGATATTATCTTTAGCGTTCGCTCCCGTTAGCCACCGTAACGTTAGCTGCTGTTGTGTCATCGACCAACACAAAACCTGGACGTTTCATTTTGGGTAAAACATGAGTTTTTTTTTTATGGATTACGCCACCTCTGGGAATATGAAGTTCTTTGAATGCGGGGACATTTCACAAGAAGTGGTTTGCTGCTTGCCGAGTGAAGCTACTTCAGCAAAACAGTCCGTTGTCAAATCCGTCCGACCAGTCAGCCGTATTCAACAACGTTGGTTCCGCAAGCAATTGCGCGACTTCTCCCGCATTATAAATTACAAATCTGCGGGAATTGACACAAATATGCGCGATTCTCGCAATCCAGAGCCGAATTTTAAGCCCAGGGGTACCCAAAATAACCTGTGAAAGTTCCAGGTAGTTTGGACCAGTGAAAGATGTTATAAATCTGGTGCCGTTATGCGGGAAATTTGATTTGAAGTCAGCCATATTTAGCTAGCCAAGCTAACTACCCAGTCTGGGTAAATAGCTATATATCTGAGACCAAGATTTGGACAAAGCACTTTAAGTAGCTAATTTGGTCAACACGTGTTTCCCCAGCTGGACTGTTCTAGCTAGAAGATAGTAGCATTAACACGCGGGAATTGTGTTTTCAGAGCATAGCTATGTGCTCTCTAGCTAGCTAAGCTAACTAGCATTAACAAGCTGGGTAGCGACTAGCCCTTCTGTGTACGAGGGCTAGTCGGGGATATGCCGCTACGTTAAAGCCAGCTACCAAACGTTATAGACACATTTGAAATATCCATGCCACTTAACCCTAGTCAATCTGTGGGCTAGCTAACGCTAACTTACCGGATTGGCTCCTCACTCCATGAGGCCCTTGGTGGCTCTGAGCCCGAGGTGGCTCCGAGGTGGCTCCGAGCTGGACGCTGTGTATAAGAAATAGCTAGGTTAATAACAAATGGACGCGAGGAAGGGGGGGGGTACATTTTAGATCTCATAACGTTACTTACAGCGATCCCGTTCTTCCAATTGCTCAAGCCTGTTTGCCGCCTCTCTAAGCAGCTCAGATACGCTGCGTCTTCCAGTGCTGGCCATCGTGTCTTGGTCGCTGTGAGTGTGACGCAAAAATATTCCCCGCATTCTTCTTCTCGTTTTTAAGATTGGTGGTTAGCAAACAACGGATTGATGCAATACCGCCACCAACTGGTATGAGGTGTCGATCAGAATCTATTAGCCTGTTATTGTTGTTCGAAGATACTCAAATATGAATCAATAACACTTATCTCCTGATTTATTTTGCTAAGTATCTACTAACTCAAAGTTTACTCTTACCACTCTGAAGTCCCGTACCAGCTTTCACCTTTCAGCCTCGTATCTCTGACAGTGTATGAGGGTAGCCTATATATCCAGCTACTAGCCTACCCCTATTGTTTATTCTACTATTCATTTTATTGTGTTCATTTCATTGTGTTCTACAGGCATTCTTTTACTTTACTTTTTACTATACTCCATTTCCCTGTGGTGCTGTTGCATTTGTATATTGTGTGTGTTTTAAGTAGCCTACATTCTATAATCCATTGCATCACTTCTACCAACCTGTGAATCCTGTAGTGACACTAATGAATGGAGAAGAGTATTGATGTTTTGCATGATTTTTATTTTAACTTTTATTTCGGGTCTGCAGTGATAGTAGACAGACAGAAACGTGTTGATAACACAGTGCACCTTCTATGTCTGTATTTTGCAGAATGCCAAGTAGCCTAAAGAGAAAATAATCATTCCAACGCACACTGACTGGAGTTTTCCTTCATCAAGTGTGTAACAGTAGCATTACATGTTCTACTGTTTCTTCTTGCCCCCAATCACATCTGCCTGTATTGTTTTCTACAATGAATAGTGAACTGTTTAATCCAGTGTGTCCAAACCTGAGTCTTGATATAATTGTCTCATCTCTCCTGTTCCTTCCTGCGCCTCTCATTTCTCCCACTTCCCTTTGCATACTGTAAAACCACTGTCCTTTCCTCTCTTCCTCCCATTGCTTTTGCCACCTTCCCCTCAACCTCTGTTTAATATGGCCATGACTTCTGTTTTGTTCTTCGTTAACTGCGAGGTGAATGTGTTTATTTTTTTTGGAGCCTCCTTTGCAATCTTATCTACCATCTCATTTCCTCTGAAATCTTCATGGTCTGGAATCCATACAAATGTAACTGTAAGACCCATCATGCCAATTCATTGCACTTCAATCAAAATCTCTGGTCTGCTGTCTGAATGACTGTACTGTAAACTGGCTAGTGAATCTGAACCCATGGTTGATCTCAACGGTCTTGTATCTTCTATCCACTGTACTGCCATCAACATTGCACTAATTTCTGCTGCGTACAACGATACACCCTCACTGATCCTTTTCCATACTTTAACCTTAAATTCCGGAACAAAAAATAATATCCCTACTTTATTAACCACACTCTTTGATGCATCTGTATAGATATGTGGTATTCATATGTCAGGCATGTCCAAAGTCCGGCCCGGGGGCCAGATGTGGCCCTTTGACTGATCTTAAGTGGCCCTTTGCTTGTCTCTCAAAATATACTATGTGGCCCTCCACACAGTATTGGTTAATCAAGCAAGTTCAATTCGCATTTTTTCTGTTCACCTAATGACAACAGCACTATCATACAGTTTGTAGACAAGCACCATAGGAACAGCACAGGCAGAACTAATGTTTTCAGATGATAAACACAATTCTTTACTGTACAATTGCATTGTATGTGATTTTGATTTGTATAACCCATATGATGCGAGAAGCAGCTGGCCGGCCCCCCGGTAATTTCACATTATCTAATCTGGCCCCCATTAAAAAAAGTTTGGACACCCCTGCTCTATGTGAATCACAAATAAACTCCGTCCCTATCCTTATTGGAGAACACTTCTTTCAAGTTCCCGGCACTCCCGATGCTTCTAGGTGTATTACTTCCCTCTGCAGGACTAGGAGGAACCCGTCATAAAGTTACATGGCTATGTTCAAGACATGAAAACACCAGTGCATGTACAATTTTCCCTTCCCTTGTTTTATTATCACATCACAATGAAGTCTACTTCATTTGAATTGTCTTATAAAGGACATAAGTCAGATATCATTTCGTTAACACCAATTGATGCATTATGACCACAGGTCTAATTCAACTGAATGCAAAGTTGTTGATTTATAATCTGTCTCCCTGGTATTTGTCCTGCTTATGTGCGTGCACACTGAATTATAATTTGAGACTCGTTTAATTTGTTTAGAAAAATTATGATTTTAACTGGATGTGAATTGCAACACATTGAACAGTTGAATGTACACAACGATGGTAGATCAAAAATACAAAGCAACGAAATGATGGAAATGTTGTGGACTTTTGTCATTTTTCTTCACCCAGTGAAACTGGCTGTCAGCTAATTCTTACAGAATCACAGTTAGTGATAGATCACAGTGCAGCGGCTAGCTTGTGGACAGAGCAGAGTGTACTCAGCATCAATCTGTATACATTATGGTATTTCACATTGAAAATGGTCTCCAGTCAAACTGTAAGCAACTGTCAGTTGGTGAAGTTCCACCTCCACATAGCCATGATGATCCTGTCCATCAGGAAAAGGGAATCCTTCACTAAGGCAGGTAGTAGCAGGGGAGTTCCTTGCTCCAGTCTTTCACTGTGGAGAGTCATTGTTTTCCAGCGCTCCTGGATGCAGTGGTTATTCTTACATGCAAACTCCCAAGGCTGGCACTGTGGAGGGGGGAGGTAGGAGGGGTTGGCTATGGAGGGATAAAAAAGGGAGAGAGAATACGGAAGAGAGCATGAGTGAAAGAGACACATAAAATGAATATAACAGAGAAACAGGGGAGGAAGTAGAAGTGACAAAATAAACTTTTGAATTACTAATTTTTTCAACAAGAA
This sequence comes from Poromitra crassiceps, assembly GCF_964638095.1. Lineage (NCBI taxonomy): Eukaryota > Metazoa > Chordata > Actinopteri > Beryciformes > Melamphaidae > Poromitra > Poromitra crassiceps. The sequence continues at coordinate 531,301 of NW_028152240.1, read as the reverse complement.
AAACAGGGGCTTTTTGGAAAGCATGAGTCAAAACTGCTGAGTGAGGAAAGAAACAAGCTCTTATCAGAGCCTGAAGTTGAGGCAAATGGTCAGTGCACACTACACAGGGATTAAAGTTAAAAAATTGACTTAAGATATAAAATATTCTTTTTTCAGTGCAAAGCGCTCATCAATGTTAGTGGGGCCAGGCAGTCAGTCAGTCAAATCTAGCAGAGGGCGGACTTTCCTTCCTGTTTTGATGTGGTGGGAATGGTGGGACAGAGGAAACAAGAGATGAAAAGGTGATATTAGCAGTCTTAACCCTGTTGCACATGCAGCCCTGTGCGACCTCAGTGCTCCACAGGTGCACCAAGCTGTTTGGCCCAATGCTATCTGCCTAGGCTTTTTTGAAGTGGATGTGCCTGTACCGACGCTTCTGTGTGATTGTCCCCTAACACCACAACGTAAAGCAACATGTGTATTCAGCTTGGTGAGAAGGAGCTACAGTTCCAGTTGGTCCAGAGGCCATGGATCATGGTTAGCTTCTCACCAAGTTTAAAAGAAATGTTAATGTCCCATTCACTACAATATGTACATAGTATACATTGCATATGTCTATGTATTTTTAAAGTATAGAGTATTATACTGACTTCTGGGCTACTGGCCAGCTACAGGACTAGCTGGCCAAGTTTTGTTTTCCATCTTGTCTTCGTAGTACTGCTTTTACTCTGTTTGTTGTAAGTATCCTTTGTGCTCATTGCATTTTACTATTTCTTATCTTTTTACTTTTGTATTTTACTACTGCTTTTTACTCTGTTTTGGATGTAATGTATAATGTGTCTGGACCCCAGGAAGACTAGTGGTCGTCTTGGTGGCAGCTAATGGGGATCCTTTTAAATAAACAAATAAACATTGAAGCATCCTTTAAATTGAAGCAACCACATAACATGACCCACTATTGTCTTACCATGCGATTCTGTCTCTGTCAATTTAGAACTGTTGCAAGATAATAATCAATTGTAACGCGTGCAAAATATAGAAAATAGTGTGTGACATGCAATCTATTTTTTTTAATCTATTTGAGCGTCACTCTTCTTCTTTGAAATATAGATTTCAATTTCCAGTTCTGTCCAATGCATGCCACACCCTGAGATAGAGTTTCAACATACAAAGAAAGAACTGGTTCCTGGAATGATTAGAGATTTATTTTACTGACTAACCTGGAAGATTTGAGGCCTGACTGGAGGTGGTGAGAGGGTGGGTCAGGGACTCTGCTCTGCTGGCTCTGCTGTTTGAGCCGGTAAAGCTGGAACAGCTGTATTCTACTGCAGATCAGATGCTGGCCCAGGTGTCCTCCAGGTGTGTGGCTCTGTTAATCAGATCAGTGCATGTATTCAGAAGTTACAGGACTGATGGCTGTCTATAGGATACTTTTTAAATGACTATATTCAGTTTAACTCAAAGATAATAGGTTGCACCACTGCTAATTATTTAGCTAAAGCTAACATTTACAGTTAGTCAAACAATAGATGGTTACATACCTTCACTCTCCTTGCCCTGCTAGGTAGAACTAGTTAGACTAGACTGTATGCCCTGCACTACAGCACTCAAGCTACACAAAACATGCTGTGAGACAGTCACAGTAAGCTTGATAGTGACTGCATGAAAACTGTTACCTGACACAACCTGAAATCATTAGTGTACACTATGCTACACTGTACTACACACCACAACAGAGGAGTTAGCTTACAGTAACATTTTGACAGCTAGCCTACACTACTACTGTACACATCACTCAGCACAGCGCATGATGAATACGAGTAGTAGTTAACGTTTTGACAGCTTAGCACACAAGTAATTTCAGATGACCTGATAGCTTTGACCAGCTAACGTTACACAATAACATACAGCAAACAGATATACAGACAGTATATTGCTATATGACCAGTAGCTCTTTTCTAAACAAAAATAAGGAGCAACACGAACAGCCAATACTATCAAATACTTTAGTCATGGTGCCATCATATCTTACAGCTAATCTAACGTTACAGGCACAGTCGTAAACAGGGGGTACCAGCAGGCCAGGGGACACAGAGATCGATCGATCAGATCTATTGCAGTCACTGTATTTCACAACACATCGGCTCTCTAAAGTACAACAAAGCAACGTCAGGTTAATTCACAAATGGTCATATTATGGCGAAATATAAGATACATTACTTCCAAAACTGTCCAGATTGTCTCCTTCCTTCTGCCATCTTCGCAAAGTGAACAGATTCTGAGACGTGCGGTCACGGTGCCTCTTGTAGCGATCTCTTCTTGAAGCGAGGTAGCCATTTTGTCCCCGAAACTCCGCGGTTGCGGCAATACTCCTGTACTTGTTTAATTGTTGTTATTGAGTCTATTTCTGCAATAACTGCACTTTATGGCTGTTTAAACTCGACAAACGCTGACATTACTCTCCGAAGCAGACATGGCAAGGAGGCGACCATTAGTGTTTTGTGAAGTTCCTTCCGGTCACAATGTCAAGGAACTAGTCAAGGAAGGATGAGACAACAGTCATCTCACACGAATTTTGACCAGACTTTGTGTGGTCAGTTCTATTGAAGTGAATGGGGTGGGCAGGGTAAGTCCCACTATAAACCATCATATCTGTGCTGTTTCACCTTTGATTGAAAAATGCTTCCACCAGATTAAAGAAAATACATTATGTGATGTCGAGAGTCTTATCCTTCTTTTTTTGCCTGGTCTTCAGAGGTGCGTGGGATGAACCAATAGGCGAAGACTTGAGCCCATGACGGCCAACCCCCTAATCTGCATTGAGCAGCAGGCATAAATGCACGGGCCGCCCCCCTAATTTGCATTGAGTAGGCAGAAATGCATACAGAAAAGGAAAGGAAGCAAGGACGCATCACTAAATACAAAGGAGACATCACTAAATACAAGGCACATAAATAAATGGGAGGTAAATAAAACAGACATAAATAAAATAAAACACACATAAATAAATGCCATAAATAAATGTATAAATGTATAAATAAATGTATAAATGTATAAATAAATGTATAAATGTATAAATAAATGTATAAATGTATAAATACACAAATAAATCATTAAAGAAATATATAAAACGTACAAAAATAGGAAAATACACATATATATACATTTATGTCATCTACATTTATTTCTACATATATTTATGATACATATATATGTATTTATCTGCTCATTTATACATGTATTCATTTATTTGTTGTTACGGCAGTCCCGGCCCTCCATAGGTTTAGGGCTGAAATTGCTACTTTTTGCACAGATACAGTATATATGTATATTACATGTTAGTTAAGTAAGATGTATTTTTAAAGGTTAGATAATTGAACTCTTGCCAGATGAGCTACTGGAGTTTGGCGCAAAGAATATGGACTACCTTGCCTCAAAGGCGCTACTTAACCGTGTTGCTTGTGAATTAGGGCTATACAAATAAACTTGACTTGACTTGACATGATGGGGAGGCTCGGGGGGGGGGGGGAGTTGGCATGTTTTCATTTGAATTTTTCTCATAGATACAAACTCAAGCGTGGTGTTATGTTGGAATGTTTCTCTCTTTTCTTATGATAGATAAAGACTCTTGGTTGATGGTAGCTTGTTTTCATGATACTGTGAGGGCAGGTGTAATTATTTGGCATGTGGTAAACAAAAAATAGTTATTTATTTTCATTTCTTCTACAGTCATGGGTAAAGCAAAGACCACGGCCCGCTGCCCGATCCCCGACTGTCCAACAAAAGACAAAGCATATCAGTATGTTGCGAAACACCTGAAGGAGAAACACAACATTGAAAACCTCCAGGAGAGAGACATACTGACTAAATTGGCCTCAAGTAGCCAGCAAGTGCTTTGAAAAGCTGGTCATATCAAAGATCCGCCCCACACTCCCCCCGGACCACGACCCGCTACAATTCGCATACCGGCCCAACAGGAGCACAGCGGATGCAGTAGCACACGTGCTCCACACCGCCCTGTCCCACCTGGAGGGGAAGGACACCTACGTAAGAATGCTGTTCGTGGACTACAGCTCAGCATTCAACACCATAGTACCCTCCAGGCTGGTATGCAAGCTCAAGGAACTGGGACTTAACACAGCAATGTGCGACTGGATCCTGGATTTCCTGACAGACCGCCGCCAGGTGGTGAGGGTGGGCAACCTCACCTCCTCCCCACTGACCATCAGCATAGGAGCGCCCCAGGGGTGCGTCTCCAGCCCCTTCTGGTATGACCTCTACACCCACGACTGCGTGGCGACTCAAACCTCTAACACCATCGTGAAGTTTGCAGACGACACAGCAGTCGTGGGGCTGATCTCGGGGAGCGACGAGACGGCCTACAGAGAGGAGGTGGGGGCCCTGGAACAATGGTGCCAGGACAACCACCTCTCTCTGAACGTCTCCAAGACCAAGGAGATCATTGTAGACTACAGGAGGGGGGGGGGGCGCACCCCCCCCAATCACCATCAACGGCACAGTGGTGGAAAGGGTGGACAGCTTCAAGTACCTGGGAGTCAATATCCACCAGGACCTGACATGGGCCGGCCACACCGCCACTGTCGTCAAAAAGGCCCAACAGCGAATACACGGACTCAAGCGCCTGAAGAAATTTGGGCTAAGGAAAGAAATCCTCAGGGACTTCTACAGAGGCACCATTGAAAGCCTGCTGACTGGCGGCTTCACCACCTGGTACGGGAACTGTACCACCATGGACCGCAGGGCGCTACGGAGAGTGAGACGCGCGGCACAGCACGTAACAGAATGTGAGTTGCCAGATCTGCATGAACTGTATAAACAGCGGTGCCTCAGGAGGTCCCTGAAGATCATCAAAGACACAAACCATCCCCACAACAGCCTGTTCTCCCTGCTACCCTCAGGGAGAAGATACAGGGTTCCGAAAGCACGCACAAATCGCTTGAGGAACAGTTTCTTCCCGCAGGCCACGAGACTCCTTAACATACACAAATAGTGTAGTAGCCGCACTGTACCGTACTGTAGCTGCTACCACTACGTATGTCTAACGTTTAATTGTATGTTTAACACATTGAGTGCCAGCCGTTTTTTCAATCCTGTAGGTAAGTTGTGCCAGGTTTTTTTTTGAGGATTCTGGCTCATTTTACAAGAGCCGAGGATTATTTTCTGTTAAGACTTCGTGAACACCAATCATCTAAAAATAACTAATAGAATGTGTGCTTTCTCTGTCTAAAAGAGTTAGTTTGCAGAGTTAGTAGTTATGTAGATATTAGCCGTTGAGTACAGCATGGTTTCAGAGATTTTCAGAGAGTTTGGAGATAAATGGATTTTTAGAACCACCTCACGTGCCTGTGATTATGGGTGCCCTTGGGCAAGTCTGTATACTGTATTGTGTGTGTGTGTGTGTGTGTGTGTGTGTGTGTGTGTGTTCGCGCGTTGCTCCGCGGCTCTGAGAGGAAGAGATCTCTGTCCGTTCTTTGCCCCCACAGCGTGTCTGTCTCCCACTCTGTGTGCTCTCTCTCTCTCCTCTCTCTCTCTCTCTCTCTCTCTCTCTCCTCTCTCTCTCTCGGGACTAGAGAGAGAGAGAGAGAGAGAGAGAGAGAGAGTGTGTGTGTGTCTCCAAACTCCTCCCTCCGTCTGTGCTGCGGAGGGAGGAGGCTCCGCGGCCGCTCTCGGCAGTCTGGACTGTAAAAACTGGCTCGTTCGTTTCTTCAGGTGTCGGCTGAGAGCTTTGAAGAAGCTTTTGCGATTCTGGTCTTATTTATGCGCAAAGGTACTCGAGTGTGTGTGTGTGCGCGCGCGCGCGCGTGTGTGTGTGTGTGTGTGTGTGTGAAATCGAAAGAGTTTTCGGCCAGCTATTTCCTTAAAAATTAGACTGGCTTTCCAGCGGACCCGTGGCTGTGGCTTTCTCTGTCTGGAGAGAACTGTCGCCACTTAGTGGTCGGTAAAATAGATTATACACATTCTCTTCCTCCAATATTGATATAGAAGATGTAAAAGGGGTTGATTGATGTCCCACCGTCAAAAAAAAAAAATGTTTATGTAAGACGAGATATCTCGTCTTTGGCACTCAACGGGTGGATTATGTAAGACGAGATATCTCGTCCATGGCACTCAAGGTGTTAATAAGGAATATGCTATTTGCACCTGTATGTCAAATACGCCGAATTTAAAATGCCGAGTTTAATTGTATGTTTAATAAGGAATATGTTATTTGCACCTGTATGTCAAATACGCAGAATTTAAAATGTTTAAGCACGTCTAAAGTATGCACCCGACACGTGCACCTATGTGCAGTGAATATGCCACTGTCTCTGACTTGTCTTATCACTATACTGCCTTATGCTTGTTGTGTCTCTTGTTGTTTTTGCACCCATATGCCCTGTTATATTTGTTATATTTGTACTATTTGCACTATGTTGTAAACGGAGTCCACAGCACAAGAATTTCACACGTGATACTTGTACCATGGAGTGACAATAAAAATCTTGAATCTTGAATCTTGAATCTTGAATTTTTCTCATAGATACAAACTCAAGCGTGGTGTTATGTTGGAATGTTTCTCTCTTTTCTTATGATAGATAAAGACTCTTGGTTGATGGTAGCTTGTTTTCATGATACTGTGAGGGCAGGTGTAATTATTTGGCATGTGGTAAAGAAAAAATAGTTATTTATTTTCATTTCTTCTACAGTCATGGGTAAAGCAAAGACCACGGCCCGCTGCCCGATCCCCGACTGTCCAACAAAAGACAAAGCATATCAGTATGTTGCGAAACACCTGAAGGAGAAACACAACATTGAAAACCTCCAGGAGAGAGACATACTGACTAAATTGGCCTCGGGCCACACACTTCTGGCCAAAGGGAGGTGCACGGTCTGTGGCAAGGAGGTGGGTTTCCTGCGGAAGCATTACCCGACGCACAGGGCAGACATGCCAGAAGTGGAGCTGGAGCGGCATGTGGCAAATGCCAAAAGAATGGTCACCCTCGACCAACTTGCCGAACTGCGGGCCTCCAACCCCAACCCCCCCCCCATGGTTTCAACCCTGGACATGGAGGAGGAACACGGCTCCGAGCAAGATGGAGAAGATGGAGATGGCCCACCCTGCCAGGACCCCAGATGCATTGCCCAAAGGGAGGAAATTCGCAGGGTGCAGTTCCGCATCAAGCGGCTCACCAACTGTCCAAAGGTGCTGCAGGAGCGTGGTGGGGCTCCTGCCTCTCTGACCCGCTCTGCCTCTCGGCCCTCCTCCAATGAGGGATCGCCAGATCCGGCTGCTGCCTGCCTGCCCCCCTCTGCCTCTGATGCTGCCACTCTGCCCTCCTCCCCTGAGGCAGAGGGAAGAGGGAGGAAGAGGGTGAGGAAACGCAAGCATCTTGAGCCAAGGCAGATGGGAGGCAACACTTCTGCCGGGTCCCCTCCTGCCCCTTCCGCTGTGAGTATATTGTCTATAGCCAGACAACATTGTTTGTCTTTTTTTTTTACAACATAATGACTATGGAATATAACAACTGTTCTTACGTAAGGAATTTAGATAGAAATATGGGTTTTGATATCCCTATTGATTCAATAGGCTAATACCTGGTAATATCAGTATGTGTTTATCAGGCTGATATACTTACCTCATACCTGAGAAAGATATTATTTAATGCACAGCTGCCTCCGCTGCTGCAAGAGGAGGTCGTCTTTGATGAAGGGAGTCTGCCTTTTTTTATGGGTGACGTGAGTAAAACGTTTTACTGCCAGACAACATTGTTTATCTTTTTTACAACATGCTTAACTCATTGAGTGCCATGGACGTCTTTCGACGTCCAATTAAATAGTGACGTAGAGTGCCAAGGATGTCTTTCGACGTCCAATGCGTTTTTTGACGGTGGGACGTCGATCAGAGCCTTCTGCATCTCCTGTACAAATATTGTAGCTATTGGAGGTCTATAACCTATTTTACAAACCCATTAGGTGGCGACAGTGCTCTCCAGATTAGAGACAGGTCCTGAGAAACAGGAGGAAAAAGCCGTGATCAAAGAGAAACCGATGCATGCTGCAGCCAGAGCCATATAGATTGCTCTGTCTGCAGCTGACGTCGGGCTGCGAACAGGAGTCAATCCGCGCACACAACTGAGCCCCTCTGTCTCTGTCTGTCTGTCTGTCTGTATAGTTTCTCCACACGATTAGCCACCAGAAAAGCAGCACCCGACGCCAAACCATTCAGCAGTCCGGTTTGGCTCTTCCCTATCGCGCTGGGAGCCGCCCGGCACACACAAACGGAGCACTCCGAAAATAGAGTGGGTGCGTGTTGGCTGTGTGTTACGTGTGGGGAGGAGTTTGCAGCTGAGGAGGGGAGGGGGGGAGAGGGGGGTGGGGCACGCAGGGCATCACACAACTACACCACGTCACTACATCAGAAAATATTATCTTCAGACTCAGTGAATGTGCTTGAAATGCTGCATTTCACAAAAGGCGGAATATCTCAGCTAATAATTTGAAACGCCTGTATTTGCTCAAAACGACCTATCTTCTCCGGCTCATAACTAAAGAACGGAAAATGGTATCAATAAACTTTTTTTTGCTGATGATACAATAGAGCCAGTTCGTTCTTTGTGCGTGTTCGGTGTTTACATAGTAATATCACACAATATTCTGTGGGCCTCGAGAAATCACTGAAAACGCTCTGAAAACTCTGGCACTGGGAGCTTCCGTTCTCCAAAAGTGGCTGGCACTCAATGAGTTAATGAATATTGAATATAAAGAATGTTGTTACACATAGCTGATATACTTACCATATAGTGTGATAACTGTGTGCAACATTGCATTTCTTGTGATTGTGTGTCAGTATGAGGATGATGAAGGCACGGACTACGTCGACAAGATCATCTCATCTTTAAATTTGTGGGAGGTGGAGGCTCTGGATCCCGTCCTGGCTACGCCTCAGGCTCCGGCTCCCGCCCTGGCTCCGGCTCTAGCTCCGGCTCTAGCTCCGGCTGCAGCTCCGGCTTTAGCTCCGGCTGCAGCTCCGGCTTCAGCTCCGGCTCCGTCTCCACCTCCGGGACCGTCTCAAGCTCCAACTACGGACAAACAAGTGAGTGGGTTTGGAGGAGGCGTGCTCTAAAGTGGTCCCAAGTCTCTACGACCTTCTCTTCTCGGGCCAAAATGCATTATTTCCCCGCATTTCGGGCAAATTTATAAAGGGACAAATGCCACTTTTATATAGCCATTCTTAACAATCATTTATTTCTGATAAGCAGCCCAAGCAGCAGTCCCAGGGGATCCAACTGACCATGGAGATGAGGGAGATCTTCGGCGGCAGAGGAAAGGGGTCCAAGATGAGAAATGTTCTGCTCCCAGACTCAACCAGTGAGAAACATCACACTGTGTGTTTACTAATGTGTAATGCTACGTTAGCTGTAAATAACTCATTTATCATGTCTTCACAGAGAAATTCATGGTGTAATACAGGGAGTACCTGAGAGGAGACTCCGTGACCTTGACACCCAAAATGGTTGAGAACGCGATGACCGCATACGGGCACGTAAAGGCCTGGCTAGCCTATATGATGATGGGGTGGAAAACCCGCGACTGGTGGTCATGGCAGTTTTTAAACAACCGAGCGCGCCTGAGAAGGTAAATGTAGTTATGATATCAAGAATGAACTAACTGGTTACAACATAATCCCAATATTGATTAACACAAACTTATCTTCCCACAGCATGTGCATTGTCATGCGAGAGCTAGACTGGAGCCCCCCCACCCAGGTCAAGTACCTGGGAGAGATTGTGGGCTTTCTTGAGTATTTGAAGGTCATGAAAACCCCAGCTACACGCCTCAAAGAGGGAGAGATTACCATGCTGGTCACTGAGGCAAAGCGGCTCATCAAATTGATTGGGAGGAAGCTGTCATTGCACCAAGTCCAGGTGAAGGCCCGCAAGGAGGAGCGCTTAATCAGCAAAGAGGCCCTGAGGACCTGTATGGACAAGGCCAGGGAAGCCATTCCCACGTTACTGGGTGAGTTCTCATTCTAGATCCTGTTTGTGTGTCTGTGTGTGTACACTTACCTATTATACCTACCTTATACCTTGAGAAACAAAGTTCTTATACATTTTTCTAACCGACCTACTTTCTCCTACTCGACTCATACTTCATTGGATGGCTAAGAATCTGTTCCCCCTCATTCTCGTTTCTCTCCACACAACCTGCTCTCTTTGGCTGTATTCTTATTTCAGCCAAAATCAGGGAGGAGCCACACCCACACAGCATCAGGGGCAAGGGGTGGGACACCATCTACCAGTTCTACGGATACCTCGCTGCATACATCTGCTGCCTCTATGGGTGCCGGTCGGGGATTCTTACCAAAATGTCCGCGGAGGAGGTCCGCCACCCGCTTGGGAACCCCGACAGCGGCTTCTGCATCAATGTAAGTTTAAAAATGGATGTAAAACAGTATCAAATGCCTTTTGTTGTTGATGATGTATAATGATCATTAAGGTTTTGTCTGTTGGATGTGTTTGTCTCTTTGTCTGTTGCAGGTTGTCAAGGTCAAGGTCAAGGTAAACTTTATTATCCCATAGGGAAATTCAGGTGGTCAAAGGTGCAAGCATGAAAACATATAGAAACATAATAATAAACCATAAATCACATGAGGACATCGAAGGTGCAAAAATAAAGCATATAAAAGCATAAAAACAATAAATCACAAGACCTAAAAATTTCAGTTTTGTGCACTACATGTCTCCATGTACGTACACACACACACACACACACACACACACACACACACACACACACACACACACACACACACACACACACACACACACACAAAATAAAACATGAGGCTACAGTGCACTGTGCATACAGGTAGTTATCATCGCCCTAACATACTAAAAAGGAGGGAAAAGAAGCAAAAAACAGGCTATTAAGTTTTGCGTTTACTTTTTGTGCTGTCTTGTTCATTCAGCATTCTGATTGCAGATGGAATAAAGGACTTGCTGAACCTTGTGGTTCTAATTTTCCTTTGCAGCATCCTTCCTTTGCCCCGATGGCTGAGTTGGAACTTGCTGTGTAAGGGGTGAGCAGGGTCATGGATGATGCGCTCGGCCTTGCCCAGAATGAGATCTTTGCACAGCTGGGCAGCAGACGTCTGATCACATCCGATGACCCTGCTTGCCAGCTTAATCATGCGCTGCAGCTTAGCTTGATCTTGGTTGCGCATGTTCCCAAACACACAGATCAGGCCAAAGGACAGGATGCTCTCAAGGATGGCCTTATAAAACAGTTGCAGGATGTAACGGTCAACATTAAACAGTTTCAGTTTTCGTAAGAAAAACAATCGCTGATGCAGCTTTTTGACCTTGGCAGTAGCACATTCATTGAACTTCAGCTGGTCATCGATTTCTATCCCTAGATATTTATAGGTCCTAACTCTTTCAATCGGTGCCTCGTTAACAAGGGTGGGTGGAACTTCTCCTCCACTCCGCCTGAAGTCTATGACCATTTCCTTTGTTTTGGTCACATTGACCTGAAGGAAGTTGTCAGAGCACCATTTGCTGAAGTGCTCCACCTCTTCTTCAAAGCTACTCAGGGAGGCATCGTCCGATTTGAGGAACCCCACCAGGGCTGTGTCGTCTGCATACTTAAAGTAAGTGTGAGTGGAGCCTAAAGCTCGACACTCATTGGTGTACAATATGTACAGTATGGAAGACAAAACACAGCCCTGGGGGGCTCCTGTGTTGATTAATTTTAGAAGAGAAACCGCTACGTTAAAACGGACCTGCTGAGAGCGGTTCAAAAGAAAGTCATTAATCCAAATAATAAGCCTAGGATTCACATTATAATCCATCAGCTTGCTCACCAGCAGGTGAGGTTGAATGGTGTTGAACGCACTGCTGAAATCAATGAACACTATTTTCACAAAACTGTGAGGTTGTTCTAAGTGTTCATATATGCTGTTGGTCATTGTCAGCAGTGCATCATCCACCCCCCGCTCTGGCCGGTACGCAAACTGGTAGGGATCTAAGGATGTTGAGACTTCATTGAGGAGATGTTTCAGGACAATTTTTTCGAGACATTTCATGGGAACAGAGGTTAATGCAACCGGCCGCAGGTCATTCATCTCTTTAGGCCTGTTGTTCTTCGGCACAGGTATTATTAAAGAGCGTTTCCACTGGTCTGGGATTACCCCTGTATCCAGGGAGCGCTGAAACAGCTTTTGAAAAGGAAAAGCAAGTGAGTCAGCGCATGATCTCAGGACCTTGCAGCTAATGCCATCTGGACCCTGAGATTTGTTGATGTTAACACGCAAAAACTGCCTTTTGACCTCGTCCAGAGTAATTGTGATTTCATTAGCTGGAAGACCTGTGAGTTTATCAGCTGCTTCAGCCTGCTGTGTTGAATAATCAACAGAATCAAATCTACAGTAAAAACTGTTTAAATCATTGGCAAAAACAAAGTCATCATCGACAGTCATGGTGTGCCTTTTGGGTTTATAATCTGTCATAATTTGTAGACCTTGCCAGGCTTTCTTTGAGTCGTGGTGATTAAAAAGAGACTGTATCTTGTCTCTATAGGCAGCCTTGCATTCTGTTATTTTTTTCCTAATTTTACTTTGTACAATTTTAATTTCCTCTTTACTGCCCCCGGAGCTGAACAGCCTCTTTTTCTGATTCAGCAGTTCTTTCAGTTCTGGAGTGACCCAAGGTTTATTATTTGGGTATAGTTTTACTGTTTTTTTGGGGATAATTAAGTCCTCACAAAACGTGATATAACTTGATACAGCGAACGCTGCATCATTAAGATCCTCACATGAGTCCATTATGATCTCCCACTCCGTGCGGTGTAGACAGTCATTCAAAGCGGCAGTTGCCTCGCTAGTCCAGCACTTGGCTTCAATTTTGCGTGTCTTTTCTCGGCGCAGCCGGGGTTGGTAGGCAGGGATGAGCCGAATCATACTGTGGTCTGAGCTCCCTAGCCCTGGTAGAGCCTTGGCGTAATAGGCTTTATCCACGTTCCCATAGCAGCGGTCGAGGCAGGCATCCCCCCGAGTGGGGCATGTCACATATTGATGGTATGCCGGTAGAAGTTCAGTCAGACTGCACATATTAAAATCCCCGAGAATTAATTTGGCCGCATCAGGCGACTTTGCTTCAGCCTGTGCTACCAGGTCGCCTATGATGCTGGCGGCTTCCTTGACGTCAGCTGAGGGAGCAATGTAGACGACAAAAATACATGTAGAGAACAAGACTGTCCGCTCACACGGATATGCCCAGCTCTACTTCTTAACAGAGGAATATCGGTGGTTCCAGGACTGGTTGGAACTGAGGGAGAGGGGCGCCCCTCCTAGCCAATACTTCCTGAACAGCGGGGGCAGCGGCTCATGCAAGAGTCTCATCCGATACTTCCGCAGGGTGTGGCGCGAGATGGGGCTCCCGGGAAGGCCCAGCTTCCTGGACATCCGTACTGCGGTCTGCACATATGTGAGTTAAACATATGTCAGCTATGACACTTGGTTCCTATGGGGTGCGAGTTGATGTAAAGTGGAACCAGGCTTTGACCAGTCTCTTCTTTTGTTTTCAGAACTACACAGAAACTGACCCCGCCCTCAGAGTGGAAGTAGCGCAGTTCATGAGCCATGACATTGAGTCCCAGCGGCGATTCTATGCCATGTACAAGACCGTTGGGCGGGCACAGAGGATGCGGGAGATTTTCCAGCATATATCTGCTGCAAAGGAGCGGCAGGAGACAATCGCCGCCCTGGCGCCTGAGGAGCCATCCACCCTGTCCACCTCGTCACCACCAACCCCATCCACCTCGTCGCCACCAACCCCGTCCACCTCGTCGCCACCAACCCGCCCAAGGGCCCGGGTCTGCGACAAAGGGCCAACAGGTAGGCGACGCGGCTCACCCTCCCTGACAAGACAAGACCTCGGCAAAGAGTGGTCCTACGAGACCCCCGCCTCCCCTCCCAAGACCACAAATCCGAGCTGGGGTATATACTACCCATTGAAGACCCGCACAACCCCAAAGAAGAAACCCCAACAGAAGGATCCTGCCCACAGCCCGCGCCGCCCTAGCCACTTCCTGTCTCGACAGCGCCGCAACCCCCGACAATGGGTGCCCTCTGCCCCAACCAGCCCAGAGAGCAGCCATGCAGAGACCTCTGGAACCTCTGGAGCTGAAATGGTAAGTCAAATCATGTATGATAATGCATCAGTCTCTCCTAACAGTGCCCACAACAAGTTCACAACATTATTTTTGTCTTGTTTTGTGCAATACACAGACACCGGTAAAACAAAAACAAGCACATGTCAGCCCAGCTAAAAGACACCGAACCAAGAGGACCCTAACCCTAACCCCCGAGATGCAGGAAAAATACTGCTCCCCCAAGAAACGTCTTCTCATGAAGCGGCTGTCGGTGGTGTTGAAGCCGTTGGGGAGACAGCTTAGGTCACGGCTGGTATGCGACCCGCCCTCCTGCACTCTTCCAGCTGCTGAGACTGGCACCCCCTTCTCCACTCCTGCACCTCCTGACGCCCCTATCACATCACCTGCCACCCCCTCCTCCACAGCTTCCCCTCCTGACGCCCCTATCACATCACCTGCCTCCCCCTCCTGACGCCCCTCCCACATCACCTGCCACCCCCTCATCCCCCTCCTCCCCCTCCTGATGCCCCTCCCACATCACCTGCCACCCCCTCCTCCACTGCTCCTCCTCCTGACGCCCATCCCACATCACCTGCCCCCGCCTCATCCACTCCTCCACCTCCTGACACCTGACCACTCCTACCTCCCCATATTTTAGGAATTGTGATTCACTGTTTTTTATTTGATTGATTGATTGAAGTGTTTATTTCGAATATGAAAGCAAAATAATAAAATAAAAGCCATTTCAGAAACTAAGAAAAATAGAATATATACATATTCGAAAAGGAGTGGGAAGAAGTAAAACTTATTAACTCCCACCCCTTCTCCATAAATAATAAATAATAACAAGCTTCCTGGTCTAACCCTGTCTATATACTACTGTGTAATATTTACTAGTAATTCTGTTTCAGATTATATAATAATATGAAAATATAAATATAATATATACACATCATACAATAACATGTATACATATATACATATTAATATACACACACATTCATATATTTCAAGTGCCAGTTTACATTCCACTGTTATTGTTTTTGTGAGTCACATATTTTTATTTTAGGCACATAACTGTTTCAGTTATTTAAACTTTTATTCTGTGATTTTGGAGTAATAATCACTGCTTTATTTTATCCCTGGGGGGACAAATTTGTACGGTTAATAACAAAAACAACAAGAAAAAACAAAAAATGCACTTGCAGAACAAAAAAAAAAAAAAAACCTCCACAAGGACACTGCCTTGACGTGGCGTGGCGGTTTAATGCCTGTGTGATCCCAGAGGCTCTGGAGAATGGTAATCCAATCTCCCTAACATATTTTCAATTTGGTGCGCGTTCAGGCTAGGACAATATTTTAGGGGTGTGGCGACGCACTTGCTGTAAGCGTAGCTCCACCCACTTTGCCGCACAGCCAGGCCACCTTTCGAAGCCTACTCCCTGCGAATCCTAGCCTAAACAGACCTACGCCATGCAAGTTAGGCCCTGACACAGCTCAAATCCTGTCTCAATAACTCAGAAATCTATGATTTAACCCAAATGTGACACTGGACGCTATGGGACACACAGCAGGACACACGGCAGAAGACCCATTCTTGCTACAGGCTAACTACACAACCTACTCTACAATGTCAAACAGTGTTTATGGCCCTGGGTTCAACGAGTGAATTTGACTGAATTTCTCTATGTGACATGGTATGGCGATTCTCTGGACGACAACTTGCTCCACTCCCCGCCATTTTGAAAGGCTGAGTGGGAGCGCTCTCATCTTCTAGTATGTTATAGGTGGCGGCCATGTGACTACATGTGGTTGATTTGGTGCAAATCTGAGCTACACTACACCCCGGCACACCTCAAAATGTAGGAAAAGAAATAAACTCTGTTTTCGGGCGGTTTGATCTTTGACACGCCCTTTAGGTAACTCTATTAACTAACTAACTATTATTATATATATATATTATATATTATATATATATATATTATATTATATGTTTTTTTACTTTCTTTATGCAAAGAAATGCTATGCTTTCTTTATAATATGTTATGACATGTTCACTCTTCAGTTGGACATTGCATCTTCGTTGAAAAGGTAAGAAACTTTCTTGCTTCTCACTTCTTCTTCTTATTATATATATATATTATATTATATGTTTTTTTACTTTCTTTATGCAAAGAAATGCTATGCTTTCTTTATAACATGTTATGACATGTTCACTCTTCAGTTGGACATTGCATCTTCGTTGAAAAGGTAAGAAACTTTCTTGCTTCTCACTTCTTCTTCTTATTATATATATATATTATATTATATGTTTTTTTTTACTTTCTTTATGCATTTGACCAATTGAAAGGACTATAACATGTAAGGGAACACACACTTCCATTAGCTCAACTTTCTTCCATTTGGTCAACTAGATTCGACTTGAAGAATTTTACAATAGATTAAAGGAACACTCCGCCCATTTTCAACCAGCTTTGTATCATTAGAACATCAGTAGTATATCAGAAAACTGTAAACCGTTTTGAAGTCTGTGATTTAATTTGACAGTTATTGAGTGTTAAAGTGTGGACCAGTGACACTAACTCAAATTAAAAACTCATTAACTCAAATCAACTCTCAATAACTGTCAAACTAGATGAATAATGAATAGTTTGACAGTTATTGAGAGTTGATTTGAGTTAATGAGTTATTAATTTGAGTTAGTGTGGACCAGTGATGTCACTGGTCACACACACACACACACACACACACACACACACACACACACACACACACACACACACACACACACACACACACACACACACACACACACACACAATACAGAGTTGGCTGCAGAATTTTTTTTTTTTTCTTTAGTTTCAAGTCTTGACATATCAGTGGGGACTGAGTTACCATGTTTTGGTTTGCATTTCTCTCAAAGATACAAACTTAGGAGTGGTGTTATAGCATGTTATATGCATTTACTCTTTTCTTATCTCATCATAGATACAGACTCATGGGTGATGTTAGCTTGTTTTCATGATAGTGTTTTATTTGGCATGTGGTAAACAAAAAATAGTTATTTATTTTCATTTCTTCTACAGTCATGGGTAAAGGAAAACAAACGGCCCGCTGCCCGATCCCGGACTGTGCAACAAAGGACAAACGATATCATTATGTTGCAAAACATCTTAAAGAAAAACATAAGATTCTAAACCTCCAGGAGAGAGAGATCCTCACAAAATTGGCCTCGGGCCACACACTTTTAGAGAAAGGGAGCTGCACAGTCTGTGGTAAGGAGGTGGGTTTCCTCCGGAAGCACTACCCAAAGCACACGGCAGAGGTCCCAGATTTGGAGAGGCATGTGGCAGATGCCAAAAGACTGGTCACCCTGGACCAACTCGCCGACCTGCGCGCCTCCAACCCCAACCCCCCCATGGTGTCAACCCTGGACACAGATAGTGCTTCCGGAGGAAACTTCCAGCAAGACGGAGCAAGAAGGAGCACAGCGGAGCACGACGCAGAAGCTGGAGAAGGCCCACCCTGCCAGGACGGCAGATGCTTAGCCAAAACAGAGGAACTTTTCAGGCTGCAAGTCCAGATAAAGCAGCTCACAAACTCTGTCTCTCTGCCCCCCTCTGCCTCTCGGCCCTCCTCCAGTGAGGGATCACCAGCTCCGGCTGCTGCCTGCCTGCCCCCCTCTGCCTCTCTGCCCTCCTCCCCTGAGGCAGAGGGAAGGGGGAGGAAGAGGGCGAGGAAGGATAACAATGTTGAGCCAAGGAAGATAGGGCGGAAGGAAATAGCGGCAACACCTCCGCCGGGTCCCCTCCTGCCCCTTTTGCTGTGAGTATATTGTCTATATGTTGTATAGCCAGACAACATTGTTTGTCTTTTTTTACAACATATTGATTATGGAATATAACAACTGTTCTTACACAGACCTGGTAATATCAGTATGTGTTTATCAGGCTGATATACTTACCTCATACCTGAGAAACAAAACAGTTATACATTGATTCTTTAATGCACAGCTGCCTCCGCTGCTGGAAGAGGAGGTTTTCTTTGATGAAGGGAGTCCGCATTTTCTTAATGGTGACGTGAGTAAAACGTTTTACTGCCAGACAACATTGTTTGTCTTTTTTACAACATACTTAATGAATATTGAATATAAAGAATGTTGTTACACATAGCTGATATACTTAACATATAGTGTGATAACTGTGTGTAATATTGCATTTCTTGTGATTGTGTGTCAGTTTGAGGATGATGACTACATCTCAAACATCATAGAAAATTTGGATTTGTGGGAGGTGGAGGCTCCGACTCCCGCCCTGGCTCCGGCTCCCGCCCTGGCTCCGGCTCCACCTCAGGCTCCGGCTCCAGCTCCGGCTCCGGATCCCGCCCTGGCTCCGGCTCCCGCCCTGGCCCTGGCTCCGCCTCAGGCTCCAGCTCTGGCTCAGGCTCCAGCTCCGGCTCCGGATCCCGCCCTGGCTCCGGCTCCCGCCCTGGCCCTGGCTCCGCCTCAGGCTCCAGCTCCGGCTCAGGCTCCAGCTCCGGCTCCGGATCCCGCCCTGGCTCCAGCTCCCGCCCTGACTCCGGCTCCGCCTCAGGCTCCAGCTGTTATTCTCAAGTGGTCCGAAGTATGTGAGACCTTTGACAATGACGACACAGACCACATTGACAAGGTACTGGCATGTTTGGTAATGGCTGGAATGGAAACCGCCCTCCTGCCCTCTTCCAGCCTCTGAGCAAGGTCCCACATCACCTGCCAGCCCCTCCTCCAATCCTCCCCCTCCTGACACCCCTCCCACATCACCTGCCACCCCCTCCTCCACAGCTCCCCCTCCTGATGCCCCTATCACATCACCTGCCACCCCCTCATCCCCCTCCTGACGCCCCTCCCACATCACCTGCCACCCCCTCCTGACGCCCCTATCACATCACCTGCCACCCCCTCCTCCCCCTCCTGACGCCCCTCCCACATCACCTGCCACCCCCTCCTCCACTGCTCCCCCTCCTGACGCCCATCCCACATCACCTGCCCCCGCCTCATCCACTCCTCTACCTCCTGACACCTGACCACTCCTACCTCCCCATATTTTTGCAATTGTGATTCAGTTTTTTATTTATAGTGCCAGTTTATATTCTACTGTTATTGTTTTTTTTGTGAGTCACATATTCTTATTTTAGGCACAAGTGTGAGAAATACTCACTGCTTTATTTTATCCCTGGGGGGACAAATTTGTACGGTTAAAAACAAAACAACAAGAAAAAACAAAAAAACATGAAAAAACAAAAAATGCACTTGCAGAACAAAAAAAAAAAAAAAAAAAAAAAAAAAACTCCACAAGGACACTGCCTTGACGTGGCGTGGCGGCTTAATGCCTGTGTGATCCCAGAGGCTCTGGAGAATGGTAATCCAATCTCCAGAGACTCTGGGATCACCCAGGCTAACTAAAGTGTACAAAATAACCAATTACATTTTTTTCAGGTGGAAGTTGAAGCATTATCTATGAAAGGTGAGTGGGAAAACATTTGGGGTGGGCTCCACCAGAGTGAGGACATGCCTAGGACTCATTGCGAAGCCTACTCTCTGCAAATTTTAGGCAAATCGGAGTTATGCTGTCCAAGTTAGAGTCCAAAACAGCTGAAATATTGTCGAAATCCAGAGATTTCTGCCGATTTACAGCTGTGGTCGAGTCTAGCTCGCAACTTGCTCCACTCCCCGCCATTTTGAAAGGCTGAGTGCGAGCGCTCTCATCTTCTAGTATGTTATAGGTGGCGGCCATGCGAGTATATGTGCTTGATTTGGTGCAGATCGCACTTAGTCTTTCAAAATGGCGGGCACTGGAACAAGTTGTCGTCCACAAAATCGCCATACCATGTCACATAGAACAATTCAGTCAAATTCACTCATTGAACGGAGGGCTATAAACAGTTTGACATTGTAAAGTGGGTCATGTAGTTAGCCTGTAGCAAGAATGGGTCTTCTGCCGTGTGTCCTGCTGTGTGTCCCATGGCGTCCAGTGTCACATTTGGGTTAAATCATAGATTTCTGAGTTATTGAGACAGGATTTCAGCTGTGTCAGGGCCTAACTTGCATGGCGTAGGTCTGTTTAGGCTAGGATTCGCAGGGAGTAGGCTTCGAAAGGTGGCCTGGCTGTGCGGCAAAGTGGGTGGAGCTACGCTTACAGCAAGTGCAACTTCACGCCCCTCAAATATGGTCAATTTGAGGAATCTGAAGGTTACAACCTACGGTTGATTGCTATTTGCCTGCCATTTTGAAAGGCTGAGTGCGAGCGCTCTCATCTTCTAGTATGTTATAGGTGGCGGCCATGCGAGTATATGTGCTTGATTTGGTGCAGATCGCACTTACAGTAGTCTTTCAAAATGAATTTCAAATGGGCCCAGGCCACACCTGGCCCTCACTCCTGTCCTTGAAATAACACCATGGCAAGACCTCTGTCCATGGGAAGCCTGTTTCAGCGCAGCACCTGACCAGTTTCACTTTTCAGTGCTGCGTTCTCACGTTCAACTGCTCCTCCACTCTGCAGATGACAAACACAGTGGGTTTTCAAATCAATACCATAGTAATCTCTAGGGGTGTCACAATATATCGTCCCACGAAATTTCGCGATAGTAAAACGTCACGATATGTATCGTTGAGATGAAATCTCATATCGCAAAAAAAAAAAAAAAATTTTTTTTTTTTTTTTTTTTCAAAAAATAGACTAAGAAACGTCTTTGTTTGTTGAAGTTCAATGTGTGGAAAGTAGTTCAGTTGAACAAGTCTCTGAAGAGACACATGAGAAGTTATACAGGAGAGAAACCATTCAATTGAGTTTCTGGCAAAACTGTTTACTTGACAGGAAAAACTGAAGATGCATAAAAAATAGATTAAGAAAAGTCTTGTTGTTTGAGTTTGAAGAAAAACTGAAGATGCATAATGAGAATTTATACTGCTGAGAAACCTTTTAGTTCAAAGTAAATCTAAGTGACGGTGTAACTCATTCTATTTCAAGATAAGCCTTATCTCCAATCTCATGTTTTTTCTAGTTGTTATTGTAATAACAGCATGTTTTGTATTTGTGCATTTCAAATAAAATACTACTTTTCCAGTCATATATTGTCATTATTCAAGTTTAAAAAAATATTGTTAAAATCGTATCGTATCGTATCGTTATCGTGAACCCAGTATCGTGATACGTATCGTATCGTGAACTGAGTGTATCGTGACACCCCTAGTAATCTCCTATTTGGCTGATTACTTGATTGACAAAATGTGCTCCATTATCACTGCTAATCATCCTAGGTCTTCCCCACCTTGGAATGGTTTCAGTGATCATGGCTTTTACTACTGCCTGAGCATCATTTTTTTTATACATAAAGTATGAGTCAGTTGGTGGTTTGCAATGATTTTTTTTTTTTTTTTCAAACCTATTGTATTTCAAACAGCTGTGCAGTGTACTGTGTGTGTTGTGTATACTTTCTCAAGCCTATCTATTGTATTTTGAACAGCTGTAGCGTGTAAGCGTGTGCGTGTGTGTGTTTACACTTTCCTGCTTGTGTCCATGCAGTGAAGGCCCTCTCTCTGTCCCCGGCACAGCGCCACACCCCCTTCCAGTCAGTTGAATTCATTTTGGTATGAATCCTCTCCGTCGCTATTGACACTGTCCAGGTTGAAATTGTCCATTCAGGGCATCAGGACACTCGTTCTTCCAATGCCCATAGCGGCCACACAGAGCGCATTGGTCACGTGCTAGGCGCGGACGTCGCTCTCTCTCCTGACGACCCCTGCCACCAAACTGTCCATCTGTTCCTCTCCCTCGGCCCCTGCCATCGCTCTGCTGCATGTTGCTGTTGTGGAGGAATATCAACATTTCCTCGTGCAGGGCGTTCACTCGCTTAAAAGTCTCAGTGAGGCGAACAAGAAGTTGCATGCACGTATTCATCATGCTCTCTGCTTGGTCTCTGACAACTTTCTCACGTTGAAACCTCATGCCCTCTGTCCAGAGGAGTTCTGCATCATGAGGGAAAAAGCGGACTTGGCTTTCGTGGACCGGGGGGTTCTGCATCCGCTGGTGGCTGTGCGGGTATCGACGCATCTGCCTCCGCTCCCGGCGCACCTGTCTGGCCCTGGAGAGCTGCTTCATCTCGGTCTGCTACTGCTGGGGTGTGGCGTGGCCGAGTCCAGACAGAGTCCTTCAAAGACACAATAAAAGACACTAGCGGAAATTAGCTGTCCTCATACAATACACAGAAATATGTATATGTATGTAGATGTATACACTTTGTAGTAAGAAAGTGTTCAGGACAACAATGTATAATGAAATAACAAAATAAATGTATGTATCGTGTTGTATTGCTTTTGGCTTTAACAGCAATATAGGGAAGATTATTATTTCTGTTTCCTCTCTTTTTTTTTCTTTTTTTTTTTTTATGGCAAGTTAGACCATAGATGTTATACAGTCTACATATATATATGTGGCTCCCAATGTGGAAATGTTGGTACCAATCAATCAAAACATATATATATATATATATATATGTTTTAACTGATGTGGTTTGGTGCAGGCTACTGTGTGTGTGTGTGTGTGTGTGTGTGTGTGTGTGTGTGTGTGTGTGTGTGTGTCTTAGACCACGGCGCTCAAAACAAACAGTAAACCCACCATGGATTTGCAAAACAAATAAACACACCCTCTTATGTTGCCGGCCGGCTTACTCAAACACTTATGAAACCTTAAAACCCAAATAAAAGTAGGTTTTGTGAATTTTATACCTCCTCTCACAGAACTCAGGTCTGGGTATGTGTTTTTTCCCCCCTTTATACTGCAGTTTTAGACGCTAAGTAATACCTTTCAACCCGCGTCTTACTGTTTGTCCGTCGATCAAACAGGCCGGTTTTTTTCTCTAAACCTTGCCCAAAAAGAGTCGGCTCTAGTAAGCTCCCCTTACGCGTGCGCCCTCTCCTAACGCAACGCCTCACCCTCTAGGCAGTGAGTATATCCGTACGGCAATAGTGAGTTTTATCTAATATTATCTCATGCGAGCATCCCCAGGACACATCGCACTCCCCTCAAAGGCAAAAGATTGCCCAGGCAGAAGTTACTTCCGTTTTCCACTACACAATCCCCCAGACCTGTACCTTTTAGCAGAAATTACAATTGTCTATGTTTTAAAACCAATTGTATAACAGTATTCAGCTAAATAAAATTTTTGCATAATTGGTCAATCAACAACAATGCATTCCACACTTCTCACCGGATTTTTTTTTGTAGATCTCAGTCACCGGGCAGGGCTGCGCGGGCGGGCCGACCCCTCCACTCGTGAGCTAAGTCGAGGTTCGAGGTCCTGACAACAGGAGATGATCAATCAGTCGACTCCCCGCTTACAGCCCGGTCCAGCGAAAAGATTACAATCCCGGGCAGAGCCCCCAAGTTGTTGTGGAAAATTAAAATGAAATGCCTTGTTGATGCACCAATAAATTAGTTGCTCGTTTGTAATGAATAAAGATTTGTTTATTTCAATCCTCAGAACTCTGCAGAGTGTCACAACATCAAAATCATTGTGCCCCGAACATAAACATTTCATGTCAGATATAGTCAGCCCAGCCCCTTGGCTCAGATGACTGGTGACTGGTTCAATCCCACGGGATATTTCCCATGGAGACAAAATAAGACCCTGGTCCTTACAACAAACTAAAACAAAATCTTCTCTACACCAGGAAGACAAAATACTATGTTATCCACTCCTCTCCAGCTGGGTTTGCCTTTTAAACATAACAAACTGCTTCCCAGCTAAAGTAGTTGAGTGCCTCAGAATTTATCCATGCATGTCAACTAGCTCATAATTAAACAGAGTCTACTATAATCAACAATCAATTAATAAGCAGTCAATCAATTATTTTACCCTGACAGTCACTACGGAAGAAACTCTTCCTCCCCGCCGGTCAGCAAAACAGCGTAATTTTCATGGGATACGACAAGGAAAAATTACCCAGGCTAGGCACCAAACGGCCCGTTAAGCAACTGGACAGCTCCACAAGAGTAACGCCGGGATTGCACTGGTTGCATTGCGTTGCGTTGCAGCTGTTCTCCGGTTTTGCTCCGTGCTCTGTGCTGCGCCAACACTAACCGGCTGCGTGCAGAGCACGTCACGGCTCTGCTCCGCCAGACAGCTAGAGTGACGAGACCCACAGGTTATCACTGTAAAATCGAGCGAGACAATTTGTATGTGGGATAAATACAACGACAAACAGGCAGAAGATCATTGTTCCCAACTGGAGGAGCAGAGGAGGGGTGGGTGTTGTCCTTGTAAAAAGGATGTGTTGTGTCATATATTATTTTGTGGTTTTCCACTTCAATTATGAACTTTTCCTCATACATATTTGTCCTCTGGCTTGATATTGAATGCTGTAAACACCTCTGCCCTGTTGATTTCATGCCTGGCTCCGCCCAACTTGCTGCGGCTTTGCTCCGTCATCCGTGAAAAATATAACCCTTGCGTATCTTTTTCGGAGAGCTCCGGATCGTCGGAGCTGGGACGGAGTAGACACGCAACGCAGTGGAGTAGGTGGGAGTTGACACAATGATTAGAGTGGAAACGTATTGGCTCCGATGCCGTACCGCAGCGCAGACGGACCGAACACGGACCTAGTGGAATGTAGGCGTAAGCCTAATCATCCCATTCGAGAGCACCACTTGTACCCTATGCAGGGCCCACCTAGGCACGGCGTAGGCAGCAGCTAAACACTTTAAGGCCAGTCACAAAGCAAACAGGGTAGACTATATATGTAAGAGATGCAGGAAGTTCAATGCAAATCTCAGGAAGATAGCCTGCCATGTCCCTAGCTGCGGGAGTCACAAACCCGTCAGGAAGGCTAAAGGGGATCAAGAATGTAGACTTTGTGAGAGGACATTCACGACCAAGGCTGGGCTCTCACTCCACAAAAGAAGGAGTCACACTGGCACACAGTTCTCGCCCTCCCCCAGCACCAGCAAATCAGTACCCAGTTCCTCCAGGGTTAGATGGCAAAAGGATGAGGTGAAAGTACTACAAGGAATCCTGGCTGAGCAGGGGGGCAACCCGGGCATTTATAAAAAAAAATCAGGGAGATACTGCCTAGGTTTTCTCTAGAACAGGTTAGAAACAAGGCTAAGGGGGTCAGGAGGGCCATGGGGAAAAGTGGAGCTCCAGATAGAGAAGAGAAGGATAAGGGGGACCTCCTAAAGGAACTATTAAACCCCGTACTCACCAAGGAACCCCCCGATGTAGCGGAAGGGCTTTTTAGGGCAATACTATTAGGTCCCGATAGGTTTGACCCAGGGCTCTTCACAAGTCCCCTTCCGTCCTGTAAGGAGATCAACCGGGTTCTAAAGGGCTTATTTAGAAAGCTGAATCCCCCTGAGGGTACGGTTGAACTGACCGAGCGGCAAACAAAACTCGCCATAGGGGCTACCTCAGTTTCGTTGTAATCGTACAATGAAAGGAAATTCAATTCAATTCAATTCAATCTGGGGTTTTCCGGTGTTGGAGCACACCGCAATACAGACCGATGAGGATGTATTGTTTCACATGGAGCAGACCGCTGACAAACAATTGAGTCGTGAAAAGTAATAAATATACATTTAATTGCTGAGATATGTTGCTTGCCTTTTTTTTTTCACTGAAATGTTTTGTGTAAATGAGTCACTATGTATAGTATAGTATTTGAGCTCTTCACAGAAAACAGAGAGACACATGACATAGAGCATCCCGAGTATGTCCGTTACACTCAGGGTTTACATTTCATTTAATTCCATTTTGTCCAATATTAAAATATTCCAGAATTGCATCTTGTATTAAAAATAAATATTATTTCCATCTAACACGTTTAGCCTGATTTTGTTTGTGTTATTGTAAAAACTTAGCGGCCGCTAAGCCTTCTGGGAAATATCCGATGAAGGGAGGGGAGGGGTGGATGGGAAGAGTCAGCTGTGGAGCCCTGAGGATGTTGTACACGCTGTTCTCCATGTCCACTTGTTGCTGACGGTGGTAATAGAGGAGCATTATATTTTGCTGCAAGAGCCCTAACAGGCTCAGTAGCTGCTGTAGCTGTAATTGTTGCTGGCGGAGAGACGTGGGGCTATGGCGTCATCGGTTCAGGAAAGATGCGTATGGGTTGTAAACACGGAAATGCAAGGGTGCAGCGTCTTCAGATTTATTGACTCTGGGACCCGGTTTAAAAAATTAGCGCATACTCCCAGAACGTATACTCCCAGAACGCTGGTTCCGTCTGGACGAAACGTCTATACGAGAAAAAACTTTAGCGGATACACCTAAACTTGTCTCCGTGTGGACATGGCCTGACAGGGGAGACAAGACTTGATATAGGCTACACAAGGAGGTGATTACAAAGTAGACACAGCTGGGGCAGACAGAGGACATGGCACACATAAATAAATTAACTAGACAAGGCACAAACACACAAAGAAATGTAATCTTTAGACACTGGATGATGGCCAAAGTCTCGACCATGACAGTACATTAGGATTAGATTTGAGTATTTTTCAGAAAAATAAACAGTTTGATATTTCCGCCTATAATAAGGCCTTATATAAAAGGCTGTTAACACATTGAGTGCCAGCGACGCCATATGGCGTCATTAGAAATTTACCGTAGAGTGCCAGCGACGCCAAATGGCGTCAATAACTCGAAATTGTTTTTTTGACGGGGGGGTGTCCATCTCAGCTTCTTACATCGCCTCTTACAATATGAGAGCTATTGAATGTGTCTAACCTATTTTACAGAACCCTTAGGTGGCGACAGCGCTCTCCAGATGAGAGAACGTGGAGTAAAACACAGAAGAAGTCGTTGGGGAAAAGGAAATCGCATCGCATCCGTCCGTATGCAGCTGCTTCATTGAAGCATAACGTTTAGCTGTGCCCCTGCAGCAGCCAATCTGCTATCACAATTGAGCACCTCGGTGTCCGCTGCAACAGCCCATTCGCATGATCAGCCGTGGATTTGTTATTATTCTCAACTGGAAGCATGGGAGCTGGTACACGCGGCTGTAAAAAAGCTGGATCTAGCGGACTTTTTCAGTGCTGAGCACACGCACAGCAAAGCCGAGCAGAGCAGAGAGACACTCCTCCCACAACGGGGGGGGGGAGGAGGAGGGGGGGAGGTGGGGCACGCAGAGCAGCACACAGCACTGACCCAGACAGACCCAGACAGCAGGACAGGGTTGGCAAACGCAAGCCAGAATATCCGATGTCCACCAGCAGCAAATCAAGATCAGCAAGAAGCTGCAACCAGCAGCGCACGCAGGGGCCAGCGCTGCTGGTTGCAGCTAAAAATATTATTCTTCCAAACAAAATTCCCTGGACTTCACTGTTTTATTGAAGGAAATTATTTTTGAGGTGTGACTACATCAGAAAATTAGCTTCAGAGTCAGTGATGTGTTTGAAATGTTTAATTTCACAAAAGGGCCATTATCTCAGCTTCTAAAAAAAAACTGCTCTGTTTTGTTAAATCAAGCTATCTTCTCCGGCTGATAACTAAAGAACGGAAAATGGGATCAATAAACTTTTTTTTGCAGGTGATAGAAGAGAGTCTCATCGTTATTTGTGCGTGTTCAGTGTTTACATAGTAATTATTAAAGAAATTATATGACTGTTTTAAAATGCATTGCGGCCTATGTGGCACAGTACAGCACCTTTTGCCCAAGGGCCGTGGCACTCAAAGTGTTAATCACCATGGAATAGAATAGTCTCAGCCAACACTGGAATTTTAATGTCGGGGACACCTCGGCATTCCGAAATGTCGGCACTCCGAAATACTCGCCATTGCGAAAGAACCCTAACCCTAACCCGGAGGACCGGCTGGAGCTAACCTCTCCCGGCCCCCACGTCTAAACCTAACCTCCCCCAGACCCTAACCCTAAACCTAACCTCTCCCACCCCCCACGCCTAAGCCTAACCTAGAATATTACACAGATCATACAGAAGGTGTTGGGATACGACTTTCCAAGAGAACCACAGGTTGTGTATTTAGGGCTAATTGAAGAAAGTATCCCTCTGGATGACCTTTATTTGTTAAAGATTATGACGCTGGCCGGGAAAAAAGCCATCACAAGGAGCTGGTTAAAGGAAGACCCCCCGGGGGTAGAAATATGGAAGAACATTGTGGAGGAGATCCACTCCATGGAAGAACTGACTTGTCGCCTGAGAATGAAGGCTAGAACCCACGACTACCGTTGGGTGAAGTGGGTAGTTTACTGGACACAAAATGACTGAAGGCCCTAATTAAACCATCTAAGTAGGTCGAAGAAGAGGAGAGTTAACAGAGATACCCCCCCTAGTGTGCTCTTGTTTATTTGTTTGTTTCATGTCTGTCCTTAAATGTTCAACACTGTTAGGTTTTCAAAATATGTTTTTGTTGTTATATTTGTCTGTTGTGTAAATTGTTATGTATGTGTGTGGAAAAAAGGAAAATAAAGAGTATAAAAAAAAATCCATGTGGTCATGAATAATGGTCATTTACGGTATTTCTTTCTTTCTCTCTATATGAATAGTTCATTTGCAAAAACAGATTTAAAGCCATTCTTAAAATTAGCCCAATAGACAACACATGCTGATACGCCATAGCCTATCAAAGTGAAAATGATTAGGTGAAAGTTGTAGGCCTAATTATGATCTACAATAGAACTATTGTTAAAAATTAAATGCGATACAAATATATAAATGAAATAAAATGACATAGGCCCAATAAAAGGCAGGATAAATGAACCATTCATAGGCTATATTGCTTTCATTGTACCTTTCCTGTGTTCTCTGACTTAGCCTATAGGGAGATGCTGCTTTATCCTCAAAACTGCATGATAATGTCAATGGAATAAAAAGAAGAAAGAAATCTATCCTACAATAGGCTATCAAATAACATGGTGATGTCATGTTATGGGCGTGATCGCAATGGGGTGTGAGTGCCAAAATGCGACATTTACACTTCAAAGTTGTACTCTGAATGGTGATAAGAACATAATTGACACACATAATTAGCAAGCAGATGACAGAGATTACAGAGAATGTTTAATGGCAGAAATCGGTTCGAATTAAGTAGAGAATCCATGGTGACAGGATGCCTGTGTGTGTGCGCATTTGGCACAGCGGCGAGATAAGGGGATGAAAGGCACACACTGCGGTGTTGACTCAGAAGTGAATACAGTGATTAATACATTATGTTTCAGGTGCAATGTTATAATACATCTGATTATCGCACCAAATCCCCCTTTTACCCCTCTATCTCTAAATCGGACCACTTTTATTTCCCTTTTTGTTCCTCTGTTGCGCATACTGCATTCACCACAGCCAGCAACAGCCACTCTCATTTTCTTTTGAATTGATAATCAGGCTCGTTTATATGAGCTGTAACTTCATGTTGTGATTTGCAATGACCATTGGTGGGATTTGAGCATGCAGGGGACGGGATATGGGGCAGATCCCCGTGCATAATCACTGTGGCAGCTGCTGGTAATGGGGAATTGCATGCAGGTGTGCACGCCATCACTGATAGGTTTAGTCATTGTTTTCGACAGTCCTAGGAATCCTTCCTAGGGATTCTACGCAATGTTTGATGGTGAGACCCCAGGTCAGACTCAGTTATACGAGGATCACTGGCGATTATATGTTGGTGCACCGGATGCACGTGCAACCCCTAGTGGCCAGATTATTTATTTTATTTTATTTCTACATAATAAACTATTTAGATGTCCCGCATTTGCGTGAGATAGAGCGCGAGAGACCGAGGCAGGTAGAGAGGGAGAGAGAGATAAGGAGAGTGAGAGACAGAGAGGGAGAGAGAGAGACAAGACATGAGAGCGGGGGAGGGAGAGTGTCATGCCCTCAACATCCTCTGCCTCCTAGGCCCAATCCCAAACCAGCCCCTATCCCCTAACCCTATCCACTACCCCTCCGTTTGCGCGTTCACACGGAGGTCCGCCATATTAAGGGCCGTCCCAAACCGATTACCACTGTGTGGAGGCGGCTTGTCAAACCCTTAAATAGCGAGTCTGCACTGGTGCAAGCGCGATGACGGTTGCTGCAGAAATGACGTCCGGAGGAAACATCATTCAAGTATAAGTTAGTTCCGTCTACTTCTTCCAAGTATTTTAGATCAAACACACACCCTCACAGTGACTTTACATCTCCAACTAAATCATGGAATATGTCAAGTTATTAGTCCACAATTGAGAGGTATAGGCTACTGTATTCAAGACAAAGTGGCTAAATGAGAGCTAAGCATACTCAACTCAACTCAACTTTATTTATAGAGCACATTTCAAACAACCACAGCTGCCACAAAGTGCTGTACAGTGCATAGGTAATAAGTAAAACAGTAGCTAGAAACACAGTATACAATGACAACACACAGAACAAGAAAAAACTGGGGGGGGGGGGTCAGCACAGGGTCAGTGGTCTCATGCTATGTTAAAAGCCAAAGAATAAAAGTGTGTTTTAAGAGAGGTTTTAAAAATGGCCAAAGAAGGGGCTTGCCTAATCTGCAGGGGAAGGTCGTTCCAGAGCTTGGGGGCCGCGACCGAAAAAGCTCTGTCCCCTCTAAGCTTCCGCTTCGCCCTCGGAACCTCCAGCAGCATCTGGTCAGCTGACCTGAGGGAGCGGGCAGGAGAGTAGGGGTGGAGGAGCTCAGAGAGGTATGGAGGGGCGAGACCACTTAATGATTTAAAGGTAAAAAGCAGAACCTTGAACTGGATTCTAAAGTGCACGGGCAGCCAGTGGAGAGAGGCGAGGATGGGAGTTATATGCTCTCTCTTGCGCGTGCCAGTTAGAAGACGGGCAGCAGCATTCTGTATTAACTGGAGGCGTGCAAGGGAAGATTGACTGGCTCCAAGATAGAGGGCGTTACAGTAATCCAGCCGAGAAGTAATAAATGCATGGATTACTGTCTCAAAGTGCTGTGTGGTTAAAAAGGGTTTTACTTTGGCCAGCTGTCTCAAGTGAAAAAAGCTAGACTTCACCACTGAACTAATTTGGCGATCTAACTTAAACTCGTTGTCCATTTTAAAACCCAGGTTGGAGACTGTTGGCTTCACAAACTGAGCCAGGGGGCCTAGATCAAATGGAGGGGGGTTACAAGAACCATTTGGGGCAAACACCACCACCTCAGTTTTCTTTTCGTTAAAGCTTAGAAA
Organism: Poromitra crassiceps; assembly: GCF_964638095.1. NCBI lineage: Eukaryota > Metazoa > Chordata > Actinopteri > Beryciformes > Melamphaidae > Poromitra > Poromitra crassiceps. The sequence goes on along the minus strand of NW_028152240.1, from coordinate 500,001 downwards.
GCTTAGGGCCATCCAGGCTTTAATGTCGTCCAGGCAAGAGAGAAGAGCTTTAGGAGCAGCGTCTTTCTTCTTCAGGGGGACGTAGATCTGGCTGTCATCAGCATAAAAATGGAATGAAATGCCATGTTTCCTGAGGATGGACCCTAGCGGCAGGAGATATAAAGAGAAGAGCACCGCAGCTAAAATTGAGCCCTGTGGAACACCATAGGACAACGGAGCCGGGGAGGATTCTGAGCCAGCGGCGCTGACAGACATGGTTCTGCCTGTCAGGTAGGACCTGAACCACCCTAGCGCAGTGCCACAGATACCCACTAGGTGCTGCAAACGCCAGAGCAGGACGTTGTGGTCCACTGTGTCAAATGCAGCCGTCAGGTCCAACAGGACGAGAATGACATAGTCGCCCGCATCATTAGCTAGGAGGATGTCATTAAATACCCTTACTAAGGCGGACTCGGTACTATGCCGGGTTTTAAAGCCAGACTGGAAGACCTCAGGGATATTATGCTCCTCTAGAAAAGACTGGAGCTGGGCATAGACAACCTTCTCTAATATCTTAGAGATAAACGGCAATTTCGATATGGGCCGGAAATGAGCCAACACAGTGGGGTCGAGGCCTGGCTTCTTAAGCAGTGGTTGCACTACAGCATGTTTAAAACATGTGGGAACAAGACCAGAAGAGAGACTGCCATTTATGATTTCTAGTACCATGTGTGCTATGCTGGGGAAAACCTCTTTAAAGAGGCGGGCCGGGATGACGTCGTGAGGTGCAACACGTTCTCACTCCGACCACGTAGCATATTGACGCTTTGTCCCGTCCCTTATGCGCCACTTGTTACTAACATGGTACCCTTGAGCGACCCATGCAACGACTTGGGCTTCCCGACTAAACTCAATGCAAACCCATAGAAGTCAACTTTGACGCTTATGGCAACTGCGCCCCCATCATCCTAACTGCTCGCCCATTAGTCAACTGCTCGCCCATTAGCGTCTGGGGGGAGGTTAGGTTTAGGCGTGCGAGGTGGGAGAGGTTAGGTTTAGGGTCTGGGGGAGGTTAGGTTTAGGCATGGGGTGGGAGAGGTTAGGGTTAGGGTTAGGGTCTGGGAGAGGTTAGGTTTAGGCATGGGGTGGGAGAGGTTAGGTTTAGGGTTAGGGTCTGGGAGAGGTTAGCTCCTCCAGACGTTAATGGGGGAGCAGTTAGGCTGATGGGTGAGCAGTTAGGCTAATGGGGGAGCAGTTGCCATAAGCGTCAAAGATTACTTCCATGGGTTTGCATTGAGTTTAGTTGGAAAGCCCAAGTCGTTTCATGTGTCGCTCAAGGGTACCATGTTAGTAACAAGCGACGCACAAGGGACGGGACAAAGCGTCAATATGCTCCGCGCTCGGAGTGAGAACGGGTTGAACCTGAGGCCTTCATGTGGCTGACTACATCCTCCAAAAAGGACAATGTTACAGGTTCGAAAGAGCTGAGCACGGCGGGACATGGGACACAAACAGAGGGGTCAGAGGCAGGAGCAGAGATGAGGGCCCTTGTATTTACCACCTTGTCAATGAAAAAGTGCAGGAAGTCATTACAAATGTCAGGTGATTCAAAACAGACGGGCTGAGCGATATTAAGAACAGAGTCAATAGTTTGATATAGTACACGTGGATTAAGACGGTTAGACTCAATAATATTCGCTAGGTGATCTCTTTTTGCCTCTTTGACAGTGTTCTGGTAGGAGAGCCAGGATTCCTTTAAAATCTGAGAAGAAACCTGCAGCTTGTCCTTCTTCCATTTACGTTCTGCTTTTCGGCACTCCTGTCTAGCTGCACGGGTTCTGTCATTAAACCAGGGCTCGGGCTTTGCCCTGGGCAACTTGGATTTCAATGGGGCCACAGAGTCCATTATGGTCCCACACGAGGAGTTAAACCAGGAGCATAGTTCCTCTATGGGAACAGCCGAGACAGACGGGACACACAGCTGTTCAAAGGCAGCTGAAAAGCGACTAGCAGTGCGGGGGTTAAGAGTCCGACAGAGTCTAGCAGGAGCCCTAGAACTAATCTCAGTACAAGAGAGAACAACATGAAACAGAACAGGGCTATGATCAGAGAAAACAGTATCACAGATCTCTAGGTTAAGTATAGGCAGCCCATACGAGATAACGAGATCTAACGTATGTCCACGTTCATGAGTGGGACCAGACACATTCTGCACCATGTTAAACGATTCAATAAGGTTTAGGAAGTCCTTCACCATCGGTTTGTCAGGGCAGCAGACATGTATATTCAGATCCCCGAGAATCAACACTCGATCATAGTTGGGCAATATTCCAGCCAGGAAATTGGAGAAATCAGTCACAAAATCCTTGTTGTATTTAGGGGGTCGATAAATGAGTGCGCACAAAACAGGCTCAATACGACCCACCTCAAACACTGTGATGGAAAGGATTTCTCTGTACCTCGTTCAACCTAATTAAAAACAGCTCACTCCAATCGGAAGGTGTGACATATGTTAATACCTTTCCAGTGTGTCCAATCATTCCAGATATATGAAAAATCAATACAACAAGCAATTCTGATATTTAGAACATTATTTTATATAGAGGATTTAGCATATTCAGTACAAAGACAGGTCAAGTATTTATATTACCCCATCAGAGATCTCTGAGGTGGATTTCCCAGTGGTCTTTCCCTCACAGCAAAATATGTAGCAGGTCAAGAAAAAGACCCTTGTAAACCGACCCATTCTAATATTTTGCGTGGACTTTTAAACTGCATTTTCTTGTGGGCTGGTCTCTCCCCGCAGGTTTCCTCCTCCATCTGGGGACATCCTTCACTGCTTGGGCTGGTATTGGTCGTCACCTACTTGACAGGCGTGTTTTTTCCCCCCTCTCTGTCCACATCCTGTGACCTGGCTTCCACTGGAGGTCACACACTAACCCTCCCTTGAAATAGTTATCTATTGGTTCCTATCTACCAAAGCAACTGTCAATATATTTACTTTAAATTCCTATTTTGAACTCCTATGGTTTGGTCAGCTAATTTAGCTATTTACCTATTAAAGTCCTAGTTTAGAACATTATGTAAGGTTATTGTTAGACTAAATAAACTTAAACTATATTCTGGATATGGATCAAATTCAGCTGAATCATGGGTTAATCCCAGTCTGAACTGGATTTAAAACATCTTACAGTTCAAACTTACTATCCTCTTGGTCGAAAACCACCTCTAGGACGTGTAAAAAGAGCAAGAGGACAGTTTCTTATAGTTAAATTCAACAAATCAGAGAAAAACTCACCCCGTTTAAACCCGGATGAGAAACTCTTATCAATTACCACTTATTAACTAATTCGACTATACCTTTATTTCCCATTCTATAATTACAATAATATAATAGGCTATCATTTATCTAAATATTATAGCACTCTCCTATCGTGCAGCAAGTGGGACAAATTGAAGTTAATCAACACACAACATCAGACTCTCCTCTCATTGGTGCTGAGTCCTTGAGCATGTCTTCTTTTCTCTGTGGAAAAATCAGCGCATCTAATGTATGCTCTTAAACTTTATTTCATATCAGATATCAAAACCAGTCAGTCAATCAGTAAGATATATATGCACAATATGCATCAATATACATACAACACTGTGATGCTTCTCACAGAAACCCCTCATCTGGGGGCTTTGTGGAATGTGGCTCCTAGAGAAAAGCCATAAACTCTGTGTTGTTCTCCTTATCCCAAAGTGACTAAATGACTGAGCAGAGACATTAAAAGAATGTCCTTCTGTCAGCCGATCTCCGTGACCTCTGCCCCGACCATATCCTAAATGACCGTCCTTGTGCAGCTTATCCGTTTCCCAGACCTGCCATAAACAGCTTAAAATAACAGTTTGTCACACACAAAGCATTGTTCAACTCCACAGACCCTTCTAATGGTTAATTCCCATGGTCAGCACGTCTCCTAATGGAAATGAAGAAAGTTCATCATTACACAAACTCAGCCGCTCCTCCTATGACCTAGAACAGAACATTTAAACATAAGTAAAGATATATTTGAATTAACAAATGACAAGATCATCTCTGTAATTGCATATTTTCATATCAGCATGCAGGGCCGCCATGCTGAAGTATCTGCCTCCTGTTGAGTCCAAACTGGGCCTATGGAGGAAATGTTTGATCAAAATACCATATATTGGGGAGAGAAATCTATCAACTGTCACTTCAAAACTGGAGAAAGAAGCAGAGCATTGCTTGCATTTGATATCATCCTTATAGATGACCGCTGTTCCCCCCCCCTGCCGGCCCGAGGGGCGCGGGGTGTTGAAGTAGGAACAGCCGGCCGGCAACAGTTCAACGAGAGCGCTGCACTCACCCGCCGCCATCCACGTCTCTGTCACACAGAGGAGATCCAGGGCGCGGGAGCTGAAGAAATCCCTCAGGATAAACGTTTTGTTTGTCAGCGATCTGGCATTCACCAGGCCAATCCTGACAGGAGCTGGAGCCTTTGATCCGGAGGAAATAGGAGCGCGGGTCAGCGACCGCAGATTGCGGGGATTCACCCCGCGTCTCCCGGGCCGAGGAGCACAGGGGCGGCCGGGCTGGGATAGCACCTCCAGGCTGGCAACCGGAGCGAGGCAGGTCGCGCTGGGGTCCCAGAGTCGTTGCGGCAGGGCGGATGGAGACGATAATCCAGGTTTCACGTAAGAAAAGGACGAAAAGCATGCCATGGCTTTCAGTTTCACCAACTTGCCGCTCCGTTTGCCACGGCGGCGGAGCCGTTTCCTCCTAGGCAGCGGGGGCGCGACTCGGAACAGATGAATCGGGATTCCTGTTAGGAGCGGCGGCGCGGTTTTTTGTCCATTGTGGCAAAATGAACCACTAAACATGGCATTTTGTCGGATGTCCAGGAGGGATTGGCGATCGTACACCAGCAGAGACTTAATCTGAACAGTGCCAAGGCTTAGACACAGCAGGAACACAAACCAAAGCGAGAGCAGTAGACGAGCAGCCAAACACACTGGCGCCATCTTGGCCATCTTGGCCATCTCCACATTCCACATAGACCTAATATAAACACAGTCAGGGGTCGTATACATCAAGAGCGATGCGAATATACGGCACGAAATTGCGATGCGAGTTTTGACCCACCTGTCAATCACAGCCACAGATGTGTTCCGACGCGTTGGAAGCGAATTTCTGAAAAATCGACCGTGGTTCGAAAAAAAAAAACACCGCAATAACGCTCAGCGAAAAAGACTTAGCTTTATTTTGTAGCCCATGTGTGTCTTTTTCATATTTGTGGATGGTTATTAATTAAAAAATATATACATTTTGTGTGTAGTCTAAAACATGTCTATGCATAGACAACATTATCCTGGGCTAAATGAGAGCTAAGCATTGACATAACGTTAAAATCTTGTGCTCAGATAAATTACCTTTTATGCTAACTTGGAGGACTTCTCTAGTGTATATTTTTGTATACTGCTAATTATTCATTTTAATAATGTATTTACTGCTTGGTCTAAAATAGGTCTATACATTAGCCGGCTATAGACCCCTTATACAGCTTGTCAACATTGAGCTGCGCGCGCATCGTGTAGGCAAAAAGCCGTCAGCCCAGCATTGACAGACAGTGAGAACTGTGTGAAAGCCCCGCTGTCAGGACTGCTCTGTGCCCATCTGCAACACACAGTTATATTTTAGTTTTAAAATGCAGTTCTCGGCTTACTACCACAGCTTATCGCCTAGTGATAAGCAATGTTATGCATCGAAATTAACGTTGTTTAATGGGATATGTCTTACAGACCCATACGCACTGGCGCTGTCAATTGGCCAAGCCTAGTGGCCAGCAATACATATCGTGCATTCCTTTATAACTGGGGATAGCGTAGATAATTATTCTGTAACTTGCAAATATATATTGTTATGTTGATAATGCACACAACTCAATAATGACAGGGCTGCCAAGTTTCAGCCACAGTTAGGAGTGAGATTTGCGATGCAAATTTTTTTTGGCCCTTTTTTAGGGTAGATTTAGAGGGATATCTCAATTTAAATTAACATTAGGATTACTGTTGTGATGTAATTATTCAGTCTTCACCCCCATGCCAGCTGCTCTCCCTGCACTGTCAGCCTCCTTGTGCTCTCTCTCTGTCTTTACTCTCTTCTACTCCCTCATCTCCTGTCTCCCCTGCAGTCTCATTCTCTGTCTCTTCCACCATTTCATCCTCTGTGTCTTCTGGAGTCTCATTTTCCTCCGCTCTGTCATTTTCTGTCAGATCCTCCACTGTTTCCTCTGACCTGGCAAGTTTGGCAGGGGGTGGTTGACCCTTCACTGCCCAGAATGACAGCAGATCTCTCTGCTGCTTCTTCTTCCCTGACATCTTTCAAACAGACAAAAATCCAAGTGTGCAGTTAATGTAAATCCCCTTAGCTCATAGTAAGTATCAATTAGCTCACACATGCGTGATGATTTTAATGAACACTGCTTGTCACGGTTGTTTGATGTTAAACCCACAGCAGCAATGTGCCACGCTGTTCACTTACCCCGCTAGCCGGGTGCTTCTCGCTCATACTGAGCACATTAGCGCCCGGCGAACGTCACGCATTTCCCATCAAACACTCTGCCATTTTCACGGATATAACGCCAGCTCCTACCTGAGTCTTCACGTGAAGTGAAGACGCTATCCGATACGCAACATCCTCTATTATACGGCTCTGGTTAGATGTAGGCAGGGGGGACTGATGATTGGTTAAAGTTAGGGTAAGAATATCGGTCAGCCAATCAGAGGGAGAATAGGGCGGGCTCACCCTGTGACAGACTCGAACTACGGCAAGCCGCAAGCAGCGAGTTATGGAAATATAAGAAGTGAGAGGGAAACATTTATGAGCGTGTGAAATAGCAAGTGTGGCGTGTGCGCGTGTGAAGAGGTTAAATTGCGTGACTCTCACTCTCAATGGGTGAGACTTGGCAGCTCTGAAATGACATTATGTAACGTTACTTGGTCCGTTAACTAACCGAGCGATGTTGAGCAGCCTACAGTTTCAGGCAGCTTACCTGATTATGAAGAGCACTACAAAGTCGGGCATTTTTAATGATGTCCTCGTTCCAATCAGTTCAACTCAATAATGACATTATTTAACGTTACTTGGTTGTTAACTAACCGAGCGATGTGGCTGCAGCCTACTACAGTTTACCTGATATGAAATGAGCGAGCACTGCAAAGTCGGGCATTTTTAACGATTTCCTCTTTCGGCTTGCAACCAAAGACACCTACTATACGGTTAGCATTAAAAGCAGTATGAGTTGACGGGATTCGGTAAAACTTTAGTCCTTGCTTTGTTGATAGTGTAACAGACTGTTCAGTGTTGTGTTGTGTTCTATTGCGTGTGTGCGAGGCTGTGTATGTTCCCTCGAGTTGCGTAGAACAGGATATGTGGGGAGAATTAGGTGAATTATAATGTTACAGCCTGGCTCTATCGTTTATTATTTTATTAACCAAGTGTGAATAGGCGGACCTGAATACTCTCCTACGATAGCTTTCCGATTCTGGCATCCCACTGTACAACACGAAGACATATCTAGCTCGAATAGTTTTCGGGCGACTGGAAAACTACTTGACAGGGCTGCGCGGAGTCTGTCTTTCTGCCTCCGTCTTGCGCATCTGACGCTACTTGTTGTCATTGTGACGTAGGCGTATAAGGGGTCTATATGAGAGCTAAATCATAGACGCCCCGTTGAAATCACGTCTATTGTGGAACAGCATGACAGCTGCGGCACAGGCAACGCGTCTGTCCGTCTCCATGGTGACGGCTCCTTCCTGTTTCCGGTAAGGTAGCGAGGGCGTCTCACTTGTTCGGCTTCTCTTTTATGCCCTCCCCTCAATCAGCAGTGCCCTCTACAGCCGCGAGTGGAACTCCATTTGGAGTGGCACTCGGTAGTGAAGTGGTAGTGAGTAGGGAGTGGTTTGTGATTGGGCCCTAGTTTCTCTCCTCGCTCCCTTTGTGTTTTGATTGCAGGATTGGACCCAGGTTTGTGGGAGCTGGGCCCCAGCTACCACTCATCACTAATTGTCTGCTCTTCATATACCCGGCCCAGACTACAAGCCAGCACCAGATTGTAGACTCAGCATGTCAGTTAATGTCAATGTCTTGATAACTCTCCAGCCAAGCATAAACCTGTTTCTTTGTTGAAAACAAAAACCTGACTTTGGTCTTCTGTGCAGATTCCTCCTGCTCTGACTCCTGCTGCCTGTCAGTCCCCTGCTTTCACCTGCCTGGACCTCCGCCTGTCAGCTCTCCATGTTCATTCTGCCATCTGGACCAAACTCCATGCAATAAATTGACAATTCTGAACTTACCATCTAGCCTCTGTCTGTCTCTGCTCTAGAGTCCCAAATGCCCATGCCTAACAGAGAGAGAGAGCCACGGCTCACACCGGCTCACACCCAGCTGCTTGTTCACTTAGAACACGGCTCTCTTGAATACTCGATTCTGATTGGTCAATCAACAAGATTCACCGGTCATTATTTCTCGACAACCGACCGCTGCTCTGCCACACCTGGATTAATCAGTTGATAAGAGCCTTTTGTCAGCAAGACACTACTAATTACGCCAACCAGTTGCAGCTGTGGTGTCTTGTGTGCCAATTATGAATGAAACCGCTTTGTCGTTGAAAACGCTATTAAAAAATCTATTTGAATAATTATTTTTGTCAGATTATTGAATAATTTAGTTGTAGGCCGTGTTCTAAGCGGGATAATGTATAGTGAGCCGGTGATTACTGGAAATAATGACCTTCAGGTGAATCATTAAGCCCTCCGCTGCGCGTCGGGCTCAATATCACCTGTCGGTCATTATTTCGCCAGTAATCACCGGCTCACTATCCATTATCCCTTACTTAATGACACTACTGCAGCCTGAGAGACTCCCCAGTAAAAAATAACAATACCAATAGACCCCTTATACAGCTTGTCAACATGGAGCTGCGCGCGCATCGTGTAGGCAAAAAGCCCGGAGCCGCTCATTGACACAGACAGAGCTGTGTGAAAGACGCCGCTGTCAGGACTGCTCTGTGCTCATCTGCGACACACAGTTAGATTTTAGTTTTAAAATGCAGTTCTCGGCTTACTACCACAGCTTATCGCCTAGTGATAAGCAATGTTATGCATCGAAATTAACGTTGGTTAATGGGATACGTCTTACAGACCCATACCATACGCACTGGCGCTGTCAATTCGCCAAGCCTAGAGTGGCCAGCAATACATATATCGTGCATTCCTTTATAACCGGGGATAGCGTAGATAATTATTCTGTAACTTGCAAAGATATATTGTTATGTTGATAATGCACACAACTCAATAATGACATTATGTAACGTTACTTGGTCGTTCTAACCGAGTGATGTGGCTGAGCAGCCTACAGTTTCAGGCAGCTTACCTGATTATGAAGAGCACTACATTTCGGGCATTTTTAATGATGTCCTCGTTCCAATCAGTTCAACTCAATAATGACAATTAACGTTACTTGGTTGTTAACTAACCGAGCGATGTGGCTGTCACTAGCAGCCTACTACAGCATACCTGATATGAAATGAGCGAGCACTGCAAAGTCGGGCATTTTTAACGATTTCCTCTTTGGGCTTGCAACCAAAGACACCTACGGTTAGCATTAAAAGCAGTATGAGTTGACGGGATTCGGTAAAACATTAGTCCTTGCTTTGTTGATAGTGTAACAGACTGTTCAGTGTTGTGTTGTGTTCTATTGCGTGTGTGCGAGGCTGTGTATGTTCCCTCCGGTTGCCGTAGAACAGGATATGTGGGGAGAATAAAGGTGAAGCTGGTTATAACGTTACAGCCTGGCTCTATCGTTTATTATTTTATTAACCAAGTGTGAATAGGCGGACCCGAATACTCGGCTACAATAGCTTTCCGATTCTGGCATCCCACTGTACAACACGAAGACATGTCTTGCTCGAATAGTTTTCGGACCACTAGAAAACTACTTGACAGGGCTGCGCAGAGTCTGTCTTTCTGCCTCCGTCTTGCGCATCTGACGCTGTTTGTTGTCATTGTGACGTAGGCGTATAATTGGTCTATAGCATGCACATTTATAGGCTACTTAACCATAAAATAGGATACCAATATTAATGCAACAGTGGGCCTGTATCTTCTTTGCACAAAGCTCTCCAATGTTGTTTTAGCACAATTGAAGAGCCTCAAATATTTCTCAACAGCATCCTGTCTTTGAGATGTCATTTGCAGATATTTAGTCTCTACACTGCTGTTACAAAGGACATTTATAAAGTCCATAAGCTGCTCTTATTCTTCATATTTTGTTCAAATGAACCAGTAATGTAGCCTACTACAGTTACAGTATGGTTCTACTTCAGTATAAGCTATTAGTACATTGTTCTACTAGAAAAGTCTGACTAACTCTAATGCTATGGTTGGAAGGCACAAACATGCCATGCGTTTCATATCTTAACAGAAGCCATGAATCCCATATCAGCAACCTGTTCTGTTTTATTGTAGCCTACACACTTTAGTCACATGTGTTGCTTACTGTAGGCTATTTACCTAGCCTGGGAGTTGGGACAGTAGACCCTTTTCACGGGGGGCATTTTTTGTTGAAAAGGCAGGGTTAACACAGGTGCAAGCAAAACACTAATGAGGGCTTCAAACTTCCATGATTGGAATTTGGAAACCCTCATTAGTGTTTTGCTTGCACCTGTGTTTATTAGACAATTTCTTTCATCGTTTTAAAGCCACAGCACAGTGAAGAGGATATTAATGTGATGTGTGTAGTAGTTCTTCATATCTACTAGCCTCTTCATTTTGCTCTCAGAGTGCATCAGATTCATGCATTTTACTTTACAAAATGTACAAAATGTATTTGTCCACAGCCCCCCCTAGTAGTCACACTACTATTTTCATCCTGCTGGTGCTACCCCTGTTTGCAAAGCCTAGAATCACCTATGACGAGGATGATGGCTACTGGTGTTTTTGCCGCTTTTCCTGTAGCGTTTCAACATGGCTTTAGAGACAGCATTGCTTGATTTGAACTATGGGTCACTTATTATATTGCACTGTGATACATGGCGGTTTATACCTGCTCGGATGCACATTAAACTTGCCACACTGTACTCGCCAGCTTTAGTGGACTGAACCGAGGCATAAAACTCACGCAAGGTGTCTCATACTTGCAGAGTATGTCTCCAAGTCTGCCCCCTTCTGTTTTTGGTGGAGAAAGTGTCAGACTGCCCATTTTGTTGACTTTTTTGGGTTAATTTCATCCTTTCATCAGTTTGAGCTCTGCGGGTGTCAGTTCCTTATGCCGTTTGTCTTTTTCTTCTCAATTTTGTTTTCCTCTGCTGCATCCCGCGCTTCAAAATCGCTGTACTGTCTAAATATATTGAAATTAATCTTGAAATCTGACATTGTTGCTGTATTTTTCTTCATGGACGTTTAGTTTGTTTCTCAAGCTAACTCAGCAGCAGTTGAGGCTTTGACAGCTGTGCGCGTGCTGATTGTTTACAGTAAGCTATGTTAATTATACAGCTGTGCAGGTTGGGCAGCGGATGAATTTACATGTGATTAGACTTGAGCCGGACTATGTGTGCATTATGCGGTTTTAATGCACACCTGCCGGCCAATCAGAAACGAGTATTCAGCCAGACCATGGTATAACATAAAATAGTTAATATACCCTAACAGCTAACTAACAGCCCGAACGACCCGGCCCTTAGAGCCAATCGCCATTCAAATGTGTCTTAGAGCCAATCACCATTCAAATGTGTATTTAGTCCCATAGATTCTGATTCATGCAATTGACTCCATGAATGCAGTTTCATAGTAAACATTTGCAATACAGTGGTGGCAGTGATGTACCATCAGTGAGAGGCCAGTTTAAAATACTAAAAGTTAAATTATATAACACTTAAAAATAAGTTTTACTTGAGTAACACGCAATACTTATACATATGTGTTTAAATAGTGTCATTATATATTTTTAAACTCAATGTGTGTTGTATTTTTCATGTCATCTAACCACTAGACAGGGAGTGCCAGGTGTCCATGCGACACATGTAGTTGCCACACGACAAACATGGTCCTATACCGAAAAAATAAATATATCAAATAAAATAAATATATATTTGATGCATTCAAATGTGTATTCAGTCCCATAGATTCTGATTTATGCAATTGACCCCATGAATGCACAGTTTCATAGTAAACATTTGCAATACGGTGGTGGCAGTGATGTACCATCAGTGAGAGGCCAGTTTAAAATACTAAAAGTTCAATTATATAACACTTAAAAATAAGTTTTACTTGAGTAACACAAATACTTATACAAATGTGTTTAAATAGTGTCATTATATATTTTTAAACTCAATGTGTGTTGTATTTTTCATGTCATCTAGCCACTAGACAGGGAGTGTCAGATGTCCATGCGACACATGTAGTTGCCACACGACAAACATGGTCCTATACAGAAAAAATAAATATATCAAATAAAATAAATATATATTTGATGCATTCAAATGTGTATTTAGTCCCATAGATTATGATTTATGCAATTGCATTCGCAATACGGTGAATACGCTCAAAAGGTGCTGCTTCGGGACGAGCCTTTTCTCCTTTACTCTGACCCGGTGCTGCGTGACGGTCCTGGATACCACTTTATTGGTCCGCCTGGAAGCGGACTTCCTCACATGGACAAACTCCAGGAAGTGAAGTGAAGCCACCTGTGCATAGATAAATTAATGTATAACTGTTTTGTTTCACAGGTATGAGGTAACTATATCAGGGGTCTCATCTATCAAACCTTGCATAGAATCCCTACTAACGATTCCTGCGACTGTGGAAAAGAATGACTAACCTATCAGCGACTGTGTGCACAGCTGCAGGCAATTTCCCTGTGACCAATCACAGTCCAACTGGCTGCCCCATATCCCACACCCACCAAACCATAAATGGTCAATGAAAATCACATGAAGACTGACGCACTATGTAGGCATGAGTCTGGAACGTTACGGCAAGTCATAGCAACCAAGGGAACTCTATGAATACAGACAAATATAGACTAATATAAAGTCAGCATAGGCTTAAGTAAATAGATTTGCCTTCATTCCGACTAAGAGAAACCACTTGGAGAACGAAACGAGGGGCTTGTGGGTGACTGGGAACAATGTGCATATCAACTTAATTCTATTCATCGCCCATTGCTTGCAAACATCATATTGAGCTATGGAAGTATAATTAATTATGTTATTGTGTATGTCAGCACTGAGGACAGGGAAAGCGATAGGTGCCATTCAGCCCGCCCCAAAGTGTGCCGTGCGCTGCTGCTGTTGTGTGTCAAGTAGATGTGTTTAGAAAATTATCTTATAGGCGAAACAGCAGCAGGAAAGAGTAAAACACAATATCTCGTTAACAAAAATATGTTTTGAATACTTAACATATTAATACTAAACATATCATAATATGTTTTGTCAATAAAGTGTTTCTTCACCAAAGTCTGGTTTTCCAACTTTATAACTCCCCGCAAATCATTGGAAATCAAGACTTGCAGAAATCCAGAATTACAGAACATTATTATATATATATTATTATATATATATTATTACATTACATTAGTAATGTAATGATGTATATATTTAGCCTATGTAAATGTAATGTACATTTATGTTATAGCACCGCACTGTTCACTGTTTCACTGTTGCTTCTAACCGTGCTCAAATACACTTTCCATATACATGATAAAACAACTCTAATAAAGAGAGGAAAATATCAAGATGAGAGAGTGGAAAAAACAGCTACAGCCTATAGGTCAGGGTAAAGGTGTTTTGAGGGTTTTTTCCTTTTCTTCTATTTTGTTGTTGAAAGGATGACATATGTAAGACAATATGAACGAAGTATTTTCTTTTTGGCGGTGAATGAGTTTGGAAAAGATATGTAGACCTAACTTATGGGCCTGTATTTCATTGTAAAAAAATTGTTTTGAATGATCTCTCCTGTGTCAATAGTCTGTTTTTCCCCGTGCACTAGGGGTGGGCGATACTGCAAAATTTGGTGTCGATCCGATACCAAGTAATACTTGTCCAGAATTGCCGATATCGATACCGATACCGATACTTTTTATTATTAAATATGGCTTATGAACTTTCATGTAGGGGAGAGCAGTGTGTCATTATTTATGAGGTTTATCAATCGGTTTATCAATTTATCAACCACTATAAATTATGACAGTTTGAAAATGTAACATTAACCAATGCTGAAGATCCTTAATATTAATTTAACTACTATATATACCTGGATATTATTTTCCTCTGTGAAAAGACTGCCCGTGGAGTCTATCTCTGTGTTGGGGGGGGGGTGGGGGGGGTGCCTGTCTGATATTTCCCTCCTCCTCCTCCTCCCTTCTTTTCTGCAGGTCAGAGCTCTCTTTCTTGTTTATCAGATGCTTAAACAAGTTGGTAGTAGGCTAGTGGTCCCACAGTGGACAGCCTGCATGCGGTTACGTCACACTTCACAACATTGTCATTTACTGATGTAAAATAACTCCAAACGATCTGCTCCTGTTCCTTTGAGCCGTGATCAGATCACGGAATGGCATGTGTGTTTGTATGCGATTGTGTGCATCGGATTTCAATCCCACTCTGTGCTCTGCTGCTTGCCTTCCTTTACAAGACCCGCCCTGCATATCGTTCAAGCACTATTATTGGCCCAGGCACGTGTACTTGTTGTTTCAGTGCACATGTGATGACACGACAACAGCAAATCCGAGGCAGAGATGCCCTGCATGAATGCACGCACAAAAGTTGTGTTCAGTATCAATCTTTTGATGTCAGGATCGATTTTCAAAACGAGACTCAGGTATCGGGAGTATCGATATTTTGGGATCAATCCGCCCACACCCCTACCGTGCACCTCCCTGCCTCAAGTCATTGGAAATGTGAGTTAACGTGACAGGCTGGTTTACCAGGCTAATTCTGGCACTGCACAACGCCTCTTCGGCGTAATGCGCATTTCAAGGCCTAAAAACATGCTATCTTCCTGAGTCAGGTGCAAAGCGTGTTTTTTTTTGCAGTTAAGGCCAGTCTAGCGCCTAAGGCCAGGGGGAAGATAGGGCCCCATCTGTACAAATATTATGTAAATGCAACCAGTAGGTAGAAAATTACTTGGAATCAAGTTGATAATCCCTCTTTCAGGGCAGGCATGTTTGCACCGTTTCTTTTTTTAAACAGTACAATTAAAAATGATGACCATCCATTTCATGAAGGGGACATCTCAAGTTTATGAAAAAACACAATGAAATGTTGTTCTACCTCTGGTAGAAGAGTACATGGCATGGTTTGTGTAGAGGTGTGGACCCAAATGCAGACAGAGAAGCAGAGACAGGAGCTAGTGCAAAACCAGGGTGTGCAATACTGTGCAATATATGGCTGTCTGTGCAATACTTACGCCGGGATTGCACTGGTTGCATTTGCGTGCGTTGCGGCTGTTCTCCGGTTTTGATCCGTGCTCTGTGCTCCGCCAACACTAACCGGCTGCGTGCAGAGCCCGTCACGGCGCCGCTCCGCCAGACAGCTAGAGTGACGAGACCGACAGGTTCTCACGGTGAATCGTGCGAGACAATTTGTACGTGGGATAAATACAACGACAAACAGGCAGAAGATCATTGTTCCCAACTGGAGAAGCAGAGGAGGGGTGGACTTGCTTGGTGTTGTCCTTGTAAAAAGGATGGGTCGTGTCATAAATTATTTTTGTGGTTTTCCACTTCAATTATGAACTTTTCCTCATACATGTTTGTCCTCTGGCTTGATATTGAAGGCTGTAAACACCTCTGCCCTGTTGATTTCATGCCTGGCTCCGCCCAACTTGCTGCAGCTTTGCTCCGTCATCCGTGAAAAATAGAAGCCTTGCATATTTCTTTCAGAGAGCTCCGGATCGTCGGAGGTGGGACGGAGTAGACACGCAACGCAGTGGAGTAGGTGGGAGTTGACACAATGATTAGAGTGGAAACGTATCGGCTCCGATGCCGTACCGCAGCGCTCAGACGGACCGAACACGGACCTAGTGGAATGTATGCGTTATATATGTTTTTTTGTTGTGGTTTTGTGTCTGTATTTTTTTTATCTTAGCTTAGTTTATATTAACTTTGATTTTATAGTTTTGTTTTTAACTAAAGTTTTTAACTGCACTGAGTTTTTAACTGCCTGTCTGACAGGGGCTACCTCAAGTTTCGTTGTAATCGTACAATGAAAGGAAATTCAATTAAATTCAATTTGGGGATTTCCGGTTTTGGAGCGCACCGCAGTACAGAGAGAGTCGTGAAAAGTAATAAATATACATTTAATTGCCGAGATATGTCTCTTGTCTTTATTTTTTTCACTGAAATGTTTTGTGTAAATGAGTCACTATGTATAGTATAGTATTTGAGCTCTTCACAGAAAACAGAGACACATGACAGCAACAACAATCCGACAAGACTGACAGGGGAGACAAGACAATATAGGCTACACAAGGAGGTGATTACAAAGTAGACACAGCTGGGCCAGACAGAGGACATGGCACACAGAAATAAATGAACTAGACAAGGCACAAACACACGAAGAAATGTAATCTTTAGACAGTGGATGATGGCCAAAGTATCGACCATGACAGTACATTAGGATTAGAATTGAGTATTTTTCAGAAAAATGAACTGTTTGATAATTCCGCCTATAATAAGGCCTTAAATAAAAGGCCATTATTCACAATATAACCATATTTTTGATCTACTATGAATCAATGGATTCAATAAAAAGGAATTGCTTCAAAAATGTCCCCATTCTCTGGGGTGGAGTTGTACAATCTCTACAACCCAGTTTCTCTGGGGTTGTAGAGATTACTTGCAAACCCCCATTTAATGTCCAGCTTGCACGTTACCTTAAAGGTCCCATTCCGTGCAAAAGCTGTTTTTACTTGTAAATGCATATATACTGCTGTCAGCCCTCCCTGTAATGAGTGGTCACACGCTCAGAATTGCCACAGTTGGATTTGTCCCTATCCAGCGTCCCCCTGCAGTCTCCTCCAAGCCACACCCCCAAACGCGTCGTTTGCCCAGAGAGGAATCTGGAGAGAATATCGATGTCACTAGCTTCCTCCTGCATACTGCGCGGGTCCCTCTCACACAAGCTACCTGCACCATTTAGTCTATAGCCACAAAATTAACACTTCTAGCTGGAGCGACGCCAACTGTACGTGATCCAGCAACTGCAGAGGTGCATTCGGTAAGTCTAGGCATTTTGAGATGTCCTCTTTAGGTAGTAACCGTTAAGTTAACGATAACTCGCAACCTAGCATGCTGGTCCACAGACGCTAATCTGATTGGCCGCTGGGAGCCTGGGGCGGGCTCTCCCTCAGCGGCCAATGGGAACTGTTAGTTCTGAATATATTATGGAAACAGGCCGTTCTTGGGAAGCGACCAGATGAGGAAGTGAGAACTCCGTCACAACAAACGGGTTTGCTATATTTTCGACAGATTAATCCAGAATCATGTTTTATGGACCAGAGACACACGTTTTTAATAGGTTACAGCTGCACGAATTGGGACCTTTAAAAACCCCATCCAATGGACAGCTTGCACAGTTTACCAGAAAAAGCCCATTTAATGGATACACCTGGGGTCTCCGAGGCCTGGGTGGGCCCCAGGACCCTGTGGGGTCGCTTCGGGGGGTCTCCGAGCTGAAGAGGGGGTCGTCTCCGACCCCCCTTCCTTCAGGGGTCGGACCCCGGAGACCCCTTCAAGTCTCTCCCACGCCCCAATAACAATGCCTAATCCTAACCCAGACGGCTAACCTCTCCCACCCCCTAACCCAAACCTCTCCCACCCCCCATGCCTAAACCTAACCTCTTTTTTAACCTCTTTTTTCGCCTATGTGGTGAAGCACTTTATTGATAATTTTGATGGCTTTTGCAGTAAAAGTACATTTGGTGACCATCCATTTCATGAAGGGGACATGTCAAAGTTATGAAAAAACAAGGTGACGATGTTCTACCCTATTCTATTCTATTTCCAAAGCTGAAATGCCAGACCACCGTCCAACTGAAGTGCATGGTTTCCCTTTGTTGTGACAAGCGGAGATAATGGTTGTTTGCGTTTGGAAAAGATATGTAGGCCTAACCTATGATGGGCCTGTATTGCGTTGTAAAAAAAAAATGTGTTGAATGATCTCTCCTGTGTCAATAGTCTGTTTTTCCCCATGCACCTTCCCGCCTCAAGTCATTGGAAATGTTTAGAACATTGGAACAATCATACAGTCTCCGCCAACACTAGAATTTGAATTTCTGTAATTGATTATTTAAATCAATGTGGTCATGTGGCTGTTAATGGTCATTTACGGTATTTATTTATTTCTATATGAATAGTTCATTTGCAAAAACAGATTTAAAGCCATTCTTAAAATTAGCCCAATAGACAACACATGCTGATACGCCATAGCCTATCAAAGTGAAAATGATTAGGTGAAAGTTGTAGGCCTAATTATGATCTACAATAGAACAAATATTAAAAATAAAATACAATACAAATATATAAATGAAATAAAATGATATAATAAATAAATAAAATGCAAGATAAATAAACCCTTCATAGGTTATATTGCTTTCATTGTACCTTTCCTGTGTTCTCTGACTTTATCCTCAAAACTGCATGATGTCAATGGAATAAAAAGAACAAATAAATATATCCTACAATAGGCTATCAAATAACATGGTGATGTCATGTTATGGGCGCGATCGCAATGGGATGTGAGTGCCAAAATGCGACATTTACACTTCAAGTTGTACTTTCATTGAATGGTGATAAGAACATAATTGACACACATAATTTCCGAGCAGATGACAGAGATTACAGAGAATGTTTAATGGCAGAAATCGGTTAGAACTAAGTAGAGAATCCATGGTGACAGGCTGCCTGTCTGTGTGCGCACATTTTGGCACAGCGGCGAGATGAGGGGATGAAAGGCACACACTGTACAGCAGTGTGCCTCTGCGCTGTTGACTCAGACGTGAATACAGTGATTAATACATGATGTTTCAGGTGCAATGTTATAATACATGTAGCGCCCCCTAGTGTTAACCAATGAAAAGAGTGACCCTAATATTCACCTAGGTTCGGAAGTAGATACCTTGGAGATAATTGAATAACTCACGTCGAGAGAGCTGATATGAAGTTGAACAGTTGACAATTTTTATTGCCTCACAATGCAATAACTGGCAGTGCTAGCACACAATATAGAAATAAAATGAAATACAAACTTCAAAATTAATAAATAAATAAAATAGAAAAGTTAAAAGAAAATAGTCTGTTTAGTGGAGTCCTCCCTTACGGAGTTAGAATTCAGAGTTCGCTTCCTCTGAGTTGGGATACTCCTTTAAGGAGCAAGAACGTGTTCAGTTCGGTGAATGAAGTACTCCTTTGTTTGTGTTCGTACACTACCCTATTACTACCCGGGTAGCTAACTAGGGTTTGCGTTCTTATCTGTCCTGAATGAATGGAATGAGTCGAGTTGAGTTGGTCAGATGTCCTCTGAGGGCGGATCCTACGGCTGGCCACACCGCATTTCTGGCCCGTCCTCAGTCTATCGTCTCTGGCTTGGCTCGCCACTGAACCCTCCAGGGTCCAGAAAGATTCAATCTGGTCAAAAAACCAATCTAGACACATAGTCCAGAATGTACAAGTTACCATCTATTTTCTATTTCCGTTCATCATTCGATCTCATTAACTTACTTCCATCATCCGGAATATCTTATCATAACCAATAGCTGAGGGTATACAGTACTTCAATCATCATGCAATTAATTAACATGCATCACTACAACAGTATTTTAGTGCAAATAAAATAATTATCCATCATGAATTACAACATTAGAATTGGTATTTTAAAATAAACAATTAAATTATTTATCCTTTTAAACCTCTTTTTAAATCTACATATTCCCTTTTAAACATATACACCTTTTGACTATATATTCCCTTTTTAAAACATCACCAACATGTTTTTAATGGACTGAATTATCACTTCTATTTTACTCAACATATGTATTTTAATAACCAAAATGAAATAGACTATTTGTATCACAGACATGTGAATGAATACATCTTTGAGCAGTGTATTTCAATATAAACGTAGATTGATGCAATGCACCTTTAACTGGACCATGCTATCACTGCTTCACTTTCCAACAGCATTTAATGCAGTAATAGCTAGCTTGGCTTAGCTAGCCACAGTCCCTTTGCTAATACAGTGTTACCACTGTTAGCGATTAGCATCGCGCTAATGTCGTTAGCATCTATTTAGCAATCTTTTGTAATCATTCTAGAGCATTCACAATGATACAATCTGCACCACTGTAGTGTTTAAACATTAGACATCGTTTCCATAGCTCTGATTGGTTTTATGAAAAGTATCTGAAGGTATTGGC
Source organism: Poromitra crassiceps (assembly GCF_964638095.1). Taxonomy (NCBI): domain Eukaryota; kingdom Metazoa; phylum Chordata; class Actinopteri; order Beryciformes; family Melamphaidae; genus Poromitra; species Poromitra crassiceps. Next base: position 479,547 of record NW_028152240.1, on the reverse strand, counting down.
AACAGGTTAACGGCATTAGGCTAACATGGTGGTTTGTCATACTAGCAACCATTTGCCCTGCTTACCGAAGCTCACAGTGAGAGGGACCTTTCAACAGAATGGCTCCTCATGTTCAGTTTCATGCACAGGATTCGGTCCTGATAAACAAACTTATTAGTAGTTGATATGAGGGGAATTAATCAAGAATTATGACGTTTGTGTAACGTTTCATGTTATACCAGGTCCGGGTTGGCACACTTTGACCGTGTGATGATGTCACAGGCTTTGGCACACTTTGGTCCGGGTTGGCACACTTTGACCTTGAGCCTCACAATGGTGTGAGTAGCCATTCCTGATACATTAGCCTAACTTAGACAAATTCACAGTAGCCCAAAGCGAGCAAGCCTCACAATGGTGGGGGTAGCCATTCCTGATACATTAGCCTAACAGACAAATTCACAGTAGCCCAAAGCGAGCAAGCCTCACAATGGTGGGGGTAGCCAATCCTGATACATTAGCCTAACTTAGACAAATTCACAGTAGCCCAAAGCGAGCAAGCCTCACAATGGTGGGGGTAGCCATTCCTGATACATTAGCCTAACTTAGACAAATTCACAGTAGCCCAAAGCGAGCAAGCCTCACAATGATGGGGGTAGCCATTCCTGATACATGACCAAGAAAGTTCAGTGACAATCTGTAAAAAAGGTTAATTGGACACTTTAGTTAGCCTGGGTGATCCTAGAGTCTCTGGACAGCCATTCCCCAGAGGCTCTGGGATCACACAGGCGTTAAGCCACCACGCCAACGTCAAGGCAGTGTCCGTGTGGAGGTTGTTTTTTTTTTGTTTTTTTTTTGTTTCCTGCTAGGCAGTTTTTTTTGTTTTGTTTTAACATTAATAAACTCCCCCCGGGGATCAACACAACAACAATACAATACAAATATAAAACTATAAAACTATAAAACAAATATATATATACACATATATACAATGGGGGAGACCCACCCCTTTCTAAAAACAAACTAAAACAGGGCTCAAAAAAAATCCTCAGTCAAAAACAAAACAGGGGGAGTCCCACCCCTTTCCTTGTCCAAAATGGAAATGGCTCAAATAAAAATATAATAAATAAAATGGCGGAGGGAGGGAAGGTCCTTTGTTACACACCACAGCCGCTCTGAACAACAGCTCCTATGGCTGGAGGGCTGGGGGGGGGGCTGGCTGGGGGACATTTGGCTGGGGGGGGGGCTGGGGGGTGGGGACATTTGGCTGGGGGGGGGGCACTTCAGGCTAAGGGAGGGGAATCTTCAGCCGGCATAACACCACCACTGGCATCAGGGGAGGTGGGGGCGGGTGGGGCCGCTGGCACACCCGTTTGTGCTCTGACGTTGGGTCCTCAATGGAGCGGGGCCTTCGGAGGGGGGTGGAGGGCGGTGTGGAGGCAGGGCTGGCTGGGCTGGCTGGAGAAGGGCGGGAGGTGGATGGCAGGGTGGTGTCCTCTGTGTCCTCTGAAGAAGAGGAGAAGGAAGAGAAAAGGGCCTTGATGGCCCTGTCGAGTTCCCTGTCTTCCTCTTCCTTCTCCTCTTCTTCTTCGGGAAACAACAGGTTCCCGTTTTCTTTGAAGAGCTACAAAAACACAAGGAATGGAATGTTGCGCACAGTCATCATGCTACATCAAATAGTGTCATCTGCCGACAACAGATAATACTAACCCAACAACAAATGCTCATAACTCCTAGGAAAATGGATGAAACTGCATGAAACTAGGTGCGTGAATTCATCTCATGATGATGATGCTTCGGTTTAAGTTTGGTGTAATTTGTAGTCAAAAAACTACTTTCAAGCATAATGCCAATCGACTCCAAATGGCCTGAAACGCATCTGAATACAACCTGGTACAATGCACTTAATTCTTCTTCAATGTTATGTGGCAGTAAAACATGTTACTCACATCGAGGAGTTCCTCTTGGTCGTCTTCAAATGGCTCCTCTGGCCCACTGCCGCCGAGGGCGAGAAGTGCCGTCAGGTCGGGAAGTGAAGGGAGCTGTGCATTGAGAAATCAATGTATAACTGTGTTCCATGTCAGGTATGAGGTACACAAAAAGACACGTGGTTTGGCACTTAAACATTTTACTCACATTGCTGACGTCGCCCTCTGAAGGGCTTGAGGGCCCACTGAGCGTCACCTGTGCATTGAGAAATCACTGTATAACTGTGTTGTATCTCAGGTATGAGGTAAGTATATCAGCCTGATATACACACAATATATCATATGTGTAACAACATTCCTTATATTACATATTCATATGTTGTAATAAAATGTCTTATGGCACTAAAATATTGTACTCACAAAGTCGACGGTGTCGCTGCTGCTGCTGCTGTCTGCACCTGGAGATGGAGGCACCTGTTCATGCAGAAAGAATAAGATGGAGAGAAAATGATAGTCACTCCCCATTTCACCATACATACATTACTGTGCAGCATTAAAGCAATCCCTCTCCCGCCACTGACCTCGACAGGTTGCTGGCATAGCCTAGGCTGTCTCCTGACCCTCACCCACTCCCCACCATCTGCAGCCCTGCTGGCATCTTTCTGTAGACATGAAACATAAATGGAAAGACGATCAAAGATGAACAAAACTATTTAGATAATCAAGAACATTTAAACTTGCCCCTCTCCTTTCACTCACCTTCCGGTATGCCTGTAGCTCGAGGCGCAGCACTTTCACTTCCTGCCTCAGAAGAGCGTTTTCCTCCTTCAGAGCGGCGCTCTCCCTCTTCAACTCCGAGGTAGAGGGTTCCCCGGATGTGCCAGGCTGGGCACTGTCTGGGGACTGGCTGGGTGCTGGGGGCTGGCTGGGTGCTGGGGTCTGGCTGGGCGGTGGCTGTCGGCTGGGGCCTGGCCCTTTGCTGTCGCATGGCCCATCACTGGCGGTGTCGGCCTCAGCCTCACCTCCGTCCTCCACGTCCAGGCTTGTTGTCATGGGGGGGTCCGGCTGGGACGCCCTGAGGTCAGCCAACCTTTTTCGGGCCACCTTTAGGCTTAGCTGCTCAATGTATTTTTCTCCCTCAGCCTTCGTCAAATCTAAATGGTGCCGAATATGGCGTTTGGGGTCCTTTAAGACCTGCTGCTGTTTGCAGCCTTCAATCGGGCAGTTCTCGCCTGCCAGGATTAGCCGTCCTCCGGCGTGCTTAAATATAATTGCCCTTTCCTGGTGGTTATAAATCCGGTGTTTTCCCTTGAGGTGCTTTGAAAGCACCTCAAAAAGTTTCTTCTTGCATCCAGGGAGCGGGCACGGACAGGCATTGTTGGGCTTCGGATGGAACCAGCTACTAGATGGTTCTAACTAGGGTTAGACTGTTAGACTTGTCCCTCTGTTTTCACTTACCCTCACTACCGCCCTCAATTTGGCCCGCAGGGCCTTGTTCTCCCGCTGTAGCATATAATTCATCTCAAGGTTCGCCCGCTTCAACCATGCATTCTCCTCCTGGATTCGTCTGTGCTCCTCGCGGAGCTCCGCCTCACTCAACTCAGGTGGGGGGGGGTTGCGTGGGCTGGCCCGGGCTCCTCCTCTGCTTGGCCTCCCTCGTCCTGGTCCATGGTTGTCGCCATGGGGGGATCGGGGTTTGATGCCGCCTGCTTTTGTAGGCCATCACGGAGGGCCTCCATCTCCTCCCCCGTGAGCTCTCGGTGGATCAGCAGGTGTTTGCGGAGACACTTATACCGCCTCCCCCCGCACGACGCAATGGGGCATCGGCCCTCTTCCAGGGGCAAGTGGCGGGTGGCCATCTTATTAAATATCTCCCTCTCATGGCTGTTCCAGATCTCAGTGTGCTGCTCCCTCAGGTGCTTGGCGAGGTTGGCATATCTCCTGCCCGTTTCACGCCTCGGGATGGGGCATGCCACCTCGGGTCCCCTTCTTTTTTTTTTACTGTAGAAGAAATTAAAAAAGAATCTTTACCACATGCCAAACCATTACACCTGCCCTCTCATGCTAACAGTATCATGGAAACAAGCTACCATCACCCAAGAGTCTTTATCTATCATAAGAAAAGAGAGAAACATTCCAACATAACACCACACTTGAGTTTGTATCTATTTGAAAAATTCTAATGAAAACAGGCCAACTGCCCCCCCAGCCTTCCCATCATGTCAAGTCAAGTCAAGTTTATTTGTATAGCCCTAATTCACAAGCAACACGGTTAAGTAGTGCCTTTGAGGCAAGGTAGTCCATATTCTTTGTGCCACAATCCAGTAGCTCATCTTGCAAGAGTTCAATTATCTAACCTTTAAAAATACATTTTACTTAACTAACATGTAATATACATATATATCTGTGCAAAAAGTGGCCATTTCAGCCCTAAACCCACTAATTTATTGATTATAATTTGGTAAAGCGCCTAGGGTGCAAGGTAGTCCATATTCTTTGCGCCAAACTCCAGTAGCTCATCTTGCAAGAGTTCAATTATCTAACCTTTAAAAATACGTTTTACTTAACTAACATGTAATATACATATATATCTGTGCAAAAAGTGGCCATTTCAGCCCTAAACCCACTAATTTATTGATTATAGTTTGATTAAAAATTAGAAATATGAATTGGAATGTTGAATATATGAACAGAAAACATTCTGCTTTATCATGTGAATCTATATCTTGAGCGATTTTGGTGTTTTGTGGCGAAAAAACAGCAAGAAAGTTACCTGTTTCACTGTGATGCTCTCAGTTCAACTCTGTCCAAGTGATGTCTCCCTCCTACTGCAAAGTTTGTTTACACAGGTGCAAGACTGAAAGGCGCAGGTCCCAATAGGCCCCGCCCACCGATGAAGAGAAGATGCTGTGAATTGCGCCTGTCTCCCGTGCCTCGTATTTTTTAAAGGGTACCTATGCCCGTTTTTTTCTTTTCTTCCTCCCCCCCATTTTTTCAGGATTGGCCACTAATAATGAGACAATGGCACAGTTAAAATATTAGCCTCCAAAAACAAGGCCTTGTGGAGTTATAGCCCTTTCAATTGGTCAAATGTAGAAATAAAGTGAAAAAAACAAAACGACCCGATTTGGCTCTAATTTGCTGACAGTAGGCGTTGAAAGATGCCCTAGCTGACAAATTTTGTGAAGTTACCTGTAGGGTTCAAAGGTCAATCCCGCAGGCCAGCAATTGAAGCTGCAACCAATGGGCGATGAATATAATTAAAAGTACTGTATATGCACATTGTTCCCAGTCACCCACAAGCCCCTCGTTTCGTTCTCCAAGTGGTTTCTCTTAGTCGGAATGAAGGCAACTCTATTTACTTAAGCCTATGCTGACTTTATATTAGGCTATATTTGTCTGTATTTATAGAGGTCCTTGGTTGCTATGACTTGCCGTAAATTTCCAGACTCATGCCTACATAGTGCGTCAGTCTTCATGTGATTTCCATTGACCATTTATGGTTTGGTGGGTGTGGGATATGGGGCAGCCAGTTGGACTGTGATTGGTCACAGGGGAATTGCCTGCAGCTGTGCACACAGTTGCTGATAGGTTAGTCATTCTTTTCCACAGTGCAGGAATCGTTAGTAGGGATTCTATGCAAGGTTTGATAGATGAGACCCCTGGTATACTTTGTAAAGATTCCTTTAAAATCTGAGAAGAAACCTGCAGCTTGTCCTTCTTCCATTTACGTTCTGCTTTTCGGCACTCCTGTCTAGCTGCACGGGTTCTGTCATTAAACCAGGGCTCGGGCTTTGCCCTGGGCAACTTGGATTTCAATGGGGCCACAGAGTCCATTATGGTCCCACACGAGGAGTTAAACCAGGAGCATAGTTCCTCTATGGGAACAGCCGAGACAGACGGGACACACAGCTGTTCAAAGGCAGCTGAAAAGCGACTAGCAGTGCGGGGGTTAAGAGTCCGACAGAGTCTAGCAGGAGCCCTAGAACTAATCTCAGTACAAGAGAGAACAACATGAAACAGAACAGGGCTATGATCAGAGAAAACAGTATCACAGATCTCTAGGTTAAGTATAGGCAGCCCATACGAGATAACGAGATCTAACGTATGTCCACGTTCATGAGTGGGACCAGACACATTCTGCACCATGTTAAACGATTCAATAAGGTTTAGGAAGTCCTTCACCATCGGTTTGTCAGGGCAGCAGACATGTATATTCAGATCCCCGAGAATCAACACTCGATCATAGTTGGGCAATATTCCAGCCAGGAAATTGGAGAAATCAGTCACAAAATCCTTGTTGTATTTAGGGGGTCGATAAATGAGTGCGCACAAAACAGGCTCAATACGACCCACCTCAAACACTGTCACTTCAAAACTGGAGAAAGAAGCAGAGCATTGCTTGCATTTGATATCATCCTTATAGATGACCGCTGTTCCCCCCCCCTGCCGGCCCGAGGGGCGCGGGGTGTTGAAGTAGGAACAGCCGGCCGGCAACAGTTCAACGAGAGCGCTGCACTCACCCGCCGCCATCCACGTCTCTGTCACACAGAGGAGATCCAGGGCGCGGGAGCTGAAGAAATCCCTCAGGATAAACGTTTTGTTTGTCAGCGATCTGGCATTCACCAGGCCAATCCTGACAGGAGCTGGAGCCTTTGATCCGGAGGAAATAGGAGCGCGGGTCAGCGACCGCAGATTGCGGGGATTCACCCCGCGTCTCCCGGGCCGAGGAGCACAGGGGCGGCCGGGCTGGGATAGCACCTCCAGGCTGGCAACCGGAGCGAGGCAGGTCGCGCTGGGGTCCCAGAGTCGTTGCGGCAGGGCGGATGGAGACGATAATCCAGGTTTCACATAAGAAAAGGACGAAAAGCATGCCATGGCTTTCAGTTTCACCAACTTGCCGCTCCGTTTGCCACGGCGGCGGAGCCGTTTCCTCCTAGGCAGCGGGGGGCGCGACTCGGAACAGATGAATCGGGATTCCTGTTAGGAGCGGCGGCGCGGTTTTTTGTCCATTGTGGCAAAATGAACCACTAAACATGGCATTTTGTCGGATGTCCAGGAGGGATTGGCGATCGTACACCAGCAGAGACTTAATCTGAACAGTGCCAAGGCTTAGACACAGCAGGAACACAAACCAAAGCGAGAGCAGTAGACGAGCAGCCAAACACACTGGCGCCATCTTGGCCATCTTGGCCATCTCCACATTCCACATAGACCTAATATAAACACAGTCAGGGGTCGTATACATCAAGAGCGATGCGAATATACGGCACGAAATTGCGATGCGAGTTTTGACCCACCTGTCAATCACAGCCACAGATGTGTTCCGACGCGTTGGAAGCGAATTTCTGAAAAATCGACCGTGGTTCGAAAAAAAAAAACACCGCAATAACGCTCAGCGAAAAAGACTTAGCTTTATTTTGTAGCCCATGTGTGTCTTTTTCATATTTGTGGATGGTTATTAATTAAAAAATATATACATTTTGTGTGTAGTCTAAAACATGTCTATGCATAGACAACATTATCCTGGGCTAAATGAGAGCTAAGCATTGACATAACGTTAAAATCTTGTGCTCAGATAAATTACCTTTTATGCTAACTTGGAGGACTTCTCTAGTGTATATTTTTGTATACTGCTAATTATTCATTTTAATAATGTATTTACTGCTTGGTCTAAAATAGGTCTATACATTAGCCGGCTATAGACCCCTTATACAGCTTGTCAACATTGAGCTGCGCGCGCATCGTGTAGGCAAAAAGCCGTCAGCCCAGCATTGACAGACAGTGAGAACTGTGTGAAAGCCCCGCTGTCAGGACTGCTCTGTGCCCATCTGCAACACACAGTTATATTTTAGTTTTAAAATGCAGTTCTCGGCTTACTACCACAGCTTATCGCCTAGTGATAAGCAATGTTATGCATCGAAATTAACGTTGTTTAATGGGATATGTCTTACAGACCCATACGCACTGGCGCTGTCAATTGGCCAAGCCTAGTGGCCAGCAATACATATCGTGCATTCCTTTATAACTGGGGATAGCGTAGATAATTATTCTGTAACTTGCAAATATATATTGTTATGTTGATAATGCACACAACTCAATAATGACAGGGCTGCCAAGTTTCAGCCACAGTTAGGAGTGAGATTTGCGATGCAATTTTTTTTTGGCCCTTTTTTAGGGTAGATTTAGAGGGATATCTCAATTTAAATTAACATTAGGATTACTGTTGTGATGTAATTATTCAGTCTTCACCCCCATGCCAGCTGCTCTCCCTGCACTGTCAGCCTCCTTGTGCTCTCTCTCTGTCTTTACTCTCTTCTACTCCCTCATCTCCTGTCTCCCCTGCAGTCTCATTCTCTGTCTCTTCCACCATTTCATCCTCTGTGTCTTCTGGAGTCTCATTTTCCTCCGCTCTGTCATTTTCTGTCAGATCCTCCACTGTTTCCTCTGACCTGGCAAGTTTGGCAGGGGGTGGTTGACCCTTCACTGCCCAGAATGACAGCAGATCTCTCTGCTGCTTCTTCTTCCCTGACATCTTTCAAACAGACAAAAATCCAAGTGTGCAGTTAATGTAAATCCCCTTAGCTCATAGTAAGTATCAATTAGCTCACACATGCGTGATGATTTTAATGAACACTGCTTGTCACGGTTGTTTGATGTTAAACCCACAGCAGCAATGTGCCACGCTGTTCACTTACCCCGCTAGCCGGGTGCTTCTCGCTCATACTGAGCACATTAGCGCCCGGCGAACGTCACGCATTTCCCATCAAACACTCTGCCATTTTCACGGATATAACGCCAGCTCCTACCTGAGTCTTCACGTGAAGTGAAGACGCTATCCGATACGCAACATCCTCTATTATACGGCTCTGGTTAGATGTAGGCAGGGGGGACTGATGATTGGTTAAAGTTAGGGTAAGAATATCGGTCAGCCAATCAGAGGGAGAATAGGGCGGGCTCACCCTGTGACAGACTCGAACTACGGCAAGCCGCAAGCAGCGAGTTATGGAAATATAAGAAGTGAGAGGGAAACATTTATGAGCGTGTGAAATAGCAAGTGTGGCGTGTGCGCGTGTGAAGAGGTTAAATTGCGTGACTCTCACTCTCAATGGGTGAGACTTGGCAGCTCTGAAATGACATTATGTAACGTTACTTGGTCCGTTAACTAACCGAGCGATGTTGAGCAGCCTACAGTTTCAGGCAGCTTACCTGATTATGAAGAGCACTACAAAGTCGGGCATTTTTAATGATGTCCTCGTTCCAATCAGTTCAACTCAATAATGACATTATTTAACGTTACTTGGTTGTTAACTAACCGAGCGATGTGGCTGCAGCCTACTACAGTTTACCTGATATGAAATGAGCGAGCACTGCAAAGTCGGGCATTTTTAACGATTTCCTCTTTCGGCTTGCAACCAAAGACACCTACTATACGGTTAGCATTAAAAGCAGTATGAGTTGACGGGATTCGGTAAAACTTTAGTCCTTGCTTTGTTGATAGTGTAACAGACTGTTCAGTGTTGTGTTGTGTTCTATTGCGTGTGTGCGAGGCTGTGTATGTTCCCTCGAGTTGCGTAGAACAGGATATGTGGGGAGAATTAGGTGAATTATAATGTTACAGCCTGGCTCTATCGTTTATTATTTTATTAACCAAGTGTGAATAGGCGGACCTGAATACTCTCCTACGATAGCTTTCCGATTCTGGCATCCCACTGTACAACACGAAGACATATCTAGCTCGAATAGTTTTCGGGCGACTGGAAAACTACTTGACAGGGCTGCGCGGAGTCTGTCTTTCTGCCTCCGTCTTGCGCATCTGACGCTACTTGTTGTCATTGTGACGTAGGCGTATAAGGGGTCTATATGAGAGCTAAATCATAGACGCCCCGTTGAAATCACGTCTATTGTGGAACAGCATGACAGCTGCGGCACAGGCAACGCGTCTGTCCGTCTCCATGGTGACGGCTCCTTCCTGTTTCCGGTAAGGTAGCGAGGGCGTCTCACTTGTTCGGCTTCTCTTTTATGCCCTCCCCTCAATCAGCAGTGCCCTCTACAGCCGCGAGTGGAACTCCATTTGGAGTGGCACTCGGTAGTGAAGTGGTAGTGAGTAGGGAGTGGTTTGTGATTGGGCCCTAGTTTCTCTCCTCGCTCCCTTTGTGTTTTGATTGCAGGATTGGACCCAGGTTTGTGGGAGCTGGGCCCCAGCTACCACTCATCACTAATTGTCTGCTCTTCATATACCCGGCCCAGACTACAAGCCAGCACCAGATTGTAGACTCAGCATGTCAGTTAATGTCAATGTCTTGATAACTCTCCAGCCAAGCATAAACCTGTTTCTTTGTTGAAAACAAAAACCTGACTTTGGTCTTCTGTGCAGATTCCTCCTGCTCTGACTCCTGCTGCCTGTCAGTCCCCTGCTTTCACCTGCCTGGACCTCCGCCTGTCAGCTCTCCATGTTCATTCTGCCATCTGGACCAAACTCCATGCAATAAATTGACAATTCTGAACTTACCATCTAGCCTCTGTCTGTCTCTGCTCTAGAGTCCCAAATGCCCATGCCTAACAGAGAGAGAGAGCCACGGCTCACACCGGCTCACACCCAGCTGCTTGTTCACTTAGAACACGGCTCTCTTGAATACTCGATTCTGATTGGTCAATCAACAAGATTCACCGGTCATTATTTCTCGACAACCGACCGCTGCTCTGCCACACCTGGATTAATCAGTTGATAAGAGCCTTTTGTCAGCAAGACACTACTAATTACGCCAACCAGTTGCAGCTGTGGTGTCTTGTGTGCCAATTATGAATGAAACCGCTTTGTCGTTGAAAACGCTATTAAAAAATCTATTTGAATAATTATTTTTGTCAGATTATTGAATAATTTAGTTGTAGGCCGTGTTCTAAGCGGGATAATGTATAGTGAGCCGGTGATTACTGGAAATAATGACCTTCAGGTGAATCATTAAGCCCTCCGCTGCGCGTCGGGCTCAATATCACCTGTCGGTCATTATTTCGCCAGTAATCACCGGCTCACTATCCATTATCCCTTACTTAATGACACTACTGCAGCCTGAGAGACTCCCCAGTAAAAAATAACAATACCAATAGACCCCTTATACAGCTTGTCAACATGGAGCTGCGCGCGCATCGTGTAGGCAAAAAGCCCGGAGCCGCTCATTGACACAGACAGAGCTGTGTGAAAGACGCCGCTGTCAGGACTGCTCTGTGCTCATCTGCGACACACAGTTAGATTTTAGTTTTAAAATGCAGTTCTCGGCTTACTACCACAGCTTATCGCCTAGTGATAAGCAATGTTATGCATCGAAATTAACGTTGGTTAATGGGATACGTCTTACAGACCCATACCATACGCACTGGCGCTGTCAATTCGCCAAGCCTAGAGTGGCCAGCAATACATATATCGTGCATTCCTTTATAACCGGGGATAGCGTAGATAATTATTCTGTAACTTGCAAAGATATATTGTTATGTTGATAATGCACACAACTCAATAATGACATTATGTAACGTTACTTGGTCGTTCTAACCGAGTGATGTGGCTGAGCAGCCTACAGTTTCAGGCAGCTTACCTGATTATGAAGAGCACTACATTTCGGGCATTTTTAATGATGTCCTCGTTCCAATCAGTTCAACTCAATAATGACAATTAACGTTACTTGGTTGTTAACTAACCGAGCGATGTGGCTGTCACTAGCAGCCTACTACAGCATACCTGATATGAAATGAGCGAGCACTGCAAAGTCGGGCATTTTTAACGATTTCCTCTTTGGGCTTGCAACCAAAGACACCTACGGTTAGCATTAAAAGCAGTATGAGTTGACGGGATTCGGTAAAACATTAGTCCTTGCTTTGTTGATAGTGTAACAGACTGTTCAGTGTTGTGTTGTGTTCTATTGCGTGTGTGCGAGGCTGTGTATGTTCCCTCCGGTTGCCGTAGAACAGGATATGTGGGGAGAATAAAGGTGAAGCTGGTTATAACGTTACAGCCTGGCTCTATCGTTTATTATTTTATTAACCAAGTGTGAATAGGCGGACCCGAATACTCGGCTACAATAGCTTTCCGATTCTGGCATCCCACTGTACAACACGAAGACATGTCTTGCTCGAATAGTTTTCGGACCACTAGAAAACTACTTGACAGGGCTGCGCAGAGTCTGTCTTTCTGCCTCCGTCTTGCGCATCTGACGCTGTTTGTTGTCATTGTGACGTAGGCGTATAATTGGTCTATAGCATGCACATTTATAGGCTACTTAACCATAAAATAGGATACCAATATTAATGCAACAGTGGGCCTGTATCTTCTTTGCACAAAGCTCTCCAATGTTGTTTTAGCACAATTGAAGAGCCTCAAACATTTCTCAACAGCATCCTGTCTTTGAGATGTCATTTGCAGATATTTAGTCTCTACACTGCTGTTACAAAGGACATTTATAAAGTCCATAAGCTGCTCTTATTCTTCATATTTTGTTCAAATGAACCAGTAATGTAGCCTACTACAGTTACAGTATGGTTCTACTTCAGTATAAGCTATTAGTACATTGTTCTACTAGAAAAGTCTGACTAACTCTAATGCTATGGTTGGAAGGCACAAACATGCCATGCGTTTCATATCTTAACAGAAGCCATGAATCCCATATCAGCAACCTGTTCTGTTTTATTGTAGCCTACACACTTTAGTCACATGTGTTGCTTACTGTAGGCTATTTACCTAGCCTGGGAGTTGGGACAGTAGACCCTTTTCACGGGGGGCATTTTTTGTTGAAAAGGCAGGGTTAACACAGGTGCAAGCAAAACACTAATGAGGGCTTCAAACTTCCATGATTGGAATTTGGAAACCCTCATTAGTGTTTTGCTTGCACCTGTGTTTATTAGACAATTTCTTTCATCGTTTTAAAGCCACAGCACAGTGAAGAGGATATTAATGTGATGTGTGTAGTAGTTCTTCATATCTACTAGCCTCTTCATTTTGCTCTCAGAGTGCATCAGATTCATGCATTTTACTTTACAAAATGTACAAAATGTATTTGTCCACAGCCCCCCCTAGTAGTCACACTACTATTTTCATCCTGCTGGTGCTACCCCTGTTTGCAAAGCCTAGAATCACCTATGACGAGGATGATGGCTACTGGTGTTTTTGCCGCTTTTCCTGTAGCGTTTCAACATGGCTTTAGAGACAGCATTGCTTGATTTGAACTATGGGTCACTTATTATATTGCACTGTGATACATGGCGGTTTATACCTGCTCGGATGCACATTAAACTTGCCACACTGTACTCGCCAGCTTTAGTGGACTGAACCGAGGCATAAAACTCACGCAAGGTGTCTCATACTTGCAGAGTATGTCTCCAAGTCTGCCCCCTTCTGTTTTTGGTGGAGAAAGTGTCAGACTGCCCATTTTGTTGACTTTTTTGGGTTAATTTCATCCTTTCATCAGTTTGAGCTCTGCGGGTGTCAGTTCCTTATGCCGTTTGTCTTTTTCTTCTCAATTTTGTTTTCCTCTGCTGCATCCCGCGCTTCAAAATCGCTGTACTGTCTAAATATATTGAAATTAATCTTGAAATCTGACATTGTTGCTGTATTTTTCTTCATGGACGTTTAGTTTGTTTCTCAAGCTAACTCAGCAGCAGTTGAGGCTTTGACAGCTGTGCGCGTGCTGATTGTTTACAGTAAGCTATGTTAATTATACAGCTGTGCAGGTTGGGCAGCGGATGAATTTACATGTGATTAGACTTGAGCCGGACTATGTGCGCATTATGCGGTTTTAATGCACACCTGCCGGCCAATCAGAAACGAGTATTCAGCCAGACCATGGTATAACATAAAATAGTTAATATACCCTAACAGCTAACTAACAGCCCGAACGACCCGGCCCTTAGAGCCAATCGCCATTCAAATGTGTCTTAGAGCCAATCACCATTCAAATGTGTATTTAGTCCCATAGATTCTGATTCATGCAATTGACTCCATGAATGCAGTTTCATAGTAAACATTTGCAATACAGTGGTGGCAGTGATGTACCATCAGTGAGAGGCCAGTTTAAAATACTAAAAGTTAAATTATATAACACTTAAAAATAAGTTTTACTTGAGTAACACGCAATACTTATACATATGTGTTTAAATAGTGTCATTATATATTTTTAAACTCAATGTGTGTTGTATTTTTCATGTCATCTAACCACTAGACAGGTAGTGCCAGGTGTCCATGCGACACATGTAGTTGCCACACGACAAACATGGTCCTATACCGAAAAAATAAATATATCAAATAAAATAAATATATATTTGATGCATTCAAATGTGTATTTAGTCCCATAGATTCTGATTTATGCAATTGACCCCATGAATGCACAGTTTCATAGTAAACATTTGCAATACGGTGGTGGCAGTGATGTACCATCAGTGAGAGGCCAGTTTAAAATACTAAAAGTTCAATTATATAACACTTAAAAATAAGTTTTACTTGAGTAACACAAATACTTATATATCAAATAAAATAAATATATATTTGATGCATTCAAATGTGTATTTAGTCCCATAGATTATGATTTATGCAATTGCATTCGCAATACGGTGAATACGCTCAAAAGGTGCTGCTTCGGGACGAGCCTTTTCTCCTTTACTCTGACCCGGTGCTGCGTGACGGTCCTGGATACCACTTTATTGGTCCGCCTGGAAGCGGACTTCCTCACATGGACAAACTCCAGGAAGTGAAGTGAAGCCACCTGTGCATAGATAAATTAATGTATAACTGTTTTGTTTCACAGGTATGAGGTAAGTATATCAGGGGTCTCATCTATCAAACCTTGCATAGAATCCCTACTAACGATTCCTGCGACTGTGGAAAAGAATGACTAACCTATCAGCGACTGTGTGCACAGCTGCAGGCAATTTCCCTGTGACCAATCACAGTCCAACTGGCTGCCCCATATCCCACACCCACCAAACCATAAATGGTCAATGAAAATCACATGAAGACTGACGCACTATGTAGGCATGAGTCTGGAACGTTACGGCAAGTCATAGCAACCAAGGGAACTCTATGAATACAGACAAATATAGACTAATATAAAGTCAGCATAGGCTTAAGTAAATAGATTTGCCTTCATTCCGACTAAGAGAAACCACTTGGAGAACGAAACTGGGAACAATGTGCATATCAATTTAATTCTATTCATCGCCCATTGCTTGCAAACATCATATTGAGCTATGGAAGTATAATTAATTATGTTATTGTGTATGTCAGCACTGAGGACAGGGAAAGCGATAGGTGCCATTCAGCCCGCCCCAAAGTGTGCCGTGCGCTGCTGCTGTTGTGTGTCAAGTAGATGTGTTTAGAAAATTATCTTATAGGCGAAACAGCAGCAGAAAAGAGTAAAACACAATATCTCGTTAGCAAAAATATGTTTTGAATACTTAACATATTAATACTAAACATATTAATACTTTAATATGTTTTGTCAATAAAGTGTTTCTTCACCAAAGTCTGGTTTTCCAACTTTATAACTCCCCGCAAATCATTGGAAATCAAGACTTGCAGAAATCCAGAATTACAGAACATTATTATATATATATTATTACATTACATTAGTAATGTAATGATGTATATATTTAGCCTATGTAAATGTAATGTACATTTATGTTATAGCACCGCACTGTTCACTGTTTCACTGTTGCTTCTAACCGTGCTCAAATACACTTTCCAAATACATGATAAAACAACTCTAATAAAGAGAGGAAAATATCAAGATGAGAGAGTGGAAAAAACAGCTACAGCCTATAGGTCAGGGTAAAGGTGTTTTGAGGGTTTTTTCCTTTTCTTCTATTTTGTTGTTGAAAGGATGACATATGTAAGACAATATGAACGAAGTATTTTCTTTTTGGCAGTGAATGAGTTTGGAAAAGATATGTAGACCTAACTTATGGGCCTGTATTTCATTGTAAAAAAAATTGTTTTGAATGATCTCTCCTGTGTCAATAGTCTGTTTTTCCCCGTGCACTAGGGGTGGGCGATACTGCAAAATTTGGTGTCGATCCGATACCAAGTAATACTTGTCCAGAATTGCCGATATCGATACCGATACCGATACTTTTTATTATTAAATATGGCTTATGAACTTTCATGTAGGGGAGAGCAGTGTGTCATTATTTATGAGGTTTATCAATCGGTTTATCAATTTATCAACCACTATAAATTATGACAGTTTGAAAATGTAACATTAACCAATGCTGAAGATCCTTAATATTAATTTAACTACTATATATACCTGGATATTATTTTCCTCTGTGAAAAGACTGCCCGTGGAGTCTATCTCTGTGTTGAGGGTGGGGGGGGGGGGTGGGGTGGGTGCCTGTCTGATATTTCCCTCCTCCTCCTCCCTTCTTTTCTGCAGGTCAGAGCTCTCTTTCTTGTTTCTCAGATGCTTAAACAAGTTGGTAGTAAGCTAGGGGTCATCCCTATGTTCCCCGGGTCCTATGTTCCCCGTTTTTAACACTCTCCGTAACATTTGGGGTGTCTATCCGCTATGCCGACCACCCGCAATGCCGACCTTAGGTTTAGGCGTGAGGGGTGGGAGAGGTTAGGTTTTGGGTTAGGGTCTGGGGGAGGTTAGGAAGGGTTCTATGTTCCCCGGTCCCACAAAAACGGGGAACATAGGACCCGGGGAATATAGGACCCGGGGAACATAGGTACGCTCCCGTAGGCTAGTGGTCCCACAGTGGACAGCCTGCATGCGGTTATGTCACACTTCACAACATTGTCATTTACTGATGTAAAATAACTCCAAACGATCTGCTCCTGTTCCTTTGAGCCGTGATCAGATCACGGAATGGCATGTGTGTTTGTATGCGATTGTGTGCATCGGATTTCAATCCCACTCTGTGCTCTGCTGCTTGCCTTCCTTTACAAGACCCGCCCTGCATATCGTTCAAGCACTATACCCAGGCACGTATACTTGTTGTTTCAGTGCACATGTGATGACACGACAACAGCAAATCCGAGGCGGAGAAGCCCTGCATGAATGCACGCACAAAAGTTGTGTTCAGTATCAATCTTTTGATGTCAGGATCGATCTTCAAAACGAGACTCATGTATCGGGAGTATCGATATTTTGGGATCGATCCGCCCACCCCTACCGTGCACCTCCCTGCCTCAAGTCATTGGAAATGTGAGTTAACGTGACGGGCTGGTTTACCAGGCTAATTCTGGCACTGCACCACGCCTCTTCGGCGTAATGCGCATTTCAAGGCCTAAAAACATGCTATCTTCCTGAGTCAGGTGCAAAGCGTGTTTTTTTTGCAGTTAAGGCCAGTCTAGCGCCTAAGGCCAGGGGGAAGATAGGGCCCCATGTGTACAAATATTATGTAAATGCAACCAGTAGGTAGAAAATTACTTGGAATCATGTTGATAATCCCTCTTTCAGGGCAGGCATGTTTGCACCGTTTCTTTTTTTAAACAGTACAATTAAAAATGATGACCATCCATTTCATGAAGGGGACATCTCAAGTTTATGAAAAAACACAATGAAATGTTGTTCTACCCCTGGTAGAAGAGTACATGGCATGGTTTGTGTAGAGGTGTGGACCCAAATGCAGACAGAGAGGCAGAGACAGGAGCTAGTGCAAAACCAGGGTGTGCAATACTGTGCAATATATGGCTGTCTGTGCAATACTTACGCCGGGATTGCACTGGTTGCATTTGCGTGCGTTGCGGCTGTTCTCCGGTTTTGATCCGTGCTCTGTGCTCCGCCAACACTAACCGGCTGCGTGCAGAGCCCGTCATGGCGCCGCTCCGCCAGACAGCTAGAGTGACGAGACCGACAGGTTCTCACGGTGAATCGCGCGAGACAATTTGTATGTGGGATAAATATAACGACAAACAGGCAGAAGATCATTGTTCCCAACTGGAGAAGCAGAGGAGGGGTGGACTTGCTTGGTGTTGTCCTTGTAAAAAGGATGGGTCGTGTCATAAATTATTTTTGTGGTTTTCCACTTCAATTATGAACTTTTCCTCATACATGTTTGTCCTCTGGCTTGATATTGAATGCTGTAAACACCTCTGCCCTGTTGATTTCATGCCTGGCTCCACCCAACTTGCTGCAGCTTTGCTCCGTCATCCGTGAAAAATAGAAGCCTTGCGTATTTCTTTCAGAGAGCTCCGGATCGTCGGAGGTGGGACGGAGTAGACACGCAACGCAGTGGAGTAGGTGGGAGTTGACACAATGATTAGAGTGGAAACGTATCGGCTCCGATGCCGTACCGCAGCGCACCCAGACGGACCGAACACGGACCTAGTGGAATGTATGCGTTATAAATGTTTTTTTGTTGTGGTTTTGTGTCTGTATTTTTTTATCTTAGCTTAGTTTATATTAACTTTGATTTTATAGTTTTGTTTTTAACTAAAGTTTTTAACTGCACTGAGTTTTTAACTGCCTGTCTGACAGGGGCTACCTCAAGTTTCGTTGTAATCGTACAATGAAAGGAAATTCAATTAAATTCAATTTGGGGATTTCCGGTTTTGGAGCGCACCGCAGTACAGAGAGTCGTGAAAAGTAATAAATATACATTTAATTGCCGAGATATGTCTCTTGTCTTTATTTTTTTCACTGAAATGTTTTGTGTAAATGAGTCACTATGTATAGAGCTCTTCACAGAAAACAGAGACACATGACAGCAACAACAATCCGACAAGACTGACAGGGGAGACAACACAATATAGGCTACACAAAGAGGTGATTACAAAGTAGACACAGCTGGGCCAGACAGAGGACATGGCACACAGAAATAAATGAACTAGACAAGGCACAAACACACAAAGAAATGTAATCTTTAGACAGTGGATGATGGCCAAAGTATCGACCATGACAGTACATTAGGATTAGAATTGAGTATTTTTCAGAAAAATGAACTGTTTGATAATTCTGCCTATAATAAGGCCTTATATAAAAGGCCATTATTCACAATATAACCATATTTTTGATCTACTATGAATCAATGGATTCAATAAAAAGGAATTGCTTCAAAAATGTCCCCATTCTCTGGGGTGGAGTTGTACAATCTCTACAACCCAGTTTCTCTGGGGTTGTAGAGATTACTTGCAAACCCCCATTTAATGTCCAGCTTGCACGTTACCTTAAAAACCCCATCCAATGGACAGCTTGCACAGTTTACCAGAAAAAGCCCATTTAATGGATAAACCTGGGGTCTCCAAGGCCTGGGTGGGCCCCAGGACCCTGTGGGGTCGCTTCGGGGGGTCTCCGAGCTGAAGAGGGGGTCGTCTCCGACCCCCCTTCCTTCAGGGGTCGGACCCCGGAGACCCCTTCAAGTCTCTCCCACGCCCCAATAACAATGCCTAATCCTAACCCAGACGGCTAACCTCTCCCACCCCCTAACCCAAACCTCTCCCACCCCCCATGCCTAAACCTAACCTATTTTTTAACCTCTTTTTTCGCCTATGTGGTGAAGCACTTTATTGATAATTTTGATGGCTTTTGCAGTAAAAGTACATTTGGTGACCATCCATTTCATGAAGGGGACATGTCAAAGTTATGAAAAAACAAGGTGACGATGTTCTACCCTATTCTATTCTATTTCCAAAGCTGAAATGCCAGACCACCGTCCAACTGAAGTGCATGGTTTCCCTTTGTTGTGACAAGCGGAGATAATGGTTGTTTGCGTTTGGAAAAGATATGTAGGCCTAACCTATGATGGGCCTGTATTGCGTTGTAAAAAAAAAAAATGTGTTGAATGATCTCTCCTGTAGTCATTGGCAATGTTTAGAACATTGGAACAATCATACAGTCTCCACCAACACTAGAATTTGAATTTCTGTAATTGATTATTTAAATCAATGTGGTCATGTGGCTGTTAATGGTCATTTACGGTATTTATTTCTTTCTATATGAATAGTTCATTTGCAAAAACAGATTTAAAGCCATTCTTAAAATTAGCCCAATAGACACATGCTGATACGCCATAGCCTATCAAAGTGAAAATGATTAGGTGAAAGTTGTAGGCCTAATTATGATCTACAATAGAACAAATATTAAAAATAAAATACAATACAAATATATAAATGAAATAAAATGATATAATAAATAAATAAAATGCAAGATAAATAAACCCTTCATAGGTTATATTGCTTTCATTGTACCTTTCCTGTGTTCTCTGACTTTATCCTCAAAACTGCATGATGTCAATGGAATAAAAAGAACAAATAAATATATCCTACAATAGGCTATCAAATAACATGGTGATGTCATGTTATGGGCGCGATCGCAATGGGATGTGAGTGCCAAAATGCGACATTTACACTTCAAGTTGTACTTTCATTGAATGGTGATAAGAACATAATTGACACACATAATTTCCGAGCAGATGACAGAGATTACAGAGAATGTTTATTGGCAGAAATCGGTTAGAACTAAGTAGAGAATCCATGGTGACAGGCTGCCTGTCTGTGTGCGCACATTTTGGCACAGCGGCGAGATGAGGGGCTGAAAGGCACACACTGTACAGCAGTGTGCCTCTGCGCTGTTGACTCAGACGTGAATACAGTGATTAATACATGATGTTTCAGGTGCAATGTTATAATACATGTAGCGCCCCCTAGTGTTAACCAATGAAAAGAGTGACACTAACATTCACCTTGGTTCGGAAGTAGATACCTTGGAGATAATTGAATAACTCACGTCGAGAGAGCTGATATGAAGTTGAACAGTTGACAATTTTTATTGCCTCACAATGCAATAACTGGCAGTGCTAGCACACAATATAGAAATAAAATGAAATACAAACTTCAAAATTAATAAATAAATAAAATAGAAAAGTTAAAAGAAAATAGTCTGTTTAGTGGAGTCCTCCCTTATGGAGTTAGAATTCAGAGTTCGCTTCCTCTGAGTTGGGATACTCCTTTAACTCATTGAGTGCCAGCCACTTTTGGAGAACGGACGCTCCCAGTGCCAGAGTTTCAGAGCGTTTTCAGTGATTTCTCGAGGCCCACAGAATATTGTGTGATATTACTATGTAAACACTGAACACGCACAAAGAACGATGAGACTCTATTCTATCATCTGCAAAAAAAAGTATATTGATCCCATTTTCCGTTCTTTAGTTATGAGCCGGAGAAAATAGCTTGATTCATCCAAAAACAGCAATTTTTTTCTAGAAGCTGAGATAATTGGCCTTTTGTGAAATTAAACATTTCAAGCACATCACTGACTCTGAAGCTTGCTGCTGGTGGGCATCGGATATTCTGGCTTGCGTTTGTCAATCCTGTCCTGCTGCCTGGGTCTGTCTGGGTGTTGCGTGCTGCTCTGCGTGCCCCCCCCCCCCGCCCCGCCTCGCCCCGCCTCGCCTCGCCTCAACTGCACACTCCTCCTCCTGTCTGTGGTGGCTCTCTGCTGAGTTTGCTGTGCGCACAGTGAAGGGTGCGGAACAGCCAGGCTTTTTTACAGCGTTCCGCGTGTGTTTGTCACCGGCAACGATGCTTCCAGTTGAGAATAATAACAACTCCACGGTGTGGATGTGCGGATGTGCTGTCGCAACCGACACGGAGCGGCTCAATTGTGGGAGCAGATTGGCTGCTGCAGGCACAGCTGCAGTAACGTGCTTCAGCATATCGATGCATACGGATGCGATGCGATTTCCGTTTCCATAACGACTTCTTCTTTGTTTTTTCCTTGCCTTTCTGTTATGTGGAGAGCACTGTCGCCACCTAAGGGTTCTGTAAAATAGGTTATAGACCTCCAATAGCTATAATATTTGTACAGGAGAGGCAGAAGGCTTTGATCGACGCCCCACCGTCAAAAAACGCAATTGACGAACATGTCCGTCCTTGGCACTCTACGTTACTATTTGAAATGACGAACATGTCCGTCCATGGCATTCAATGAGTTAAGGAGCAAGAACGTGTTCAGTTCGGTGAATGAAGTACTCCTTTGTTTGTGTTCGTACACTACCCTATTACTACCCGGGTAGCTAACTAGGGTTTGCGTTCTTATCTGTCCTGAATGAATGGAATGAGTCAAGTTGAGTTGGTCAGATGTCCTCTGAGGGCGGATCCTACGGCTGGCCACACCGCATTTCTGGCCCGTCCTCAGTCTATCGTCTCTGGCTTGGCTCGCCACTGAACCCTCCAGGGTCCAGAAAGATTCAATCTGGTCAAAAAAACAATCTAGACACATAGTCCAGAATGTACAAGTTACCATCTATTTTCTATTTCCGTTCATCATTCGATCTCATTAACTTACTTCCATCATCCGGAATATCTTATCATAACCAATAGCTGAGGGTATACAGTACTTCAATCATCATGCAATTAATTAACATGCATCACTACAACAGTATTTTAGTGCAAATAAAATAATTATCCATCATGAATTACAACATTAGAATTGGTATTTTAAAATAAACAATTAAATTATTTATCCTTTTAAACCTCTTTTTAAATCTACATATTCCCTTTTAAACATATACACCTTTTGACTATATATTCCCTTTTTAAAACATCACCAACATGTTTTTAATGGACTGAATTATCACTTCTATTTTACTCAACATATGTATTTTAATAACCAAAATGAAATAGACTATTTGTATCACAGACATGTGAATGAATACTTGAGCAATGTATTTGTATCACAGACATGTGAATGAATACATCTTTGAGCAGTGTATTTCAATATAAACGTAGATTGATGCAATGCACCTTTAACTGGACCATGCTATCACTGCTTCACTTTCCAACAGCATTTAATGCAGTAATAGCTAGCTTGGCTTAGCTAGCCACAGTCCATTTGCTAATACAGTGTTACCACTGTTAGCGATTAGCATCGCGGCTAACGTCGTTAGCATCTATTTAGCAATCTTTTGTAATCATTCTAGAACATTCACAATGATACAATCTGCACCACTGTAGTGTTTAAACATTAGACATCGTTTCCATAGCTCCGATTGGTTTTATGAAAAGTATCTGAAGGTATTGGCAACAGGTTAACGGCATTAGGCTAACATGGTGGTTTGTCATACTAGCAACCATTTGCCCTGCTTACCGAAGCTCACAGTGAGAGGGACCTTTCAACAGAATGGCTCCTCACATTCAGTTTCATGCACAGGATTCGGTCCTGATAAACAAACTTATTAGTAGTTGATATGAGGGGAATTAATCAAGAATTATGACGTTTGTGTAACGTTTCATACCGGGAGTTCTTAAAGGTGGGTCGTAACGTGCTTTCAGCTCAGTGTCTTAGTTAGAAAGGAAGCGAAAACCCGGAAAGGACGTTTCTAAACAGTCTGTACCCCGAGACCTAGAGCGTGTGCGCCGCCCTCTGTTGGAAACATAACATTACCCCCTAAACTACATATACAGGTTTAGTAACCATATATCTCATGTGGGTTACATACACATGACATTCTGATTATGGCACCAAATCCCCCTTTTCCCCCTCTATCTCTAAATCGGACCACTTGTATTTCCTTTTTTCCCTCTGGATAGGCTCTGGGATCACGCAGGCCTTAAGCCGCCACGCCACGTCAAGGCAGTGTCCATGTGGAGGTTGTTGTTTTTTTTTTTTTTTTTTTTTTTTTTTTTTTTTTTTTTTGTTTCTGCAAGTGCAGTTTTTTTTTTTTTTTTTCCTGCAAGTGCAGTTTTTTTTTTCTTTCCCTGCAACAGCAGTTTTCTGTTTTCTGCAACAGCAGTGCAATTAACATGGTGGCAAGCTACCACACAGGGTGCTCACACATCCATAAAATTATAAAACGTTGACAGCTGTAAACAAGCGTTGTGGGGAGGGTGGGGAGGGTTTCTGGGGTTCCACAGACAGCAATAAAAAGAAAAACAATATGAACAATAAAACAAACAAACAAACAAAAACATCAACTTGTGAGAACAATTAACTTTAACAAATATTTACAATGGTGGGGTGGGGAGTCTTATTGGGGGTGGTAGTC
Source organism: Poromitra crassiceps (assembly GCF_964638095.1). Classification (NCBI taxonomy): domain Eukaryota; kingdom Metazoa; phylum Chordata; class Actinopteri; order Beryciformes; family Melamphaidae; genus Poromitra; species Poromitra crassiceps. The sequence goes on along the minus strand of NW_028152240.1, from coordinate 455,674 downwards.
TGGGATCTTTCTTAATTTGATTACCGCCTGGCGCAGTCGATACTTGGAGGGGCTGAAGGGGCTGATTTTGGCTGGGGACAGGAGAGCAGCCCTCCGGGTGGCGTACCTCCTCTTCTTCTTTGGTGTCTGTATTGTAAGCACAAACATAAGACAAATTAAATGTTGTGAACTTGGGCACAGTTAAAAGACAAAGAGGCTTCATCATACATGATTTGACTTACCGCCTCAAGCTCAGGTTGGCTGCTGCCTTCTGGGCTGGTAGGGGGAGAGCGCTTGGCCGCCCTCTTTTTAGGGGACACCTGCGGGTACTTGTGTGCCCAGCTAGGCCTGCCTGTGGCATAACTGCCACGCCTGGCAGTGCGGCCAAGGCGGCGGGCAGGTCCTTCTCCCGGGCCCGTCACTACATCCAGTGGCCCCCGTCGTGTGGGCGAGGCACTGGAGGGCCTCATCTCAGGCCTGCGGCCCCTCACCCGCTCGGCAGACCGATGCCTTTGGCTTGGGCCCGGCGTTTGATTATCGTCTGCAGGAGTGGGAGGGGGGGAGTGCACTTCCATCTCTGTGCATGCCGAAATCGCTGTGAAGATTTGGCGCATGCGCGCCGCGCGCCCCACATCTTTGTACATGGCATAGAATCGTTACTGTGAATTTATGGAATGGTCCATAAATCGTGCCACTTCCGCCCGCAGTTCTGGGTCAGTTTCCTTCCAGTTCTGAAAACAAAAGAACAGCCTTTTCAAAGCCTAACCCTAGCAATCGACTCCAATAGACCTGAAACACACTCCTACATACATCACTGGGGAGTGAATTGGGCTTTGACACTTAAGTCTCACTTAGTAGCCCTGATGGCATCTATTTAGCAAAAGTAGCCCTGACAGCATGCCATCAGGTCGACTTTGGCACCAAAGGTGCCATCAGGGCTACTTACTATCTAAAGAGACCAAGTTAGATAGTAAGTAGCCCTGATGGCAGCTATTTTGCAAAAGTAGCCCTGACAGCATGCCATCAGGTCGACATTGGCACCAAAGGTGCCATCAGGGCTACTTACTATCTAAAGAGACCAAGATAGATAGTAAGTAGCCCTGATGGCAGCTATTTTGCCAAAGTAGCCCTGACAGCATGCCATCAGGTCGACTTTGACACCAAAGGTGCCATCAGGACTACTTACTATCTAAAGAGACCAAGTTAGATAGTAAGTAGCCCTGATGGCAGCTATTTTGCAAAAGTAGCCCTGACAGCATGCCATCAGGTCGACTTTGGCACCAAAGGTGCCATCAAGGCTACTTACTATCTAAAGAGACCAAGTTAGATAGATTTGTTTCAAAGCCTGGTTCCACTTTACATGAACTCGCACCCCGTACAAACCAAGGGTTGTAGCTCCAAATTATTTATCTCACATAGGTTTAACTCACATAGGTGGAGACTGCCGTTCTGACGTCCAGGAAGGACGGCTTCCCTTCCAGGCCCATCCCGGTCCATGCTCGCCTGAAGTGGCGAATAAGGTTTCGAGACTGGCCCACTCCCGAGGTGTTGAAGAAATACTCCGTCTTTGGTGGGTTCCTCTCCCTCAGCAGGAGCCAGTCCCGGAACCATTGCATCTCGTCAGCATATAGGTAGATCTGTGAGAAGCCGTGAGTCCTCACAGTCTTACTGTCTGCGACCTGCAACAGAAAAAGAGGCAGACAAAAAGATTCAACAGACAAAACCTTAATGATCATTACACATGATCAAGTACAACAAAATACATGCATTAGGAAATGAAATTCATGAATTTTAAAGACTGTTTTACATCCAGTCTAAACTTACATTGATGAGGTAGCCGGTCTCGTCATTGCCGTGGGCTCCGGCGACCTCCTGCGTGGTCATGCCAGTCAGCACCCCTGACCTCTTCCCATATAGAGTCACCAGGTAGGCGGCCAGGTGCCCGTAGAAACTGTAGATGCTGGTCCACGCCTTGTCCCTGCGTGTGACTGGTGGTGGGGCCTTTGTGATGGCGGCTGTATCAAGAACACAGCCAAAGAGAGCAGGTTGGGGGGAGAGAAATGAGAAAGAGGGGGAAGAGATTATTAGCCATCCAATGAAGTATGAGGTGAGTATGAGTGAGTAGGTCAGTTAGAATAATGTATAAGAACGTTGTTGCTCAAGGTCTAAGGCATGTATAACAGGTAAGTGAACACACACATTTCTCCATGTTTACGGTAGGTATAGCAGGTATACCACAAACACACACACATATGTAGAATGAGGACTTACCCAGTAACTTGGGGATTCATTTCCGTGCCTTTTCCTGGCAGGTGGCAAGGGCTTCTTTGGGGAGGAGCGCCTTCTCCTTCCTGGCTTTGACCAGGCAACGGTGGAGCGACACCGTCCTGTTGATGAGTGTTGTGGTCCTCTTGGCCGCCCGACTCAAAACAACCCACTCCTGCGCTCTCACCCGGCTGTCCTTGGGTCGTTTCAGGGAGCAATATGTCAGGAATTCGCTGACCTCCGTCAGGAATTTTACCTGGCTGGTGGGTGCCAGCCCCAGCTGTCTGAGGGAGGGAGGGAGGCTGTGAGGGAGGCTGTGGAAAGATGAGTTTGTGTTTAGTCACTATTGGGATTGTGGCATAAACAATTAGTGATTTCTTGTTGTCATAACTACACCTACTTTCTCTGGCGGCGCAAGTTATTGATAAAATGCCAGGTCCAGAAGTCCTTATTCTCCCAGCCCTGCATCATGTAGGCCAGGTATGCCTTGATGTGGCTCAGGGTTGTCACCCCATTTTGACACATTTTCGGGGTGAGGATCTCTTGATCCCCGAGCAGGTACTCCTTGTATTCGTCCAGGAACCTCGCTGTGAAGGCACATGATAAATGAGTGATTAACCATTTGTATTAGTATGACTAATGACTCTGTATGTCATTAGTAAACGTACAGAGTGTGTTGTTTCTCACCAATTGTGGGCGGGAGCTGAACAAATCGCATCTGCGATCCCTTGCCACTGCCGCCGAAGATTCTACGGATGTCCTCGGGCAGGGCTACCGCAGGCGCACCGGCGCTTTTCCATTTGCGCTTAATCAGCGCCGGCAAGACCGGGTACACAATGGGGGAACCAGAGGGACCAGGGCTGCCTGGGCGTGAAGCCACCTGTGCATAGATACAGCAATGTATAATTTGTTACTCCAGGTATGAGCTAAGTATGTCAGGTAGGTGTACCAGCATTATTTATACTCCATATTCATTAAGGAAGACAATCTTGTGGCAGTACAACATTTCACTCACTTCAATGACTGTGTCTGACTCGGGCACATCCTCATCTGAATGGGGCGTTGACACCTGCTTGGGTGAAGGCACCTGTGCATAGATACAGCAATGTATAATTTGTTACTCCAGGTATGAGCTAAGTATGTCAGGTAGGTGTACCAGCATTCTTTATACTCCATATTCATTAAGGAAGACAATCTTGTGGCAGTACAACATTTCACTCACTTCAATGACTGTGTCTGACTCGGGCACATCCTCATCTGAATGGGGCGCTGACACCTGCTCGGGTGAAGGCACCTGTGCATAGATACAGCAATGTATAATTTGTTACTCCAGGTATGAGCTAAGTATGTCAGGTAGGTGTACCAGCATTCTTTATACTCCATATTCATTAAGGAAGACAATCTTGTGGCAGTAGAACATTTCACTCACTTCAATGACTGTGTCTGACTCGGGCACATCCTCATCTGAATGGGGCGCTGACACCTGCTCGGGTGAAGGCACCTGTGCATAGATACAGCAATGTATAATTTGTTACTCCAGGTATGAGCTAAGTATGTCAGGTAGGTGTACCAGCATTCTTTATACTCCATATTCATTAAGGAAGACAATCTTGTGGCAGTACAACATTTCACTCACTTCAATGACTGTGTGTCTCTCGGGCACATCCTCATCTGATGAGGGCGCTGACACCTGCTCGGGTGGAGGCACCTGTGCATAGATACAGCAATGTATAATTTGTTACTCCAGGTATGAGCTAGGTATGTCAGGTAGGCGTAACAGCATTCTTTATAGTCCATATTCATGTATATATACATGTATAAAGAAGTCATATAATTATATAGGTAATACATTGTACTCACAGTTGTGGGGGTGGGCAGGCTGCTGTCCGTGGAGGATGATCCAGAGGCCACGGCTGGCCTATGACGGGCCTTCTTGATGTGCCGGAATTTTGCAGCCTTCTTTTTTCCTGCAGGAGGAGGCTGTCTGGGTTCCTCTGTGGAGGAGGCCTCAGAGTCAACTGGAGCTGGGAGCATGGCACCTTGCTGTAGAAATGAAACATAGAGAGAAAGCGGATCCAAGTCAAGGATAAGTATTTAGATATTCTACAGTATTTAAACTTGTCCCTCTGTTTTCACTTACCCTCACTACCGCCCTCAATTTGGCCCGCAGGGCCAAGTTCTCCCGCTGTAGTGCAGAATTATCATCGGTGAGCCGCCTGTTCTCCTCCGTGAGCAGCCTGTTTGCAACGCGGAGCTCGGCGTTGCTCAATTCAGGTGGGGGGGGTGCGTGGGCTGGCCCGGGCTCCTCTTCAGCTTCTCCTCCCTCATCCCGGTCCATGGTGGTGGCCACGCCACGACAAGGCAGATTCCATGTGGAGGTTGTTTTTGTTTTTTTTGTTCCTGCAAGTGCAGTTTTTTTTTCTTTTTTCCTGCAAAAGCAGGTTTTTATTAAACATAGAACAACATAGAACAACATAGAACATAGAACATGTTCGCCTACTGTCCTCCTCAGTATCGTACTGTAGCAGGGATGCCCCCTGCTACAGTACGATACTGAGGAGGACAGTGGCAGAGGGAGGGCCTAAGCCCTCAGTGTCTCTCAGTGTCTCCTTCTGGTAGGGCCGTTTGGGACAAATTTGCCCAAACAGCACCGGGTAGCCCTCAGCGCATGGTGGCGTGGCCAAGGGCGACATCCCCCGCCCCTTGGGGGGTGTTTGGGCAAATTTGTCCCAAACGGCACCGGGTAGCCCTCAGGGCATGTGGGCGGGGCCAAGGGTGACATCCCCCGCCCTTTGGGGGCGGTTTGGGACAAAAATGCCCTAACGGCACCGGGTAGCCCTCAGGGCATGTGGGCGGGGCCAAGGGCGACATCCCCGGTGGGCGGGGAGTCGTCTGGGACCAAGTGGCATTAGGGGCGTGGCCCCCACCTCTCTGGTCTATTGCAGGTTTACCATCCCCCGACATACAGCACACAAAGTTCCAGAGCTTTTAGCCTCTCCAGGCCCACATGCCCTGAGGATAGGTAGGGAAACGACAGAGGTTTTGCCGGCCGTCCTTATTGGAGGCATGCGATCCCGGACGTGTCCACCGGGCGGCGACCCTGAGCAAAACCTCGATACTGATTGGACAAATTCACAGTAGCCCAAAGCGAGCAAGCCTCACAATGGTGGGGGTAGACATTCCTGATACATGACCAAGAAAGTTCAGTGACAGTCTGAAAAAAAGGTTAATTGGACACTTTAGTTAGCCTGGGTGATCCTAGAGTCTCTGGAGAGCCATTCTCCAGAGGCTCTGGGATCACACAGGCATTAAGCCGCCACGCCAACGTCAAGGCAGTGTCCGTGTGGAGGTTGTTGTTTTTTTTGTTTTTTGATTTTTTTTGTTTCCTGCTAGGCAGTTTTTTTGTTTTTTTTAACAGTAATAAATTCCCCCCGGGGATCAATACACCAACATTAATATGAATATAAAACTATAAAATATATATACAAATATATATATACAGAGGTCTATAATACAATGGGGGAGACTCACCCCTTTGGAATAACAAAGTACTTTTGGTTGGGGGGGGCACTTCTGGCTGGAGGGCGGGCTCTTCTGGCTAAGGGAGGGGAAGTTTAAGCCGGCTCAACACCACCACTGGCATCAGGGCAGGTGGGGGCGGGTGGGGCTGCTGGCACACCCGTTTCTGCCGCGATGACGGGTCCTCCATGGAGCGGGGCCTTCGGAGGGGGGTGGAGGGCGGTGTGGAGGCAGGGCTGGCTGGGCTGGCTGCAGAAGGGCGGGAGGTGGATGGCAGGGTGGTGTCCTCTGAAGCCGAGGAGAAGGAAGAGAAAATGGCCTCGATGGCCCTGTCCAGTTCCCTGTCTTCCTCTTCCTTGTCCTCTTCTTCTTCGGCAAAGAACAGTTTCCCGTTTTCTTTGAAGGGCTACAAAAACACAAGGAATGGAATGTTGCGCACAATTATCATGCTACATCAAATATGTGCAAAACGATTGCTTAGTATTGTACATTTAGAAGGTATCTTGTCATAATAGGGAGGTACACCAGGTAATCTACAACTGTTTTGTTTCTCAGGTATAAGTTAACACATTCACTGCCAGCCGTTTTTTTTTTTACTGTAGGTAGCTTCTGCCAGAGGTTTTTTTTGAGGATTCTGGCTCATTTTACAAGAGCCGAGGATTATTTTCTGCTTGGACTTTGTGAACACAAAGTTCACAAAAGTACTAATAGAATGTGTGCTTTCTCTGTCTAAAAGAGTTAGTTTGTAGAGTTAGTAGTTATGTAGATATTAGCCATTGAGTACAGCATGGTTTCAGCGTCTGAGACTGAAAGCTGAGATAATCGCAGTTTTGTGAAATTCAATCAAACAGGCAGAACAGTCACTTTAACCATTTATTTTTGGCATCAGTGAGAGATCAGACATCTAAACAATATAGTTCTGAACGCCCTCTACTTCAAACTCCTCCCTCCGTGGGCGTGTCTGGTGGCTTTCAGCAGCGTTTGTCACAAGCGAGTTTCTACTGCCTATCTGAGCAGTGAGCAGCCTCCCTCCCTGGGAGTGTGGATGGGGCTCACTCGTTTCTTGGGTTTGAGAGCTTTGATGAAGCTTTGTGCGATTCTAGGCTTTATGCTGCGTGTTTCAAAGTGTGTTTTCCACCCAGTCTATTTTTGGAACCCCCCACCGTTGTGCGCCCGTGTGCACCAGCGTGAAAGCGTTTTCGCCTACAGTATGAGAATGAGGCTCGTTCGTTTCTGGGTTTTCGGTTGAGAAACCCGAAGAAACGGGGTTTCTTTTGCGATTCTGGTCTTATTTATGCTGCGTGTTTCAAAGTGTGTTGCACCCATAATCTATTATGCAAATTTGCAATCCCCCACCGCCAGCAATCAGCGCGAAAGCGAAAGCGTTTTCGCCAATCCATTTTACAGTATGAGAATGGTTTCATCGCGCGTTCCCCTGCAGTTTTTCTAGTCTGGAGAGCACTGTCGCCACTTAGTGGGTCGGTGGAATGGGTTGTACACGTTCGGTGGCTCCAATATTTTTATAGGAGACGTGGGGGGCGTTGATCCACGTCCCACCGTCAAATTTTTTTTTTTTTTTTGACGACTCAACTCGTCATTGGCAGTCAACCGTTGGATTTTTTTTGACGACTCAACTCGTCATTGGCAGTGAACGTGTTAAGTATATCAGGATTGTTCATTCTTTATATTCCATATTCAATAAGTATGTTGTGAAAAGGACAACAATGTTATGTGGCAGTAAAACATGTTACTCACATCGAGGAGTTACTCTTCGGTGTCTTCAAATGCCTCCTCTGGCCCACTGCCGCCGAGGGCGAGAAGTGCAGGGAGGTCATTGCGTGTGCAATGGGCAGCCCCTGCGTCCATGTGTTGGCCTTAGTGCTACGACGGACCACGGGGCTTTAAAGCCATAACTCCCCGCAGGCGTATAAGCACCGATGTACGCAGGCCGTGCTCCTAACCACTAGTGGGAGAGGACTCAGCCGCCTGATCGTCACCACTGTGGCTTGGATGTCCCTGCGCTGCCAATCGTAGAGGTCTGGCAGGCAGCGGATTTCACCCCCGTTACCATAGAACATGGTCAGCTCGGGTGCACCTATTCGGGAAGTTTACCGTCGCCCGTCAATCGAGGCCGTGATCCAGGCCTCTTCATCCAAATGTTTTAGGCAACCGGCGGTGTACATTCTAATTTCGGCGACATGGTCAGGCGAGCATAGCGTATCCCCCTTATTTGGTACTAACCAGCGTCCACCGCCCCCGAGACGCTCGTACATACCTGCTTATACCCGTACAGGCATGCACATGACCCCAGACCGTACCAGGGGGCCAGCCAGAGACGGCGTTCCACATATGGCGCAGGGCCTGCATGGGCCTTTCCAGACCATCCAGACCCAACGTCAATGGTGTACTATCCGAATCGGCCGTCCCCAAGGCAAAGCCCAAGGCAGAGGCACTCGTATCAGCGGGACCCACTAGTAGCGACAGGTTAGGATTACCGGATGGGTTCCGGATCACCCGTTGAAAAGCTTTTTCGGACTGTTGACGGGTTTCTTGTTTTCTCTGAATACTGGATTGCCCCGACGAAAACCAGACTCAGATGCCGTTATGTTCGTAACACCGGGGCACGGGGGATGCAACAAAACGGACTTGACGATACAGCACATGGCCCCGGACAAAGACGCTACAGACGAACTTGACGATACTAGACGACAACACCCATATAACATGCTCCGTTAAAGCCCTTGCTCAAGGGGCGAACAGCCGGTGTCGGGCTTCCGGCTAACTTACTCCAAGTGGAGTAGTGGGACCTGCAGCAGCATTACTCCCACTTGAACTATAAACACATGTCCAGGCCCCCGTGTGGGCCTTATTGAGCCATTGCCTCTTGGCTCTATGCACGCCTAACTAACTTGCTATAAGTGCATAAGATATTCAGCGAGTACAATAAGACTCTTCTGCTGAAGAATTCAGCAGTCTGTTTCTGTTGGTGCTTGGGAACGCCCAACACCTCTAACACCTGGGTGTTGCCGGGGAACCATTTCCCACGAGCGCCCATAGGGAAACCTCTCACCAAGACCTCGTTGACCTGGGGCCAACCTACCTGCACCGCCTCGACCAGTGGCAGGTATTTTACAACCTTCCCATGATACGACTCAGTCAGAGTCGTCTCGGTGGCCTCGAAGCACACCGCCACATCTAGGATGATGGCTGTATCACCCTTTATCATGACCAAGTCGGGCACCCCAACTCGTCCATCCGGGAAGTTCAGGTGCAGCTCAGCATTGACTTCCCAGCCAAGCTTCCTTGCTACATCCTTGAGTAGGCGACAGATCTTGGTATGCCTCTCGATCCTATTCCGTTTGAGCACTCTACATTGGGACAAGATGTGCTTGCTCGTCTCTATCTGGTTCATGCACAGTCTGCATGTGCGCTCGGCGACGCTTAGTCCTCTGCCTCTTGCTGCATACGCTCGAGTTGTCAAGGTATTGGTCCGAAGCTTTAGTGCCAGCACAAAATGCTTCTCCCCAACATGTGTGGGGTCAGACAACCAGTGGTTGCTGATTGGGTCCGCTTTGAAGTTTCCAATGCCCTCACCTTGGGCCTTGAGAGTCTGCCATCTCTCAAATTCCTGAGACTGCCATATATTTGCCAGCTTGCCCTTAGCTAGCACCCCCAACTTAGTTGGAGGAGGGAGTGAGTCAAGCTCCCGTTCGCCTGCGGCTGTCCGCAGACGCTGTACCGCCTTGGCGGTTATTGTATATATTGCCATCCTCTTGACAAGCGGGTCGTCAGAGTTGACAAGCGAGTTCAGCTGGTTGACCCGCACTAGTGGAATCTGAGTGCCAAGCTTTCCGATACCGAGGCCTCCGTCGCTGCACTTGGAGTAGAGTACTCCGTTGGTGACTGATTGGTCAAGGTGCAGCCATTTCCGTATTGCCACCCGCACAATCCTGTCGCAGCTCTCCAGGGCAGTAGGTCCCACCTTTCCCATACTGGCCCCGTAAAAGACTCTGGGAAGGCCATACGTCCTGAGGATCTCCACTTTCTGGCTGGGCCTAAGTGGGGAGTCAGTTAGCTTTTCGACCAGGCTTGTCACCGTGCTGACAATGTCTGGTTTCAGAATGCCTTTTCGAGGACTGATCTGCACACCCAGGTATTTTTCTGATTCGCCTTCAGCGATCATATGGAGGCCCTGTCCGCCCAACCGCCACGAGGGGCAGTTGTTTATATCGTATGAGCGGCCTACCTGTGGGCTCAGGAAGAAGCCGTGGCACTTCTTCACGTTTAGGGCCAGCCCAGTCGACGGACGAACAGCCCAGCCCAGTTCGAGGATCTCCAGGTTTTGAGACATGCCCTGCTGCCAGGAGGAACTCATGATGGCAATGTCGTCAGCAAAGGCCAACGCGGATATTCTGTCTCCCTCCTGCACATAGCCACTGCCCTCCTCCTGCAGCAACGTGAGGAGAGGGTCAATAGCCAGGTTAAAGAGGAGTGGTGACATTGGATCGCCCTGCTTGACTCCAACTTTTAGGCTGATTTTGCCTGTGTCGCCCCCTGCCGTCCCAATGACCGTGTGACATCTCTCGTACATGCTCTCTATCAGTCGCGTTGCAATCCGATCAACTCCCCGCTGCTGTAATACGGCCATTAGGTGTTTGTGGGATACCGAGTCAAAGGCCTTGGCGAAGTCAATGAAGACCACGGCCAAAGGCCTCTGCTCCCTCTTGGCATGCTTGATCAATCCCTCCAGCAGCACAAGATTCTCTGCACAGCCAGGGGCTGGTACAAATCCTCTTTGCCGTGGGTGAATGTCACAGGCTTTCGCTAATCTGTTGCCTAGAACGGAAATGAGAAATGAGAAATCAATGTATAACTGTGTTCCATGTCAGGTATGAGGTACACAAAAAGACACATGTGGTTTGGCAGTTAAACATTTTACTCACATTGCTGACGTCGCCCTCTGAAGGGCTTGAGGGCCCACTTCTGAGCGTCACCTGTGCATTGAGAAATCACTGTATAACTGTGTTGTATCTCAGGTATGAGGTAAGTATATCAGCCTGATATACACACAATATCTCATATGTGTAACAACATTCCTTATATTACATATTCATATGTTGTAATAAAATGTCTTATGGCACTAAAATATTGTACTCACAAAGTTGACGGTGCTGCTGCTGCTGTCTGCACCTGGAGATGGAGGCACCTGTTCATGCAGAAAGAATAAGATGGACAGAAAATGATAGTCACTCCCCATTTCACCATACATACATTACTGTGCAGCATTAAAGCAATCCCTCTCCCGCCACTGACCTCGACAGGTTGCTGGCGTAGCCTAGGCCTTTTCCTGACCTTCACCTGCCCCCCACCCTCTGCAGATGCAGCCCTGCTGGCATCTTTCTGTAGACATGAAAAATAAATGGAAATACGATCAAAGATGAACATAACTATTTAGATAATCAAGAACATTTAAACTTGCCCCTCTCCTTTCACTCACCTTCCGGTATGCCTGTATTTGCAGGCGCAGCATTTTGACCTCCTGCCTCAGAAGAGCGTTTTGGAGCTTCAGAGCGGCGCTCTCCCTCTTAAGCCCCGAGGTGGAGGGTTCCCCGGATGTGCCAGGCTGGGGGCTGTCTGGGGACTGGCTGGGTGCTGGGGTCTGGCTGGCCCGTCGCTGTCGCCTGGCCCGTCACTGTCGGTGTTGGCCTCGGCCTTACCTCCGTCCTCCACGTCCAGGCTCGTTGTCATGGGGGGATCCGGCTGGGACGCCCTGAGATCAGCCAACATTTTGCGGGCCACCTTTAAGCTGAGCTGCTCAATATATTTTGCACCCTCAGCCTCGGTCAACTCCATATGGTGCAGAATATGTCGTTTTGGGTCCTGCAACACCTGCTGCTGTTTGCAGCCTTCAATGGGGCATCGCTCGCCTGCCAGGATGAGCCGTCCTCCGGCGTGCTTGTTTAATATAGCCCTTTCCTGTTTGTTACAGATGCAGTGTTTCCCCTTCAGGTGCTTAGAGAGCACCTCAAATACTTTGCCCTTGCATCCGGGGAGGGGGCACGGCCAGGCGCTGTTGGGCTTCATGACTGTAAAATAAATGAAAAGAAATAACTAATTTATGTTTAACACAGGCCAACTCATTACACCTGCCCTGTCATGCTAACATCATGAATGCCCCCAGGTACCACACGTGTCCCACAAGGGGCTATCAAGAGTTACTGGCTATTGCTAACATGTCAACTGCCTGTTCCCCTGCCCCCGCGTACCTCCCCATAGCCCCCCTCCAGAACATATACATTCAGAGCTTACCTGTGTCACTGATGATGTGGGATGATTATTCCTAAAAGTGAAAAAAAAGTTAGTAATTAAAATCACGCACGCACGCACGTGAGTACACGGCGTCAGTGCAAAGGGGTCGTCAGTGCGCAAAGCGCTATTTAGGGATAGCGTCTGTTGGAAGATAGAGGTCAATGTGTCTAGGTTGGGCACCTAACTCACTCTAACTCGCACTGCCTTTGGGATACTTTTGATCAGGTGTTGCATTTAATTAGAAACATAATCTGGAGTGTAATTAATATGAATGTCCCCTCCCTGTTACTTAATCAAGTACAGTAGATCACCCTACCGTTTTAGGAACCTCTCTCTTTGCTTTCAACCAGTTTTGATGAATTGTGGAGTGCTTGCGTCATATCCAGATCAGCCACCTATAGCAGTATAAGATGTACTAGTTTTGAGCTACTTTAACACACATGAGGATATGTGTCCAGTTTGGGGACCTGCCACACACTATCACTCACTGGCTTTCGGATACTTTTGACCAGGTGTTGCATTTAATTAGAAAAAATTAATTAATATGCAAGTATAAGAATGTCCCCTCCCTGTTACTTAATCAAGTACCATACATACATTACTGTGCAGCATTAAAGCAATCCCTCTCCCGCCACTGACCTCGACAGGTTGCTGGCGTCGCCTAGGCCTCCTCCTGACTCTCACCTGCCCCCCACCCTCCGCAGATGCAGCCCTGCTGGCATCTTTCTGTAGACATGAAACATAAATGGAAAGACGAACAAAGATGAAGATAACTATTTAGATAATCAAGAACATTTAAACTTGCCCGTCTCCTTTCACTCACCTTCCGGTATGCCTGTATTTGGAGGCGCAGCATTTTGACCTCCTGCCTCAGAACAGCGTTTTGCAGCTTCAGAGCGGCGCTCTCCCTCTTAAGCTCGGAGGTGGAGGGTTCCCCGGATGTGCCAGGCTGGGGGCTGTCTGGGGACTGGCTGGGTGCTGGGGGCTGGCTGGATGATCGGGACTGGCTGGGTGCTGGGGTCTGGCTGGGCGGTGGCTGTCGGCTGGGGCCTGACCCGTGGCTGTCGCCTGGCCCGTCGGCCTCGGCCTCACCTCCGTCCTCCAAGTCGAGGCTTGTCGACATTGGAGGGTCCGGCTGGGACGCCCTGAGCGAGACCAACAAATCGCGTGCAACCTTTTTGGTGAGCTCCTTGATATACTGTTCCCCCTCAGCCTCCGTCAACTCCAAATGGAGCTGAACATGTTTTTTTGGGTCTTTGAGGGCCTGCTGCTGCTTGCAGCCTTTCACGGGGCATTGCTCGCCCGCCAGGATGAGCCATCCTGCGGCATTCTTGTTTAGAATGTCCCTTTCCCTGGTATTGCGGATGCGGTGGGTATGCTTGAGGTGCTTGGACAGCACCTCAAATACTTTCCCCTTGCATCCGGGGAGGGGGCACGGACGAGCGCTGTTGGGCTTCATGACTGTAAAATAAATGAAAAGAAATAACTAATTTATGTTTAACACAGGCCAACTCATTACACCTGCCCTGTCATGCTAACATCATGAACGCCCCCAGGTACCACACGTGTCCCACAAGGGGCTATCAAGAGTTACTGGCTATTGCTAACATGTCAACTGCCCGTTCCCCTGCCCCCGCATACCTCCCCATAGCCCCCCTCCAGAACATATACATTTAGAGCTTACCTGTGTCACTGATGACGTGGGATGAGTATTCCTAAAAATGAAAAATAAGTTAGTAATTGAAATCACACACACACACACACACGCATGCACGCACGTGAGTACACGACGTCAGTGCAAAGGGGTCGTCAGTGCGCAAAGCGCTATTTAGGGATAGCGCCTGTTGGAAGATAGAGGTCAATGTGTCTAGGTTGGGCACCTAACTCACTCTAACTCGCACTGCCTTTGGGATACTTTTGATCAGGTGTTGCATTTAATTAGAAACATAATCTGGAGTGTAATTAATATGAATGTAATTATTGATTGATTGATTACAAATGATTACAAATGATAATTACAAATGATTACAAATAGTATTCTATTATTAATCACTATTGAGCAATATTGTGCAATTTAGGTGTTTTTCTGGAGAAATAACCTGACCAAGAGAGTTTGTTACCTGTCACTGATCCAACTGAGTCCAACTGACTGAGCCCACCAATAAAGAATCAGAAACACTCACTTACACTGTAACACACACACACGCACACACACACACACACACACACACACACACACACACACACACACACACACACACACACACACACACACACACACACACACACACACACACACACATGTATCCTGGTTTAAGGTAGGTATATTAGCTAAGTGAACACACACATGTATCCTGCACCTCATCACCAGTGACATCACTGATGACATTGTCAACAGCGGGGACTGATTTACACAAGTAACTCTACTTCCACTTCTGTAAAGAATGTGTGAATGGATATATGGCATTTGGCCTCCCACCCCAAAGACTTTCCCCGCTCACCATACCTCGATATTGCTGTCTAGGTTGCTTAACTCACTCTACACCTGCCCTGTCATGCTAACACTATCATGAAAACAAGCTAACATCACCCATGAGTCTGTATCTATGATGAGATAAGAAAAGAGTAAATGCATATAACATGCTATAACACCACTCTTAAGTTTGTATCTTTGAGAGAAATGCAAACCAAAACATGGTAACTCAGTCCCCACTGATATGTCAAGACTTGAAACTAAAGAAAAAAAAACTATTTCTGCAGCCAACTCTGTATTTTGGGTAGAAAATGGAGGTTCAAAACATCATCCCCATAATCCCCCACACACCGATGGCAGTTTGGGACAAAGTTGTCCTAATGGACCGGAGTTGAGTTGTGTGTGTGTGTGTGTGTGTGTGTGTGTGTGTGTGTGTGTGTGTGTGTGTGTGTGTGTGTGTGTGTGTGTGTGTGTGTGTGTGTGTGTGTGTCTATCAACAAAATTGCACTTAGTTACCTGGGCCCGGTTGCACAAAGCACCTTAAGTTAAGATTTTCCTTAAAGTCGGAGTTAAGGTTTCCTTAAAATAAAGTCTGTTGCACAAAACAACCTTAAGTCTTCTCCTCAAGGTCTCCTTAACATTTTTGCTCAAGTATTTAAGGTTTGCTCCTTATCTTGCTCTTAATACTTAAGAAGCTCCTTAACTGTTGCACAAAATACCTTAGCAACCAAAGTAAGGAAAAAAAACTAAGGTACCTCTGGCTCTACCTTAACCGCAACATGGCTGAGTTTATGGCGATACATGAAGAAAATGAACGCATCCCGAGAAGAGTGTTCCGAGACCGGGAGAACCCAATGGATACACTTAATGATGAGCAGTTGATTTTACATTATAGATTTGACCGTCAGTCCATTTATAATTTGTCCGAGCGTCTCGAATTGGACCACCCAACTTTCCGCAGCTGTGCTCTCCCAGCTCCCCTGCAAGTAATGATTGCTCTGCGGTTTTATGCCACGGGCTCCTTTCAGTCTGTCATCGGCGAGATAGTCCATGTCCACAGGTCAACAGTGTGCCGTGTTATTCACCGTGTTTCACGTGCCCTTGCCCGTCTGCTGAACACCGTAGTGAAGTTCCCATCAAAGCAGGAGGAGGATGAGATAGCGGCGCACTTCTTCAATGTTGCCGGCTTCCCAAAAGTGTGTGGAGTGATAGACGGCACTCACGTTCGGATTCAAGCGCCCGTACAATATGAAGACCAATTTGTGAACAGAAAAAATCAACACTCAATCAATGTCCAGTTAGTTTGCAATCATGAAAACATAATAACCAACGTTGTCGCACAATGGCCTGGCAGTACACATGATGCTCGGATACTGGATGAGAGCAGCCTGGCAAGGGAGTTTGAGGAGGGGAGGCACAAAGGCATCCTTCTGGGTGACAGTGGATATCCATGTCGTTCATGGCTAATGACACCATTCAGAAATCCTGCCAACAGATCCCAGGCAAGTGGTCTATAGTCTATCCAAGTTGTAGTAGGCTATAGCCTACATTGCTGTATAGAGCGAAAACAGGGGGTTTGGTGAAGATCCCGCTGTAAAAAAGTTCAGCCTGTCTGTCTGCCAACACGGTTTTCTCTAGTCTAGCCTATCACATTGCTTGACCTTAATTTATAGGCTAATGTGTGTGTGTGTGTGTGTGTGTGTGTGTGTGTGTGTGTGTGTGTGTGTGTGTGTGTGTGTGTGTGTGTGTGTGACATATTAGAGTAGGCCTATATAGTGATATGGTAATTTATTTAGCCTGCATGTAGCCTAATATAGACTACATATAAATAGGCATACTTTTTTAATTGATAATAATTTATAGTACCATCATGCGGCCCCCTCCCTCTGTCTCCCCACACAACAGGAGAACTACAACTCCAGTCTTTGCAAGACAAGGGCGATCATCGAGCGAGTCAACGGCCAGTTGAAACGCCGCTTTCACTGCCTGCATGGCGAGCTGCGTGTGGAGCCGGGCAGAGCATGCAAGATCATTCTTGCTTGTGTGGTGCTGTTCAATCTGTCCAAGGACTTCTTCGCTGACGAGGATGGTCAAGATGAGACCCCTGAAGAGGCCGACGAGGAGGATGGAGAGGAAGGAGCTGAGAACAATGGTTACATTATGCGAGACTGACACCATAGTGAACAATTTCTTCAGTTAAAATAAATTGCTATAAAGAAAGAATGTCTGACTCCAAGAATGAATGCAATAAATAATACATTTATTTGTGATTGAAACATAATGCCCGGACAGTAATAAATACAAATAGTAATACTACTTAATTTAGGCCTATTCATTTATTTGTTATGAACTGCATACATGGCCTATCTATTCTTTTGTTATGGTAGTTTGGTTCATTTCGGGCATTCTCATCATAAACAACTCATCACCTGTAAATAAATAAATAATAAATTAATAAACATCTTTGTTTTGCACTTCTAAACTTTGTCTTAGCAAACGTTCAAGCTCAGTGCTCATCATCCAGAGTAACAGAGATCTTGCCCAATTTGTGTTGGAGCAAAATATTCTGCATTTCCAAGTTGACTTTCTCTACAGCCAAGTTGTCAAGTTGAAGCTCCAATTTCAGTTTTTGGAGAAGCAAAACTTCCCTTTGGAGCATCAGAATCGATGGACCATCATTGTTGCTGTAATTAAAAAAGAGGGGACAAGTGATAATGCGATAATAACGTTTTCAGAATGCCATAACTTCTGCAATACTTATGTAGCTAATTGAATAGGCTACTTTGTTAGAGTTAAAAACAATAATATTTATTTACAGTATAGGCTAGACTATGTTTGGATTGATATTTTTGTTGAAAATTGAATAGGAGAAAAAAAAAGCAATTGCTTACTTGGGCATTTTTGGTGTCTTTGGATGATTGGATGCGCTGCTGGGCAGCCTGGGCTGCAGCTGTGAGGATGCTGCGCTGTGAGGCCTGGCAGTCGATGTGCTTTCCACATCACTTTCCTCCGTCGTGTCCTCATCTGGACAACTGGAGAATGTTTACTCGTTAACTAGCCTATCATGCTATATGTAATATCATTAATAATTAGGATCATGAAGATAGGCTACCTTTCCAAATGACCACCGCTCTCTCCTCCGCCTGTAATCCCTACCACTGTAGGCGAGTCCCGGCCAATGATGTCCGCTACCATCACAGCTTCATTTGAAAGAGGAGTTGGAGGTGGACCTCCACCTGGAAAATTACATTATGGAATAAATTCTGTGCATAGCTATAATAGCCACACATTAGGTAGCGTTATGTGAGGGCTACGCCAAGGCTTTTAAACCGCCGACACATAGGCCTATAGGCTCTAGCCTACTAGCCTACGTTATAAGTTATTCTTACCAGTTTTGTTCAACTCTCTCCTGTAATGACTGATCTCCTTTTTGGCCAGAACAGACAAGTTGTCGTATTTTTTTTGGACCACTTGGACGGACCTTTTGACCAAACTTCGTGAATTAATTTTCGTTGTTATTTCCACCCACATTCGCTGTTTTCTACTGGCTGTAATCAGTGGATCAAATTTACTTTTTAGTATCACTTTTCTCCTATTGTATTCCTCCAATAGCATCGTCTTTTCCTTCTCTGACCAGTTTGGTTTTCTTTTCTTTTGTTCTGCTGCCATTGCCTTGTTTGTTTGTTGTTATTCTGTTCAAGGCGATATCACAAGTAGACGGAGGCGCGCGGACAATATACAGTCTATCTATGGCGAGACCCGCGGAGAAAGCGCGCCCGTGACGGTCTCCATGGAAACAGTAGAATTTTACTGCCGTAAAATCTCTTCCAGTACAGTAAATGCCTCAGCGTTTTCCTTACCTAAGGATACCTTTTAAGGATGTCTGTGCAACACCCTTAAGTATATTCCTCAGCTGAGGATAAATCAAACCTTAAGTGTCATACTTAAGGAGCAAACTTAAGGTGCTTTGTGCAACCGGCCCCTGGTATTTACCTGTTACCCATTTAATTTATTGTAAATTTCATCTAGTGGAACTTACTTCTACTACTTTGTTATAGGTGGCGGCCATGCGAGTACATGTGGTTGATTTGGTGCAGATCGCACTTAGTCTTTCAAAATGGCGGGCACTGGAACAAGTTGTCGTCCAGAAAATCGCCATACCATGTCACATAGAACAATTCAGTAAAATTCACTCGTTGAACGGAGGGCCATAAACACTGTTTGACATTGTACAGTGGGTCGTGTAGTTAGCCTGTAGCAAGAATGGGTCTTCTGCCGTGTGTCCTGCTGTGTGTCCCATGGCGCCCAGTGTCACATTTGGGTTAAATCATAGATTTATTAGTTATTGAGACACAATTTCAGCTGTGTCAGGGCCTAACTTGCATGGCGTAGGTCTGTTTAGGCTAGGATTTGCAGGGAGTAGGCTTCGAAAGGTGGCCTGGCTGTGCCGTGAAGTGGGTGGAGCTACGCTTACAGCAAGTGTGTCTCCGCACCCCTCAAATATGGTCAATTTGAGGAATTTGAAGGTTATGACCTTGTGTGAGCTCTCCTATTGATCCCCTGCTGCGTCCCTCAGCCTAAAGCCACATCAGGCTGTGTGCTTGCGTGCCGTGGGTACACGTGTGCTTAAAATTGAGTGTCTGTCACTCCAGGGCGCCGTGCAAACGCCAAAGATCAATCAACAGGAGCCCAATCCTAAACTATCCTGATAGGGCTACTGTTGATTGCTCTCTGGCCGCCATTTTGAAACGCTGAGTGCGAGCGCTCTCATCTTCTAGTGTGTTATAGGTGGCGGCCATGCGAGTACATGTGGTTGATTTGGTGCACATCCCAGTCAGCGTTTCAAAATGGCGGCCAAAGAGCAAATAAATATTAAGCATACTTAGGCTGCAACACCCAGGCTGGGCCCCTCACTGCCTGTAGGTCCCTTGGGAGTCTCAACCTGCGGCATGCGGGCCTCGGGCTGGATGCAGGGGGTCAAGATGGGGTTCGAGACCCTCGGGTGGACGCAGGGGGTCAAGATGGGGTTCGTGACCCGCAGGGACGAGGGACACAGCAGGGGATCCATAGGACAGCTCACACAAGGCTGTAACCTTCAAATTTGTCAAATTGACCATATTTGAGGGGCGTGGAGACTAGGGCATTCACAGACTGGTCGACTAGTAAAACCACTAGTCGACACTGTGCTTAGTAGTCAACTAGTCGTTTCAGCAAAAAAAAAAAAAAAAACGTCTTTAAACAGTGCAAAAAAGCCTTCCCTGAAAGAGGGATTATCAACTTGATTCCAAGTCAATTTCTACCTACTGGTTGTATTTACATAATACTTGTACACATGGTCGAAAGCTAATGTCCCTACCCTCCAAAACAACCAGAATGCCAAAATATGGTTATATTCTGAAGCCTTCTTTAAATAAGGCCTTAATATAGACGGAAATATCAATTTTCTGGGAAACACTTTCTAATCTAATAATACTGTAAAATGCCCCAAAAAAAATCTGAACAAGTTCATCCCATGCTTTTTATACACCAGTTTTATTTGTACATCGTATTTCCAATTAGCGAATGGTTCGCAAGTAGTACAGTATCTCTCGACTGCAAAGCAGCCGCAACAATGACAAAATATAGGGAGGGTATCCAGTAGTCAAGTTCATCCAAAAGGATACACTAGATTTGTGTGCCATACTGTATCTTGAGAAATCAGACAATCTGTTTGATATCAGTTTCATTCATCTTATGCAATATTTCAACATCAACATCAACTCAACAACAGGATAAGTATTATCTGAGGACCTCTCGTGATTTGTAATAATTGCGGAGGTTCTCTGTGATATTAATCCCGAATCAGTCATGTCCGTAATTTGCCAAGTAATAATTCCACCGCAAATTACCTACCATATTTCGCCAAACACAGAGGTGCTCTGATAATATTAATCCTGTGCGAATCGGCATTTCTGTGATTTGGGGTCGTACTTTAGTTTTCGTTTTGTTTTCTGTGCCATTTTCTACGGTGGCGAATTGCATTCACTTGAAAAGAAAATATTTGCCCTGTTTTTCTGAATTAATGAGATACATTTTCACAAAATAATTATTTTCAGCTCTGTTTTTCTGAATTAACGAGATAATATTTAAAAGAATAAATTCAGTCCTGTTTTTCTGAATTAACGAGTTAAGTAAAAAAACAAAAAAAAGGCTATCTTAAAATCACAAGAGAAGGCTCTCGAGCTCGATTGCAGGGAAGTAAACATGTCCCTGTCTAGTTTAATCCAGTTTTACTTTATTTTGGGTTTGAGACATTGAGAGATACTCATGTCTTTAAGTCATATAGATGTCTGTCTGTCGAGTTTGCGCCGGCACCTCAGGACTTTGCGGTTGGTCAGACGGAAAGCCCATCCCAGCAAGCAAGGACGGACCCGGACGAATCGAGAGAGCCCAATTAAGGCCAGCTCAAGTCATATCATGACGTCAGATCAGGCCCAGATTATCACTGTATCACTATCCAACTAATTGCACTCACCACTGAAATACTCATGAGGATAACTAAATGGTTGCAATCAATCACGTATTTCTCAGCCTGGGCTATTTATTTATCCAAAATCCGGGTGATCAGCACTTGCATGTGCAATCTGCCCTGATTAACAAACTATTTATTCGTGGAGGTCGGACTACGAGGAGATGAATTGCGGGGGAATCCTGCAATTGTCTCACTTGCATATCTTGTTGCCAGATTGTTTTGAAAGAGAGGCGTAAACTATACATTTATGAGTTGTAATTTGGAATGTAGCATTGAGCGGTGTTAATGTGTTTCGGGGTTCTGCTTACACAGATTGTAATTGGTTACACTGTGATGTCCGATCCACAAAGACCCACGTTAAAAAAAACAAAAAACAAAATAGTTTCTGCCATAATCCTACGGTATAGGCTATATTCATGTCTCGTATAGCCTGTGTGTGCAGGAGCACTGGATAAACGTTATTCTTGATTGATTCTTCGAGATTAAGGTTTGAATTAAATTAGCTTTCGTTTTTATTAAAACTGTCCCAACTTCATGGATGTTATACCGCTATAAAAAGAACAAGGGGTTCATGTTTTGAAACGGTAGGCCATATTACTCCAACTACAGCGGATTATTTCAGCAAACGGATAGCGTAGTGGTAGTGGTAGAATAGCAGGCCGGTAAATTGTAGATCCCGAGTTCAAATCCCACTGGGGGCAGTATTATATTTTTTGAAACTGTAGCATAAATTGTTAACTCATTCTCTGCCAGGGTCATTTCGGTCTGTGTGCTCCCAGTGCCAGGATTTTGAGCATATTTCCTGATCTTCCAGGACCCACAGAATATTCTGTGCTAGGAATAAAATTACACAACATATCTCACAATAAAGCAGAGACTCTCTTCTTACCCCTTGTAAAAAACTGAAACCCGACCATGTTTCCTTGTTTAGTTACAAGCAGTGGAAGTTAGCTTGTTTTCACTAAAAATGCCCTCCTTTGTAACAGAAATAGGAGAAAAATAGGTTTTTAGTGAATGACACCGTTTCAAGCAGAACTCTCTTTTGAGCCTTTTATTTTTTGCCTCAGTGACACATCAGACATATACAGTATTTGTTTTCCCAAATAAATAAATAAAAAATAAGAGAATGTATTTTACAGTTGCCATGTGGATTTTTAGCTTAGCTTGATAAAAGCATAAACAAATGGAACGAACCCTTGTGGTCACACTCACACACTCTCTCTCTCTCTCTCTCTCTCTCTCTCTCTCTCTCTCTCTCTCTCTCTCTCTCTCTCTCTCTCTCTCACACACACACACACACACACACAGGAATAACGAGTGCTGTAACGTTACCTGCTGTCACGTTACCTCTCATAACTAACGTTAGCACAGAAGATCACACAATAGCTACGTTAGTGCTGTAAACTTTGAAATGTTTATGTGACACATGTTTCGCCTTGGTTGCTGGGGACGGGTGTGTGACACGGTTTGACGCGTTTGACGTATCCATGTGATTCCCCTTCCCTTGAGTGTGACAGAGCTCTCAAGCTGGCAAGCTGGCAAGAGGAAACGTGAAGCGAGTCATGCCAGCGGCATAAGTTATAAACAATGCGTGACAATTATACTCGAATGTTGTGTGTGATTATTTCATCTCAAACGCGATACAAAAAATAGGCTACTTTTTACCATCGTCATCGCTCCAAGTGGCACCCATTTCTCCTCCTCCGATTCATCCGTGTCAGAACGCTGTGAAGGGGAGCCTTCGTAGCAACAACAAAAACGCTGGCGTCTTCCTCGCCATCGTCGCCATCCGAGAACTCTGAATCGGACTCTGTTTCGACCACAGGCTCCACCCATAAATACTAAACTAGCGGGTTGCTTTTATCAGTTTGACTTGAAACAATGTCACAGGCTGGGAAAGTGTCTGATGTAATGTAAACAGCCAAAACATGAAAGTACGTCCGAGTACGTCTTTCGCACAGAACGCCATTGTAAAAAGTACGTCCGAGTACGTCTTTGGCAGAGAATGAGTTAATCTGGACATAATTATAGCCTTATGTATAAAGCTGCTGAATATACACTGTGTACATAGCAGAATAACTGAACATGCCCATTCATGGTAATGTCATATTTCAACGTCAGCTTGACGTTCCCGCGTAGACATCTAAATCATCCCCAAACCGGCTGTGATTTGGCCACGTCCTGGATGTCACTGAAAGACGTCATCACAACGTTATCATGTCGTAATTTTGCTTGCTGGGATTCTGATCTGCTGAACATTGTGGCCTTTCTCCAGGATCAGTTGGACCAATATGGCATGCTCCACGGATACAAGATGATGCATCTGAAATGCATTCAGGCTGGCTGCGCGGTGACTCAAGAGACAATCAGACAATTGATGAAAATACTGCATCCCCACGGAGTGCAACTGAGGCGCCGCAATCGCCTTCGGCGACGTTTGTATCAGAATCCAGGCCCTAACTTTTTATATCATGTAGATTCCTATGATAAACTCAAACCATATGGGATCTGCATCAATGGTGTTTTCACGAATGATGATATGGTTAATGCATACTCTACAAGTAGTGATCCCCCAAGGTCATCGCTGGATACTTTATTGATGAAGTAGTATCAAGGAATGGGACTGCTACCCGAATTCGATCAGACCTAGGGACAGATAACTGTTACGTGGAGCAGATGCAGATATTTATGAGAAATGATCATCTGGACGAATTTTCGAAAAGATGCTAACGGAAGCGTGTCCTGCAACGGACAATATTTTTACAAAACTCCTGTTAAAATTGTGCTTCAAACACTGCTACAATGATCATGTCATGTTTCCGTGTAGTTTAACGGCGAAAACGTTAAGTAGAACTTATTTCTAGCAACATAGCGTTGAAATAATTTATTTTAGTTGTGTCTTTGATTTACCAGAGTCGGGGAAAGGACGCTACCGCTGGCGTCTTAACTGGAAGCTGCTCTTGTCCTGTTACGGACAGCTCACTCTGCGGCTCTGGTGGTTAGCAAGCCAGTAGTCTCGCTAGCCAGCCTCTCTCTCTGACGGAAAGGAAGAGAGGCTGGCTAGCGAGACTAGCAAGCCAGTGGTTAGCAAGCCAGTAATCGTCAACAAAGAGTGGCTTGTAGTGGTCGCTGAGTCCCATTTTGCTGCATTATTGCCACCTGCTGGCCTGGATGTGTTTTTTTTTTTTTTTTACTCAAGGTTGATATGGTTTGATCACTTTACAAAAAAATACCAGTTGATGCATTAAATCAAGCAATGACACTCATATATATGAAGAATGAATTCATTTGCAAAAACAGGTAAATGCCATTCTTAAAACAAATAAACAACACCTGTTTGATACTCCCTGGAGTGCACATACATTTTTTTATTTTCCACACCTGGTGAAATAAAATAAATTAACTTAACATAAAATAGACAGGACAAATAAACGTGTAAAAAAAAAAATCAGTCTGCAAGACAATAACAACACATAAACATTGCATCATCGTCGTCCAGCTCCTCGTCCCACCCGGCACAACTGGTATGGAACCATAGGTGGCAGTTGTCACACTGGACCCACGACACCACTCCCTCCATGGCTTCTGGAGGGTCTGCATTAAAACACCGGACACACCGCCAAGCTTCCGGGTCCGGACTTCTTTCAACAGCGGTGTGACCTACTCAAACACACAAAAATATAATAACAAAAAAATAAGAAGAAGAAGAAAATTGTCTGGTTATCATGTGCTGACATGTAAAGACAGTCAACATGGAGTACAATACCGGTGGATAGTCGTGGGTCCAGCGGACGAGGAGCTGGACGGCAAGGACTCCTGGTTGGGGTCTGTAAAAATAAGAGAAAACTTAGACATGTCTGGTTTATTCTTCATCAAGTCTAATGCCACTAACATGTTAAAATGTTGTTTGTTTTTACAGATTATATAAAGTTTACTTTGAGAGGAAGAGGAGGAAATCTGGGACCCCCGGAGGCCATGTCGTGATGTTGAAGGCTCTGACAGAAAAATAATATTTGATATTAATACATGAAAATACAGACTCCCAATAATGTGAATGCATCATGGTCATTTTAAAATTTCAATATTTAAATTAAATCAAAAGCAAATACCATTAGCAGATGGGGGATGGTCGACAGCAGGCAGGCTCGTGATGGTCGACGATGGTGTGGTGCCACTGTGGGCAGGCAGCCGCGGACCGTGGGAGGTACAAGAGGGGGCCAAGGGGGTTGAGGGACCGGCGATGGGATGGCCGGAGCTGGTGGTGGGAGCGAGGGGCACTCTGCGGCTGGGGCTCTGGGAGCCGCAAGGCGGGGCAGATGGAGTGGTTGCCGGGCACGTGTCTTCGGCCCGCTGCTGCTGACGGTCCCTTCTGGCCAGAGCTTGGGCCTCCAGCCTCGCAGCACGGTCCTCTGCCTGCTCGATGGCGTCAAACATCTCCTGGGCCGTCAGGATCCTGGCCTTGGTGAGGTTCCTCCTGACCTTGCCGGTGTTCTTAGAGTAGTTTATCTCGGCCAGGAGGTGGGCCAGGTCCTGTGGTATCCGGCCTGCTGCTACCAGGGGGTGGGAAAGATAGGGATGGGCAGGTGTAGGTGGGTGAGGTGGTGCGCTCTGAGGGCGGGGGGAGACAGGGTGACTTGGGGCAAGGGTAGCTGGGACAGGTGGGGCAACTGTGGATGGGGGAGGGTGGGCAGCAGCAGGCACGGCCCAGGAGGATGTTGGTGCGGGCGGCGGAGCTGGTGGTGCTGCGGGCGGCGGAGCTGGTGGTGCTGCTCCGTCGGTCCCACGCCGCGGCCCGGACGGCATGACCCGAGACCAGTCAATGGCCGTCGGGTCCAGAGGGAAGAGGCCACACTTCCTGTACCCAGCCACCACCACTCTCCGATCCACAAGCCTCTGGTATGAGCCCCTAAGGACCCTTGAAAACTCTTTCTTGGAGACCAAGAAAGAGTAGCTCATAGCCGACAGATCTCCCGCAAGCCCAGAGAAATCTGCCTTCAAGGGTCCAAAGAAACTCACATCCAGAGGCTGCAGGATGTGAGAAGTGTGTGGTGGCAGGCACAGGAGTATGACCCCCGCCCCCTGTGCCGCCGGGACCAGCTCTGGGCTCAGGTGGGACTGGTGACCGTCCATGATGAGCAGCAGCGGGCGCTCCTTGGTGGCGTACTTCAGGAAGTGCCCGACAAACCACTCCCTAAACAGTTCACCGTCCATGTACCCCGCCTTGGACTTCCCATAGAGGGCGTTGGGGACCCCTTCCCGGTTATAGGGGCCCCCTGGATATCCCCCCTTGTAGATGATAAAAGGGGGGACATCCTCCCCAGCCGCATTGAGGCAGGCCAGGACCGTGATGTGTTCCCTGGTCCCCTGGGCCTGCCTAGTGGTGGACAATAAATACATTGTATTATGGATAACATTAAAATATGCCTCAACAATGATATTTAGATTGTTTTTTTTGTAAACCTACCTGTATGCATGTTTTGTCCCTCGTCCCACCATGACCTTCCGTCTTGTGGAGTCCAGCTGAAACCCCGTCTCATCACAGTTGTAGATTTGACGGGGCTTCTCCCTCAACCCGTGCTCCTCCAGGGTAGCCGTGAGGAGCCTGAAGTTACGGATGCACCAATATGAAAATTATGGCCGATATTAATAACCAATATTAACATTTCTTCAGACAAATACGATATATAAAAAAATGGCTAACATCAGCTGATGTCGATATGATTTGCCAATATACCATGCATACCCTACCTGAAATACTCGTCGATGGGCCCCCTCCTTGCACAGGCTGCCCTCCCACGGTCGATGATGTCTGGGGTCCGGGCAGTGAGGTGTTGTTTCTAATAATAATAACAACAATAGATTGGATTTATATAGCGCCTTTCTAGACACTCAAAACGCTTCACACATCAGGGGAGGGAACTCAACTCATCCACCACCAATGTGTAGCACCCACCTGCCGGTCTCTAAAGTTTATCCACCACGTCTGGCCAAGTGAGATCCTCTGGTCCGCTGGGTGGCGGAAGTTATATATGGCCAGACCGTGGGCCACTACCTGAGGCTTCGTCAGTGGAAACCCATGACTGGCAGAGTACAAACAGTACTCCACCAGGGAATATTCATCTTCAGGGGTGAGAAGTGGCCTCTGACCATAGGCACAATCAGAGGCCACCTTTCCACTGACTCGGTCACACAGGGTGGACTTTGGGACCCCAAACCTCTTGGCTGCCTGCCCGCACGAGAGCCTGCCTGCTGCCACCTCATCCAAGGCCTGCTGCATGGCCTCCGGGGCCCACTTCCTCCTCTTCCTGTCCTCCTTCCTCCTCTTCGCGACTACTCGCATGTTTGGCATCTGTAAATTGATATAATTTCTTTAAACTTCTATAAATTGCCATATATATTTTCCATTACATTGCATTTATCAGATGTATATTTACCTTAAACCAGTGCAACATTTAAATTTCTGTATAATTTTTTTTTTACATTTTTTTTAAAGCTTTATTTATATAATCACATTTAGTACAGAGACAGTGTAGTGTACTAGTGTCTCAGTAAACTATACGATCATAGAATGCAGAGAGACAGTGTAGTCTCTCTCACACACACACACACACACACACACACACACACACACACACACACACACACACACACACTCCTTACCGCGAGATCATCCGGGTCCTGTCGCATTGGAGTCCAGTCTTCCTCGCCCTCGACATGGAAAGTGGCCGTGCTGCTTGGCTCTGTGAGAAAGCAATTTCTGTGGCGAGGCTGCTCGTTCCCCTCCTGCTCACAAAGTTGTGACTCCGTCTCGTCTCTTTCTGGCTGGCACACAGGAACGGGGTCCGGCTTGGGTTTGGGACCAGGATCGATCATGTTGGTCACAGGTTTGACTACCGCGAACAACTCATCCATGTTCGCTGCCCTGCAGCAAGGCGACCAGCTCGTGCAGCGCGCCGAGGGGCGTTTCAATGGCGTTTCTCCTCTCTGCAACAAGGAAGCGTTTCTCCGTTTTCTGTTATTTCCTCCTCCTCCATTTCAAAACAACAGCTGCGTAGTTGTTTGTTCACGTGTTGTCGGCTTGCCTTTGAGGCCAGGGACCTGATACCATGTCACAGGCTGGGGAAGTCTTTGAACTACGCTAAACACGAATAAAAACAAAAACACGTCAAACACGTATTTGGCGGGGAGGCACATTCCTGATAAGACGTTAAAGACGTATTTGGCCATGAATGAGTTAATGCCACTCAAATGTGGTACCCCCCGGGAGCTAATCATGGCCCCGGATCCTAATGGACCCGGGACATTTGTGCCGGGTTGGATTGGACCCATCTATTATTAGAAATCTGAGACCCGGCCCGGTGTGTTAGTTTATTTTTTGTTGTTTCAGTTAATGAATGTAGAAAAATATCAAAAAGGTTCAGAATATGAAGACTTTTTCATGACTGGGTCTCTATTCACGACCCTAGGAGGACTGTAGAGGTCCCCACTGGTCATCTCCCAAAGGTTACAGTAACAAAACTCTGTGAGTGTCAAGAAATCTCCCAAAGTCAACCCCTCCTTCAAGGAAGCACTACCACACACTGAGTACCAAAAAAGACATATTTATTTTGGTATGTCTGACAAGGTCAGATAGCACCTCCACCAACGGAGCACACATAAGAAGAAGCACACAAATAAAAAAATAATTATAGTTATTCACTTGGTTGTTATTAATAGGAAAGAGTCCTATTTTTCTGCCGAAAACAGAAGGTCAACGTCGACCAGTCTCTCTTTGTCCTGCACGGGAGGAGGAGGAGCTGAGGGTTCCACATTCCCATTATGGCCTTCTGACCGTGTCCAGCCGGGCAAATGCTGAAAGCCACACCCGTTGCATATCGCCCATTGAGCCATTTGAGGGCCACCTGTTGGGCCTCCCACGACCTGCCCTGGTCGGCGGCACGGATAAGCACCTCAATGGATCTCAATCTTTTAATGTACACCTGTTCGGTGGTTTGACTGGGCGCCATTCTAGTCTGAATGATGCAGGAGTATACCGCGTGGTCATCCTTGTCAAGAAGGGGGACAAAAAGAAAGCCGGAGTTAGACTCTCATACAGAGGTCAAATCCATATTTAATTACATCCAAGTTTAATGATTACCAGGTGCAAAGAACAACCACCAAGACACAAGGCCCATCTTCTAAAGTTGAGAAAGGAGATGAAATGGTGAAAACCATCACCCACGTGGTTTAAGCCGGAAGAGGGTGTAGGAGAAGTTCCAGAACAATCTTCAACAATCTTACACAAAATTACAAAAAGGAGGGAACTCCACCAGAACTTAAAAAGACAGAAGAAGTGAGACCCCATAAACCAACCCTACACCAACATCCTACATAGGCTATCGTCAATATCACCAAGTAGGTTATTAGTTCTGACATACACTATCCATAATGTCTAAAATTTTAGAGCAAACTCGTCAGTTGTGATACCAACATGTAATCATTGTCTGTTTCACCCTTTAATCACAAGACAGACTCAAAGATGCCAGGCCCGCCATGATGATCAATCATGGCTTCTTGCTCCATAGCCAAATAGCGCCTCTAAGTTTTGGCTTTACAATCAATTTTGCAGCTCAGGGGTCGTGAGCCGTGTTTCCACAGCCTAAATCTACATCCCAGGAATAATATACAAGACAGAATGAATTATAATACCCCATGAAGAGTGTGGTTTAAAAGAGTATCTCAGTACCAACCATCCAGGGCCTAGACAGGCCCACACACCAGTACTACCAAACATATTTTTCATTATTCTAGCAGCATTAAAGTGCCCAAAGAGTCCGTAAAGTGCCACACAATATAATAACTTATCAAGTAAGGAGTTACCTGAGTGATTTAAATTGGTTGATCTAAACAACAGGAGATCCAGGAAAAGAGAACTCTAACACAAATGCTTCTGACAGAAATCAGGAAGCAAGGTGTCCCTGGGACTGGGCATCTCTCCCCGGCCAGGATAAGGCATCCTGTGGCGTGCTTGTTTAGGATGTCCCTCTCCTGCTCATTCCTGATTCTGTGGGTCTCCTTGAGGTGCTTGGATAGGACAGAGAAGACTTTGCCCTTCTCTTTGCACCCGGGGAGGGGGCATGGACGGCTTCTTTGGGCTTCATGACTGTAGAATAAATGAAAAGAAATAACTAACTCATGTTTAACACGTTCACTGCCGTGGACGAGATATCTCGTCAAGCAGAAACCAACGGTTGACTGCCGTTTTTTTTTTGACGGTGGGACGTGGATCTAACCCTTTTACATCTCCTATAAAAATATGAGAGCCACCGAACGTGTACAACCCATTCCACCGACCCACTAAGTGGCGACAGTGCTCTCCAGAGTAGAAAAAGCCG
Source organism: Poromitra crassiceps (assembly GCF_964638095.1). Lineage (NCBI taxonomy): Eukaryota > Metazoa > Chordata > Actinopteri > Beryciformes > Melamphaidae > Poromitra > Poromitra crassiceps. Next base: position 425,244 of record NW_028152240.1, on the reverse strand, counting down.
AGCCAAAACTGCAGGGGAAAGCGCGAGGAAACCATTCTCATACTGTAGAATGGTTTGGTGAAAACGCTTTCGGTGGCGCACAACGGTGGGGGGTTCCAAACATAGACTGGGTGCACACTTTGAAACACGCAGCATAAATAAGCCCAGAATCGCAAAAGCTTCATCAAAGCTCTCAACCGAAACCCCAAGAAACGAGCGAGCCCATCCAGACTCGCCCGACGAGGGGCAGCCAGGCAGCAGACAGGCAGCAGCAACTCGCTTGTGACACACCCGCTGCAGAGCAAAGGAGGGAGGAGGAGAACGCCCACGGAGGGAGGAGTTTGAAGGAGAGGGGGGTTTCCTGCTGTTATGGAGTAAATGACTGTTCAAAACTATTGTTTAGATGTCTGACGTCTTACTGATGCCAAAAATAAATGGTTAAAGTGACTGTTCTATCGAATTTCACAAAAAGCCATTTATCTCAGCTTAAATTTTCAGACGCTGAAACCATGCTGTATTCAACTGCTAATGCCTCCATAACTACTAACTCTACAACCTAACTATTTTAGACAGAGAAAGCACACATTCTATTAGTTCTTTTGAGATATTTTGTATTCACAAAATCCTAGCAGAAAATAATCCTCGGCTCTTGAAAGATGAGCCAGAATCCTCAAAAAAAAACTTGGCAGAAGCTACCTACAGTAAAAACAAAACTGCTGGCAGTGAATGTGTTAACACAGGCCAACTCATTAAACCTGCCCTGTCATGATAACACTATCATGAATGCCCCCAGGTACCACACGTGTCCCACAAGGGGCTATCAAGAGTTACTGGCTAATGCTAACATGCTAACTGCCCCTTCCCCTGCCCCCCGCTTACTTCCCCATAGCCCCCCTCAAGAACATATACATTTAGAGCTTACCTGTGTCACTGATGAGGTGAAATTACTATTCCTAAAAATGAAAAAAAAAAGTTAGTAATTGAAAACACGCACGCACACACACACACACACTCACACTCACACACACACACCTGTGCTGATTTTGGTCTACTGTAACACATATGAGGGAATGTGTCTAGCTTAGGATGCGCCACCTACCTCACTCTAACGCTCACTTGCTTTGAGCTACTTTTGATAAAGTGTCGCATTTAATTAGAAACATAATCTGGAGTGTAATTATTAAGAATGTCCCCTCCCTGTTTGTACCGAAGCTTGTTTGCTTGCTGGGGGCGAAGCCTTTGGGCTTGCCTCGTGAAGTGTGCTGGATCGTGGATGAAGGCTCACGGGCTGTGATCGATCAGAATCACGGAGATGGAGATAGGGACCGACATGTCGGTCCTGGGACGCGGTTGAGATTCCGCTGGTGTCATGACTGGGCGTAAGGCAGTCGGTCATCAGGGCCTGGCTGGACCAGCCAGGACTCAGCTCGGGTCCGGAATTGGTTGTGCTAATGGTTGACATTATTAGGGAGTAAGAATACCTGAAGAAGTATGGAAGTAGAAGGAATCTCTCGGAATCAAGCATAGCGTCACAGAACACCTTGTTTATATGGTCGCGTTCCGGTGTATGACATCACGTCATTGGTGATGTCACAACGTTCGAGGGAGCTATGACATCATCGGTGTTATGTCTGACATCGCCGATGACCTCACAGGTGAACTCTATGCTATGACATCATTGTCATCGTTGATGATGTCATCATCATTACGTCGTTGGCGCGCCGGCTGGTAGGCATCGACTGCCCCAAGAACAGGCCTGACGGTGGGCCATTATGGACCGTTTCTACACTGTTACTTAATTAAGTAGTACTTAATTTAGTACCTATAAGGTATACTATATAGAAGATCAGAGCGCTGGCACGTTCAGAAGGAAGCTTTGATTAGATTTGACCAAGCATATCAGATGGTCTTCCGCCCTGTAGGCCCGAGACCATCCCTAGCAGAGCTTATGGGCTTTTTCTGAATGTGCCAGCTCTCTGATGCTTTAACACATTCACTGCCAGCCGTTTTTTCAATACTGTAGGTAGCTTCTGCCAAGGTTTTTTTTGAGGATTCTGGCTCATTTTACAAGAGCCGAGGATTATTTTCTGCTAGGATTTTGTGAACACAAAATATCTCAAAAGAACTAATAGAATGTGTGCTTTCTCTGTCTAAAAGAGTTAGTTTGTAGAGTTAGTAGTTATGTAGATATTAGCCGTTGAATACAGCATGGTTTCAGCGTCTGAGAAGCAAAGCTGAGATAAATGCAGTTTTGTGAAATTCAATCAAACAGGCAGAACAGTCACTTTAACTATTTATTTTTGGCATCAGTGAGACATCAGACATCTGCACAATAGTTGTTTTCAATAATAGAGGAATAATACAATAATAAAATAAATAAATGTCAAAATAAATACAAAACAAGAGCAGACCACAGGTCACTCAGCTTTTTTTTTTTTTTATATATATATATATTTTTTTATAGGTTTTTTCGGTTCGCACGTGATCAAACCGGTTTGGGCTCGTACACCGAATCCAGAACTGCTCCAAAATGTAATGGGTACTTCCTTGGCCCATGTTACACCCATCCACAAAGTTACATGAAAATCGGCAGGTACTTTTTATGTATTCCTGCTAGCTAGCAAACAATCAAACAAAGAGCATCAAAAACAAAACCTCCCTGGCAGGTTTTTTTTTTTTTACGACCCATGCCTACTCAGCACCACTCAGCATAGTTCTTTTTCGAGTGGTACACCTCATAGCAGTGAGCCCTGTGTAATGGGACCTCACATTTGATACAATAGTAGCGTGTCTCGCTTCTAACATTATTCCTTGCACAAACCCTACACCTCTTCGTTGGGCCATCTTTTTTGGGTGTGGCTGGTATCATGGCCAGTACATGGCCCACTAGCTTGACCTTCAGCCTGCTTTGAGGGTCCAGGTATGGTGCCCGGGGAATGGTTGCAGGTTGGTCACTGCCCCCCACCTCCTCCTCCTCCCCACCAGCCCCCACCTCCTCCCCCACCCCACCCATCTCCTCCTCCACCACAGGTCTGGTCCATGCACAGACAACACTCAGGATACAATCCATCAAAGTTTTACACTTTCTCTGAGGGTGTTTAGCTTTGTACAGAACAAAGGCGTTATAAAAAGACATCTGAAACATGTACATGACACATTTGAACGGCCACCTGGATGTCTTCCTGGCAAAGGGATAGTACGCGATGTTCTGGTCCAATCTGTCTACCCCATTCATGTACTTGTTGTAGTCTACAACGCACTTGTGTTTTGCGTGTGGGACCCTCTCTCTGCTGCCTTTCTGCCTGACCTGCACTGTCTCCATCGTGTCGTCGTGCATAGTGGAAACCATTTTCACGATTCGTTTGTCGCGCCAGGCCAGAACCATGGTGCCACCATTGTGGCGCATGACCATTTCCCCCATCTTCACGGTGTGGTTGGTAACCATGGTAGCAGGTGGCTCGCCCCTGTTCCTCCTCAGAGTGCCACAGACATGGGTCTGACACTTCAGCAGCTGTGCACACATTGCAACAGAGTTGTAATAGTTGTCCATGTATAAGTGGTAACCCTGCCCTGCCAAGTCCCTGAGGAGGAACTCCACCGTCTCGCCTAGGGAGGACCGCTCACCACAGTAGGGCTTCATACTGTAGCAGTAACCTGTCTGGGAGTCACAGAGTATGTACGACTTTATCCCATACTTTATGGGTTTCTGTGGGTTGTACACTTTGAAGGCCAACCGCCCACGCCACAGGAGCATCCCCTTATCAATACTGATGTTTTGACTTGGTGTGAACATGGCTCTGAACTTTTCTAACAGGTCGTTCAAAACTGGCCGGACCTTGAACAACCTGTCTGCATCGTCAACATCATCATTGTTACTGAAATGGAGGAATCGTGTTAGGAGCTGAAAGCGGTTGCGAGACATGGTTCTGCTGAAGTGGGGGGTAGCAATCAGTTCATTTGTGGACCAGTACATGGACAGTTCAGGCTTCTTGACGATCCCAGTGAGGAAATATAGTCCCAAGAAGCTCTTGATTTCTGCCACTGTAGTGTCCTTCCACTTCCCAAGCCTTGAATGTGGCAGAGCCTCACTGACCTGACTGATGCACTGCTGGGCATACAGGTTAGTTTGGACTACAATGTCCTGGAGCAGCTCATCATTCAGGAAGAGCTGGAAGAAGTCCACTGGTTGAGCAGCACCACCACTATGAGGACCCGGTTCTGCTGTGAAGGGGATGTGGGTTGGCTCCCAGTCAACGTCACACCACTCAGGAGGACCTGCAGGCTGAGGACGTTTCCCACTTCGAGCTCCACTGCCACAATCTGCAAATTATAGAAATACATAATTACCATAAAATAGTGTTTTTTATATGTGTGGTACTGAATTCTGGAGTTCTAGAATTTCTGGAATTCTGGCTGGAACCTGTGATGTGAAAATAAACCTGATTGTGAAGTGTGATCTTACCCATTTTCCTGGCACCAGAGGCTGTGGCACCAGATGCTGTACCGCTACAGCTGGCTACAGGCTCATCTTCAGAGTCTGAAATTCAGTAAAATGAATCGACTGACTGCTGGCTTTTGTACAGTCATAGTAATTACATTTACACAAGTCATCTCAAACATCGTCTTACCACTGCTCTGTGGAGCTTCGCTCCTGGACGGGGCCCATTCTTCTTCAGAGTCCTCCGCGTCTGGGGAAGACGTGAGGTCACTCGACTCACTCAGCCCAGCAGCCGCAGCCGCGACATGCATGGGCTCACCCCGTTCATCATCCGAGACCTCGGAATCGGTCTCCGGCACAAGCTCATTTCGGACGGAAAAGAAATCGAGCAATGATCGCTGATCCGCCGATCGCTTGGCTGAAGCCCGCTTGCGTTTGGCCGGCATGGCACAAACACGCACCCACTCCCAACTAAACTGAAATAAAACAACTACTGCTACGACTAGATCAAACTGAACTGAAATAAGGCTAATCTACCGGCTACCAACTCGATCAAACTGAACTAGAATAAACGCTAAATACTAAAATGAACTGACGCTAACGCTAACGCTAAATGAGCTAAGCTAACTACAATGAACTACAGTAACTACGCGCTAACTATCTAAACTAAAGATCTACTATAAAGACTATACTAAACACTACTACTGTACTAACAACTAACAAACTAAATCAACTATGCTAACCAACTCGCTCTAAATCTGACTATAATTGCTGAATATCTGTATCTATAAATCGCTATGTAATGCTATGTCTCTCTGTATCTCACCAACCTACTATAAACCCATCCCGAACAAAGGATCCCGCCTTCCTTATATACAAATCTTTGTTAGAGTACTTCCGGAGCAGCGGGAGAGGTCGGATCCACATTCACCTATTGCCCGAGGGCGCCAGCTAGTGGAAACCACTGAAAAAACAGCTTGACGAGTCAACTCGTCCACGGCAGTCAACCGTTGGATTTTTTTTGACGAGTCAACTCGTCCACGGCAGTGAACGTGTTAATATGTTGTAGATGGTCACCAGACAAGTACATGTGTGTTGATTTGGTGCCAATGGCACTTAGTGTTTCAAAATGGCGGGCACGCGAGAAAGTTGTCGTTCAGAAAATCGCCATACCATGTCACATACAGAAATTTAGTAAAATTCACTCGTTGAACCCAGGGCCATAAACACGCGAGAATCACATTTGGGCTAAATCAATGATTTCTGAGTTATTTTGACACGATTTCAGTTGTGTCGGGGCCTAACTTGCATGGCGTAGGTCAGTTTAGGCTAGAATTCACGGAGAGTAGGCTTCGGAAGGTGGCCTGAATGTGCCGCGAAGTGGGTGGAGCTACGCTTACAGCAAGCGGGTCTCCACGGCCCTCAAATATGGTAAATTTGACGAATTTGAAGGTTACGGCCTTGTGTGAGCTGTCCTATAGATCCCCTGCTGCGTCCCTCGCATTGCGGGTGGTCGGCATAGCGGGTAGACACCATTTGGGAAAAACGCGGAACATAGGACCCGGGGAACATAGGACCTAGGGAACATAGGGATGACCTGGTACATTCAAAACTTTCTTAACTCATTCATGGCCAGTTTAGGACTGCCAATATTTAGCTCAGGCCAAAGATTTTCATAATTGTTGGTCATCTTTCAAGACCCACAGTAAATTATCTATTAGCACCAAAGTGATTTGCAATACCTCAAAATGAAGATGTACGTCTCTGGGTTCACCAGAAAGAAAAAAAAGTGAGCTTTTAGCATGTTCTGTACTCTACTTATAGCCATTTATATACACCCTGTTTTCACCAAAAAGGTCTCTCTGAGAAGAGAAATTGTAGAAAAAGGCATTTTTGTAAAGGACACATTCTCAGGCAGAACTCGCTCTCAATTCTTTTATTTTGAACTGTATTGACATCAGACATGTAAATATTATTCGTTATGACACAAATGACAAAAAAAAAAATATATATATATATATATATATATATATATATATATATATATATATATACATGAAGTGCTTTTTTTACATTCAACAATACAGTTTACTCAGTGTGAATGTGTGTGTGTGCGCGCCCATGTGTGTCTCTTTACATTACATTACATTTCGTCATTTAGCAGACACTTTTATCCAAAGCAGCCTTGCACCAGTAGAGTAACATCAACACACACACACACACACACACACACACACACACACACAGAGAGAGAGTTCTGTCCACAGCTGCTGCTGGATCGCACCTCCTTCCCAGGGAACACTATTGATCTCCCCGCAAATTAGCATAGGGGGAGAACACCAAACTGGTCTGAGATCAGCGTCTAGCCTCCTCTGCCTCTGCAACGTTGGCAATGCATATATATCAACAACAAAGTGTGTGGCGAGGCTGCCAAGCTTTACGGGGTTCCCGAACTACAATTTTGTGTGATCTGTGTTTGAAAGAGCCTATAGTCACTTTCAATGTTATCCCGGCGGGTCTTTGATGCACGGCGCAAATGCGCTGTGAAAAATGGCTCCTGTCTGTTGCTGTGGTTTCCTCGTATCATGGTATCAGGGACCTGATACCATGTCACAGGCTGGGGAAGTCTTTGAATAAAAACAAAAACACGTCAAACACGTATTTGGCTGGGACGCACATTCCTGATAAGATGTTAAAGACGTATATGGCCAGGAATGAGTTAACCTGATTCAGAATTCTGACAGAGTTTTTAACAACAAAACTCAAACCTTTCAGAGTCCCAGGCTCCTCTAGCTTAGAAAACAACATGGCTGGCAATGAGGACCTGGCGATAGAGCCAGCCTCCATTTTTTGCCACAGAGGGGCCCCGGGAGTTAAATTGCCAGGAGTTCCTTGTCGCCAAAACATCAGAGCCCTAACATTGGCAGCCCAGTAATAGTGCTTAAACACTGGTAAGGCCAGCCCCCCTGCAGACTTAGGTTTTTGCAGATGAATTTTAGAAATTCTATGGTTCTTATAATTCCAAATATAGGACAGAATTATGGAGTCCAGCTCTTTGAAGAAAGCTGATGTAAGAAAAATGGGGAGGCTTTGACACAAATAAAGGAACCTGGGAAGTGAAACCATCTTAACTCATTCCTGGCCATATAAATGTGAAATTTTGGTGGAAAAAAAGCCAGCTTATATCGGTATCGGTTGATATCGGTATCGGAAATTAAGAGTTGGACATTATCGGATATCGGATATCGGTAAAAAAGCCAATATCGAACATCCCTAATATTATTACATCGTCAGCATACAAACTGATACGCGTCTCGACACCTCCGACCTCAAGGCCTGCAAGGCTTGCGTGACTACGTATTTTTAAGGGAAAGTGCTCAAGCGCGACGGCGAAGAGGGCCGAGAGAGGCACATTTTTAATAGATGAAGTGACACGCTCCTTAATTTTCTTGTCAACAATCACTTCATCGATGACCGCAAGCATGCACTCCACGCTACACGCAGGGATGCTATCGTGGCCCTCTCTTGCTCTGTACAATAGCGACCAATTGCCGCCTGACTCCATTGAAAAGACGCTACCAGTCCTTGTACTTTACTCCGCCGTTCCGCCGAGCCCTTGGGAAAACTTTCTGAAAAGGAGACGTGCGTTGACTTGTAGTGCCGCTTCACGTTGTATTCTTTCATCACAGACATGCCTTCGTTGCACAATAAACACACCGGTTTGATACTTGTTGCGCTTGGCAGAAGAAACACATATTTGTCAGTCCATTCCGTCTGGAATTGGCGATTTTCATTATCCATTTTACGTTTCTTTGGCTTTGAGAGAGACATTTTGACAAGCTTGTCGTTTGTTATTGTTGGCGTTTCAGAGTTTCCGCGTAGATCAGTAGATTATTTGTGCACATGCGCGGGCAGCTAACCGTAGCTAGCTGATAGCAAGCACTGAGTTACCGCTCGATCACTTGGACAGCATTGTATCATGCATTTTGTTTTATTGCTGCATTGATCACCATGTAACAAACAAGGAAAAATAATTTTTATTTTTATTTTTTTAATATCAAACTCTGGCGGGCCGGATCAAAATTCAAACGGGCTGTATTCGGCCCGCGGGCCGCCAGTTGATTAGGCCTGTCCTAGAGTCTCTGGAGAGCCATTCTCCAGAGGCTCTGATCTCACAGGCCTTAAGCCGCCACGCCAACGTCAAGGCAGTGTCCGTGTGGAGGTTTTTTGTTTGTTTGTTTGTTTTGTTTTGTTTTTTCCTGCTAGGCAATTGTTGTTGTTTTTAACAATAACAAATTCCCCCCGGGGATCAATGCAGCATTCAACATTTTGAATATAAAATTATAAAATATATATACATATAAAGGTATCAAATAAAATGGGGGAGTCTCATCCCTTATGAAAAAGAAAAACAAAACGATTTAAATAAAACAAGGGGAGTCCCACCCCTTTTCTTTTGCAAAATTAACATGGCTCAAATAAAAATGAGTCTGAATCTGATTCCTTTCAGTTTAGGCGTCTACACCCCCCCCCCCCCCCCCCCTCTCATATATGAGTAAGTTGTTCAAAAGTTTATTTTGTTCAAGTATTGGCTAGTCTAGCGAACAAGAGCTGGTTAGCTTGGCTGGCTAGCGTTAGCGCTCAGCCTGCCCCATCAAACGTGTTACTTACATCAAGATAATAACACTTGGTTACCTGTTACTTACCTGTTACCTGTTAGGCAATCAGTGGCAAAGCAAAACGGTGTAAAAGAAGTAGTACTATGTTAGATTTCTGTTATTTCTCCAAAAAACACCTAAATTGCTCAAGATATTGATTCAGCCCAAAGCCAGCGAGCCTCACAATGGTGTGGGTAGCCATTCCTGATACATTAGCCTAACAGACAAATTCACAGTAGCCCAAAGCGAGCAAGCCTCACAATGGTGTGGGTAGCCATTCCTGATACATGACCAAGAAAGTTCCTCACCTGTCAGTGCTGTTGCAGACTCCAAATGGAATGTAAACACAGCTGCGACTCCAGGCTCCGCCCACCAATTGAAAATCAGAAAGGCTTAACACTCAACTCATGTGACTCTCTGCACTCACTATACTACATACATACTGTACTGTAGTAGGTAGGCAGCATCAAACAGTGAACATGTCAAATTCACAAAGTCCGTTTTGACATTAAAGGATACCTATGTACTTTTTTGTTTTGTTTTGTTTTTGTTAATTTTTTCAGGATTGGCCACTAATAATGAGACAATGACAGTTAAAATATTACCCTCCAAAAACAAGGCCTTGTTGAGTTATAGCCCTCCCTCGGCCTAATGCCACATCAGGCTGTGTGCTCGGGTGCCGTGGGAACGGGAGCGTACCTATGTTCCCCGGGTCCTATATTCCCCGGGTCCTATGTCCCGTTTTTGTGGGACCGGGGAACATAGAACCCTTCCTAACCTCCCCCAGACCCTAACCCAAAACCTAACCTCTCCCACCCCTCACGCCTAAACCTAAGGTCGGCATTGCGGGTGGTTGGCATAGCGGATAGACACCCCAAATGTTACGGAGAGTGTTAAAAACGGGGAACATAGGACCCGGGGAACATAGGACCCGGGGAACATAGGGATGACCCCGTGGGAACACGTGTGCTACTCCAGGGCGCCGTGCAATCGTCAAAACTGTGCCGGGTTTCTGCAAGACGTGATTTTAGCTGATTATTACCATTTGATGCTTAGTTGATCGCCACCAGCCATGCTGTGGAGCCCAGGTGCCAGAAACTCCACCCACTGCACATACACACAGGGAAAGGGGAACACAAGGAGAGATAAAACAATCTCTAGAAATAGGTATAATAGGTAAGTGAACACACACACATATCCTGGGTTATAACAGGTAAGTGAACACACACACACACACACACACACACACACACACATGAAGGTAGGTATAATAGCTAAGTGAACAGACACATGTATCCTGCACCTCATCACCAGTGACATCACTGATGACATCGTCAACAGCGGGGACTGATCTTCACTCACAAGTAACTCTACTTCCACTTCTGTAAAGAATGTGTGAATGGATATATGGCATTTGGCCTCCCACCCCAAAGACTTTCCCCGCTCACCATACCTCGATATTGCTGGGTCTCGCTGACAGTCTGAAAAAAAAGGTTAATTGGACACTTTAGTTAGCCTGGGTGATCCTAGAGTCTCTGGAGAGCCATTCTCCAGAGACTCTGGGATCACACGGGCCTTAAGCCGCCACGCCAACGTCAAGGCAGTGTCCGTGTGGAGTTTTTTTTTCTTTTCTTTTTTTTCCTGCTAGGCAGTTTTTTTGTTTTTTTTAACAGTAATAAATTCCCCCCGGGGATCAATACACCAACATCAACATGAATATAAAACTATAAAATATAGTATCAGTTGCTATGACATTAGTGAGGGCAATAGAGCCAATCCCCCGTTACGTATAGACAACCGGTGTACGCAGGCCGTGCCCCTAACCACTGGTGGGAGAGGACTCAGCCGCCTGATCTTCACCACCGTGGCTTGGACGTCCCCACTCTGTCAATCCCAGAAGTCTGACAGGTGGCAGATTCACCCCCGTTACCATCGGGTGCGCCTTTTCCGGGAGTTTAACGTTGCCGGTCGACAAGGCAGTGATCCTTGCCTTAACATCCAAATGATGCGGGCTAGACAGTACATGTACACTCTAATTTCGACGCATGCGATGGTTCTGCGTTATCCGTATCCCCCTTATTTGGTACTACCTGCGTCCACCGCCCCGGAGACGCTCGTACATAGCTGCTTATACCCGTACAGGTATGCACGTGACCCTGGGCCTTGCCAGGGGGCCAGCTCGAGACTGCACAGGCACATATGACCCTGGGTCACGACCATGCGCAACCCAGTTTTCAACGGTGCAAGGCCGAAGCGGCCGTCCCCAAGGCAATGCCCAGGGCGGAGGCACTCGTATCAGCGGGACCCACTGATAGCAACAGGTTAGGATTACCAATACCGATGCAGACCGGATTGGGTTGTTGACGGGTTTCGTGTTAGCACTGAGTTCTGGATTACCCCGCCAAAAACCAGAATCAGTTGCCGTTGTGTTCATAACACCGGGACAAGGGGGGACGCAACAAAACGGACTTGACATTACAAGACAGGGCCCCGGACAATGGACGCCACAGATGAACTAGACGCTACTAGACGACAGACAACCGGATAACGTGCTCCGTTAAACCCTTGCTCAAGGGGTGAACAGCCGGTGTCGGGCTTCCGGGCAACTTGCTCCAAGTGGAGTAATGACACATACAAATGCAGTGGTCCCATCAGAACTTTAATACACATGTCCTGGCCACCATAGGGGCCGTAATAAGCCGTTCGCCTCGGCTTTATGCACTCTTTAACAACTTGCTGTACGTGCCTATCATGGTCAACGAGTACAGCAAGGTTCTTCTGCTGAAGAATTCAGCAGTTTGTCTCAGCTTAGGTTCAGGTTGCACACCTAATTCAGCCAAAACGTTGGTGTTGCCGGGGTACCACTTCCCCCGAGCTCCCATTGGGAAGCCTCTCACCTGTATGCCGTTGACCTGGGGCCAACCCACCTGCACTGCCTCCCTGAGGGGCATATACTTCTCAACTTTCCTTTCACATGCCTCGGCCAGGGTCTCCATGGTGGACTCAAAGCAAACCGTCACATCTAGGATGATGGCGGATTCACCTTTTATCATCACCAAGTCAGGCACACCGACATGTCCATCTGGAAAGTTTAGATGTAGCTCAGCATTGGTCTCCCACCCATGCTTGACTGCCACATCTTTGACCAGGCGACATATCTTATTGTGACGCTCCATCCTACTGGGCTTCAGCGACCTACATCTGGACAGGATGTGTTTAGTCATCTCGATTTGGCTGTTGCACAGCCTGCACCGGCGCTCGGCGGTACGCTCTTGTAAGCAGCGTGTTGCTCCTGAGCTTGAGCGCCATCACAAACTGCTTTTCGCCTATGAGGCTGGGGTCTCTCAACCAGTGGTTGCTATTTGCATCCCCCTTAAAGTTCCCAAAGCCCTCACCTTGGGCTTTGAGAGTTGCCCATCTCTCAAATTCGCTTGCTGTCCATCTGCTATCCATCTTTTGCCTGGATAGTACCTCCATCTTGGATGGAGGTGGGAGTGAGTCATCCTCCCTTTCTCCTGCGGCCTTCCGCAGTTTCAGCACCTTCTTGGCGGTGACTGTTGTTGTTGTCACATTCACGATAAGCGGGTCATCAGAATGGACAAGCGAGTACAGCTGGTTAACTCGCAATCTTGGTATCTGGCAAGCCAGTTTCCCAAGACCTAGACCACCGTCACTGCACCTGGAGTACAGTAAACCAGAGGTGACCGACTGGTCTAGGTGTAGCCAGTCCCGGATTGCCACCCGTACAATCCGGTCGCACGTCTCCAGGGCAGTGGGTCCCACCTTTCCCATACTCGCCCCTAGAAGACTCTGGGCAGGCCGTAGGACCTGAGGATCTCGACCTTTTGGCTCGGTTTAAGGGGGGAGTCAGACAGCCGTTTTACCAGATCTGTCATCGTTGTGACAACATCTGGTTTGAGAATACCTTTCCGAGGGCTGATCCGTACCCCCAGGTATTTCTCTGATTCGCCTTCGGCAATCATGTGGAGACCATGTCCTCCCACCCGCCACGGGGGGCAGTTGTTAATGTCATATGAGCGGCCTACTTTAGGACTAATGAAAAACCCGTGGCACTTTCTCACGTTCAGGGCTAGGCCTGTCATAGCACAGAACAGCTCAAGGATCTCTAGATTCTGAGCCATTCCTCTCCAGGAGGAACTAAGCAGAGCTATGTCATCTGCAAAGGCCAGGGCGGTGACCTTTTCCTCCATGTACACAAAGCCTTCACCCTCCTCCTGCAGCAACGTGAGGAGAGGGTATATGGCCAGGTTGAATAGGAGCGGCGACATCGGGTCACCCTGTTTCACTCCAACTTTCAGCCTGATTTTCCCTGTGTCACCACCTGCCGTTCCAATAACAGTGTGGCATCGCTCATACATGCTCTGTATGAGTCGACCCGCAATGCGGTCAACTCCACGTTGCTGCAATGCGGCCATGAGGTGCTTGTGAGACACTGAGTCAAAGGCCTTAGCGAAGTCAATGAAGACCACTGCCAATGGCCTTTGCTCCCTCTTAGCAAGCTCGATAAATCCCCCCAGCAACATGAGATTCTCTGCACAGCCAGGGGCTGACACAAATCCTCTCTGCCGTGGGTGAATGTCACAAACGTTCGCGAGTCTGCCGCCTAGAACCCCCGAGAGCAGCCTGCCGATTACCGATCCCACGGTTATAGACCTCCACTGCGAGACCTCCAACAAGAGATTGGGATCCCCTGTCTTTGGCAGCAGTGTTGTCCTATTTCCCCGCAAGGCGCCATGCAATCGCCCGGACAGAATGATCGCACTGAACAGTCGCGACAGTTGCGTACAGCTCGGGTCCCAGGCGAGTAGTCTTGTCCGACGCACCCGATCTGGTCCCGCTGCCGTGTCCGTCTTCATGCGAGCAAAGCATGCCCGGACTTCGTCAGGTGAAACAGGGGTGCAAAACGCCCGGTTGTCCGCCACATGTTGGCTTCGGAACTGGCCTAGCCCCACGAAGGCGTCGGCTGCCTCCCATTTCCTCTTAAATTCCTCCTCCACCTTTGCAGGCGGGATTGGGCATTTCGAGGAAGCCGCACCGTCAAAGATCAGTTTGGCGAGGCCACCCCGATCTTTTTGGTACAACACTTGGAGGCGTCGGTACCTGCTTGTTTCCGAAGCTCCACTCCTAGTTCTGCTAGGTAAACCAATACGCCTTGGTGCTACAGTGGGTCTTTCACCCTAACCTGTATGGCTTGGCTCTTTCTTCACTCGCAACCGGCTACTGCCCTTCCAAGACCAATCTTGATCGGAAGCGGCTCACTTCTGGCTGGAGGGTGGGCTTCTCTGGCTGGGGGGGGTCACTTCTGGCTGGAGGGGGTGCTCTTTTGGCTGGAGGGTGGGCTCCTCTGGTTGGGGGGGGGTCACTTCTGGCTGGAGGGGGTGCTCTTTTGGCTGGGAGGGGGCTCTTTTGGCTGGAGGGGGGGCTCTTTTGGCTGGGGGGGGGCACTTCTGGCTGGAGGAGGGGCTCCTCTGGCTGGGGGGGGGGGGGGGGGGGTCACTTCTGGCTGGGGGAGGGGAAGTTTGAGACAGCTCAACACCACCACTGGCATCCTCTGCTGGTTCACGCCCATTGACCTCTTCCAGCCCTTGAGGTCTGCTGGGTCTGGTGTCTGTGTCGGTGTTGCAAAGCACAAAAATAAGACAGATTGAATGGTGTGAACTATATGTAGGCACAGTTAAGAGACACTGAGGCATTAACATACATCATTTGACTTACCCAGGCAGGCTCCTCACTGCTGGTAGAGTCGGGGGATGTCTGCTGCTCTTGTTGTGCTGGCCGGATGGGGCGGCGATGACGCCTGGGGTATTTGGGATGGGGGGAGGGCAGTGAATGGGTGGGGCAGGCGGGGCTAGGAATCTGGGCAGGTGGGAGCGGGTTGCGCCGCTGGCGGGACTTGGAATGGGTGGGGCGGGCGGGGCTAGGAATCTGGGCAGGTGGGAGCGGGTTGCGCTGCTGGCGGGATTTGGAATGGGTGGGGCAGGCGGGGCAAGTGGGGGCGGGTGGGGCCGCTGGCAAACCCGTTTCTGCAGCGATGATGATGTCATCAACGGGTCGATCGTCAACGGCCTCTTCTTTGGGGAGGGGGAAGGAGTGCGAGGTCTCCGGGGTTCTCTGCTGGCCGCAAACCCGGGGTCCCTCACCTCATCCCATTCATTCACGTCCTCCATGGAGCGGGGCCTTCGGAGGGGGGTGGAGGGCGGTGTGGAGGCAGGGCTGGCTGGTGAAGGGCGGGAGGTGGATGGCAGGGTTGTTTGCGACGAGGTCGCCTTGTCCTCTTCGATCCCCCGTGAAGCGGAAATTCGTATGAAAACCTTGCGTATCTTTTTGGCCCTGCCCAGCGTCGCCCACATAGTGTCCATAAACTGGGCCGCCTCGGCCATGACGGCGGGGTCGGTGTCTCTGTAGTTCTGAAAACAAAAGAACAGACTGGTCAAAGCCTGTTTCCACTTTACATCAACTCACACCCCATAGAAAACCAAGTGTCATAGCGCCAAAGTGTTTATCGCACATATGTTTAACTCACATAGGTGCACACAGCCGTCCTGACGTCGAGGAAGGATGGTGTCCCCGTCAGCCCCATCTCCTTCCAGGCTCTTCTGAAAAACCGGATGAGGTTGCGGCACTCCGTGGACCCACCGGTATTGAAAAATAACCTTGATTTCGGCAGGACCCTCTTGCGCAGTGCCAGGCACTTTCGAAACCACTGCATCTCGTCCGCTTCGAAATACAGCTGGCCGGGTCCATGGGTGCGCACCGTCTTGTTCTCCACCACCTGCAACAGACAAAGAGACAGACAAACACATTGAACAGACAAAACCTTAATGATCAATAAAAAGCATCAACAACAACAAAATACATGCATTTGAAAATATTCAATTTGATTACTGTTTTGATTACTGTTTTCCATCCATTTTTAAACTTACACTGATCTTGTATCCCTTGATGTCATCACCCTCTGCCTGCCGCACCTCGCTCATGGTCATTCTCACTAGCACCCCACTCCATTTCCCATAGAGGGCAACGATGAAGGCAGCAAGGTACCCATAAAACTTATGGATCTAATGCCACTCTTTGGCCCTTATGCTCTGTGGAGGTGGCGCTTTTGCGATGTCCTCTGAAATAAGAACACAGGCAAAAAGAGCAGGTTGTGGGGAGAGAAAAGAGAATGAGGGGGAGGAGATTCTTTGCCATCCAATAGAGTATGAGGTGAGTATGTCTGAGTAGGTCATGTAGAATAATGTATAAGAACTTTGTTTCTCAAGGTATAAGGTAGGTATAACAGGTAAGTGAACACACAGACACACACACACACACACACACACAAACGGATGTAGAATGAGGACTTACCCAGTAATTTGGGGATTCTGGCCTTTGCCATCTCCTGGCACTTGCGAAGGTCCTCTTTAGGGATGAGGCGGGCTTCCTTCTTCGCCTTCACCTGGACCTGGTGCAGACACTAGATGAAAAGTGGTATTTTCGTCAGTAAACGCCGTTGTAAATGGCTGTGGAAGTTCAGATTAACAACTATTTGTGGTGATCTCCGGATAACACAGGAAACTCTGAAGGATTGACGGGGATGGCTGTTTTACACAGCCCCCGCAGCCTCCCCCTGGCTTGGGGCCTTTCACATGTAAATAAGAATGAGGTGAGCTACAGAAATGCAAATCAGGGCGAGGGGCATGATGCTCGTGAGTGTGGGGGGGGGGGACCTCTGCTATTGTTTACAGACAGCTTTTAAATCACAGCCTTACAGACAGCCTTTAAATCATGGGGTACAAAGTTTACAGCAATATCTCTATCTAACAAAAATTACCAAAATGCACAAAAATATCTGATTATCTCTGAAGAATATTACATTTGAAAAATTCCACGTTTTGCTTTGTTTTATTTGTCAGGGTAAACAGAAATCTGCAGATGAGGCGATTTGTTTTTACAAAATATAATCAAAATACAAACAAAACATATCAAAAACATATTTTTGCTAATAATATAATATATTCTGGGCTGTAACTGCTTTGCCTTTGCCCTTTGGTTTGAGGTCTGCAACACAATACACTGAACATAAGTCCTTGGAAACCAAAACATGTGTTTAAGTGTGTCACACCCCAGGAAATTGAGTTATTAACCACCCAGTAAAAATTTAAACTGAATTGAATGTCTCCAAGTGTATAAAATTAGGAGCTGAACATTTGTTCTCAATGCAGTTCAGCTTTTCTTTAATGGATTTGGCTTCACGCCTCCGATCGGCTTCTCTGTACACAGGCTGAGCAGCCAGGCAGATGCTCCTCCCCCCCTCCCCCCACACACCTACACAGTAAAACTGTCAGTGTTATTTTTTCTGTGTTAGTGTAAGTCGTCAGTGTTATTTTTTCTGTGTTAGTGTAAGTCAACAGCATTCAGTGTAATTTTAACACTTAATTTATCATAACTAACACCACAAGTGTCCATTGCTTAAAGTGTTGTGGTGGATTTGGGGTGTTTACAAATTCCAACACTCTAGGTGAGCACTTGAACACACCTCCACTTCTCCAGAAACGTTTCACGTCGCCATTTTCTCCTCCTGTTTGGTAAGTTTTGCAATCAAATTTAACGTTTTAAGTTGGTAGGTCGGTTAGATTAGCATAAGTAATATCAGTGAATGTGGTCAGAGTTGAGTTTGCATGCGAATATTTGTCATCAAATCCAATTGTAAAACGTATTTGTCGAAGTGGCCGACTGCTACCATGAGGCCAGTCTGTTTAACCACACTCATGGAGAAAGGAGCTAATGCTAACGCTAGTAATATCTGCTACAGGTTTTAATACAAGTTCTTCTTTGTTTTCGTTTGCAACTGCTAAAGCCTATAACGTTATCTTGGTGGACAACGAGCGGGACATGCAGTGGAGGAGCGAGCGAGGGAAGAAAGGGAAGAAAGGTAACGTGGTATTATGGTGGACTGTTAGCAATTGTAGCTAGTAAACGTTAGCTCAGACGGCATGTAGCCTCAGCAAACCACTTATTGTGATCATATCCCCGCATTCACAGCACTCCCAGTGCTGGCGTAATCCATATAAACCCCCTTCTTGCTTCACCCGAAATGAAATGTCCAGGATTTGTGTTAGTTGGTGGCTCAAAATTAAGCTTTAGGTTTAGTAATAGCTTCGATAGCCAAAGCTTACACTGGCAGCATTGAGGCTAGCTGTGTGTGCATTGATTCTGCTTTGTTTCATAAAGCATGGTGTGGCCCTGAGATTAAAACAGTCTCATAGACCAGTTCCACAGTGGCCATGGCTCTAACTACAAACAGTGGCAGCAGCAGGGAGCCATAGCGCTAGTTTGAGCCACGTTTGCCATGTTTAAAGGAACAGCTCACCCTAAAATCCAAAATACCCTTTGTTCCAACCCGCAGATGCTGTGATGCTTTCCGCGCATGAAAGATTACTCAACTGATTTCTGAAATGACTGCCCGCAATATGCTGCCGCTGTGTTTTGTTTTCATCACCATGAGTTTGCTGAACAGGTAAATAAATAAATATTAAATAATTTAGATAGAAGTAGCCTAGATGTTGGTTTTAACTTGAATGATTTACAGTTGCACACATTGTGTGTGTGTGTGTGCCTGTAATCACGAGCACACACTAAACGCACACTTGTCCACATGATCACGTGTTTTACTGCCATTTTATTCAACTGCAAAATAAATCTTTTTTCAGATTCAATTAGATACCAAATACTAAGAAAAATGGTGCAAATCATAACAATTCAGCGCAAATAATGGCTTTCACGTCTGTGTAAAAGTGATTTGTGAAACTACGTCTGTAATGCTGGATAAAAAAAATCCTGAATACAAATGTTTTTTTTCTCTCTCATTGTAAAGTTAGTAGCTGGGCAAAAAAAAATCAAAAATATTTAAAATCCAATGCAAAGGTTTGGCAAAGTACAGCACAGCATAGCTTTGACTGATTTTGTCTGTTTATAGCTGTGGACAGTGTTTTGACTGATTTTGTCTGTTTGTAGCTCTGGACAGTGTTTTGAAGACAATGACTATCATCGGAGTCATCCTCTCCTTCCGCTCCTTGGCTCAGGAGGATCTGAGAGACGTAAGACACACACACACACACACACACACACACACACACACCCTCACAAATATAGACATGCATGTAGACACACAAATAATGCATGCAAGGACTGTTAGAACACACAGGCACAGTTGAAAGGTAAAACGTCAAAAAATGTATCTGTGCCAATCAGAAAATGAACCTGTCCCTGTTCCTAAAAAGTCTGTTTTGTCTCTTGTCTCTAGGTTTTGTCTTGTCATATTCCATTCCTGGTCAGTTCAGTGGAGGATTTCAAGGACCACATCCCGCGAGAGACAGACATGAAGGTAACACATGCTGAAAAGACACAAACCCTGGAAACACACTGGACACAAATAGTGGAAACAGTCCAAATTGCGTTCAAACCTGTTGTCTCTGTGTAATTTGCTTTCTCTCTCCTCTGTGTGTGTGTGTGTGTGTGTGTGTGTGTGTGTGTGTGTGTGTGTGTGTGTGTGTGTGTGTGTGTGTGTAGGTGGCAATGAATGTCTATGAGCTGTCATTGGCAGCAGGTTTACCCTGCGAGATCGACCCTGCACTGTTGGTGGCGCTGTCTTCACAAAAGAGTGGTAAGATAAACACAGACACACACACCCTCACAAATATAGACATGCATGTAGACACACAAATAATGCATGCAAGGACTGTTAGAACACACAGGCACAGTTGAAAGGTAAAACGTCAAAAAATGTATCTGTGCCAATCAGAAAATGAACCTGTCCCTGTTCCTAAAAAGTCTGTTTTGTCTCTTGTCTCTAGGTTTTGTCTTGTCATATTCCATTCCTGGTCAGTTCAGTGGAGGATTTCAAGGACCACATCCCGCGAGAGACAGACATGAAGGTAACACACGCTGAAAAGACACAAACCCTGGAAACACACTGGACACAAATAGTGGAAACAGTCCAAATTGCGTTCAAACCTGTTGTCTCTGTGTAATTTGCTTTCTCTCTCCTGTGTGTGTGTGTGTGTGTGTGTGTGTGTGTGTGTGTGTAGGTGGCAATGAATGTCTATGAGCTGTCATTGGCAGCAGGTTTACCCTGCGAGATCGACCCTGGACTGTTGGTGGCGCTGTCTTCACAAAAGAGTGGTAAGATAAACACAGACACACACAACGAACACACACAAGTGTGTGTGTGTGTGGGGGGGGGGGGGGGGGGGGGGTTTGGGGCAGCAGAGACACAAAGAAGTTATATTATGTTCTAATATTTTCCATCCATTTAATTATCTCCACTATAGGCATCTCCACTCAGCAGGGGACCCCAGCAAGGTGGCGAGGAGGCTGCTGCTTCTGCTGATAAAGATGACCGTGACGGGCCAGACGAAGAGGACAACACAGCTTCCACTTCCTCGGCTGAATCCATTCAACCTCAACCAAAACGGAAGAAAAGTTCTGTGCTGGACTTTTTTGGGGATGGCTATGGAGAGCATGCCATCCCCATTAAGATCGTGACAAGCTGGAGCGGTACTGGCTGGAAGCCTGCATCCCAGCAGGCGAGGAGGATCCACTTGTGTGGTGGTGCGAGAAGGAGCGATCCTTCCCAAAGCTATCTCATCTTGCACGTCGCTATCGGTGTGTGCGTGCAACATCTGTGCCAGCGGAGAGTCTTTTCAGCTGCTGGACTCATAATTAACAGGCTGAGGCCTGACACCAGAACATGTTGACATGTTGATTGCACTGAACAAAAATTCCTCTTTTCACTGATGCAGCAATTTCATTGTTAATGTAGCCTTCCTAGTAGTGTTTCTGATGGCGATTTATTTAATAATATTTTCTGTTCTCTGGAATATGTGCAATGTTCATAATGCACTGGGAAAAGTGCCACCTGCATTTCAGAGCACTTTTTTTTAAGTTATTGATGGTGGATTATTTATTTTTATTTGCTGTTATTAATGTGTGCAATGTTCATATAATGCACTGGGCAAACAAGGATTTTTTCAAAATGTCTATGGGTGAAAATTAATGGGGAATTCTCTAAAAGTATGTTAAATAAGCATATTTACATTTTGCAATAACTGCTAATCCTGTTTACATTGGTTAATGCTGCCTGCACATACTAAAACCATGCTGATACCCAAATCTTTTTCTTCTTGTAATATTTCAGTCTCCTCTCCTTTGATGCTTTTTATCTTATATCTTAATTGTTTATGACATGTACATGTGTATTTTGATTTGCATTTGATCATTTGATTTAATAAAACTTTACTATTCACGATGTTCCTCGCAAATGTTCTTCCCCATTCAATAAATAAATATTGATGGCATTCATTGAAAGTGTAACAATAACGTGAATTTAAGCACACAGCATTGATTTATTATTATTAGGGAGGGGTTTAACCAAGCATGACCAATAGCAAAGCTATCATAAGATCTGTCAACCAATCACAAGTGATATTTCCCTGTGGCTCCATCCAATGAATGGACAAGCTAGCGGGTTAGTGACAGCTCTATCCACCAGTCACAAGCCATCTTGTATTGTAAGAGTGAGCTGCTCTCATCCAATGAATGAATTCGTTTTTCGCTAGAGGGCTGAGCTTGCTGCTATTCACATTCTAATTAGGCGCACTGCAAGGTGTGAAACATCTATTGTCGCGGCTGAAAGTCCCCCCCCGCCCCCGCCCCCCCCGTGCCGACGCCCGCGGATGCGTTTTCGGCGATCAGCGGACAAAACAAACGCAACACCACAGGTTTTGTACTGCCGTGAACTGCCAGGAATTAGAGAGGTATGTGGCCGTATGTGGCGATCTAAGGGGACGGAAACCTGGCTTTTCGTGCAGTGAGAGGCACAGTGCGGCTTGTTATTTTCATCAACCTCCTGAGCCCTGTACTACGAAGCTAGTTTAATGCCTTATCCGAGTAAGTTTGAGTTTAAACCTGGTTTAGCCGTACTACAAAGCAAGTTAACTTTCAATCACCATGGCAACTGACGCTGCAAAGCTAACCTGGTCGCGACCAGGTTAGCTTCAGAGGATAAGATCAAAATCCATGACAGACCCATATAATCGGCTCTCTGGAGTCACTCACCGTTCATATAAGATCGCCATATGAAAAATAGATTGCAGTCAACTGAGAATATAACAAGAAAAACATTTGTGGCTCTGTAGGCTACATAATTAAATTAAGCCTACTTACCACTTTATGTCTTAACAGCTCAACGATGCGTGGAGAAATATGATCACTATTAATCACCGCGGCGCATATCATGAATGGACCCTCAAATGGAGTGAGGGTGATATTCTCCTACATGCCAGAAAAGCCTATACGTCTCAATTCAGTTCAGCAGTTTTCTCTTTTATAGTAGGCTATTAGGCTTTATACTAGGCTATTTTATATATGAATTATTCGATCAGTGCAACCACACACATGAGTGATAGAGATCATTATTCATTGAGCATGCGTTTCTAAATCTATGGTCTAAATAGGCTTACAGATTGTGGAAATGTATAGACTGAGATTACACATTTAGATTTGTTGCTGCTGCCTGTATCAATGCAGCTGTATCAATCGCTGATCAAAGTAAATCAAATGACTGATGTGAGTACAAGCTGCTGCTTTAGACAGCCCTTCAGCAGACTATCCAACGCGGATTTTCATTCTGACATTAAATCGCGGATACATTAAATATCCGCTAAAACTCTGATCATGCACTGCGCTTCATTGAACGAGGAAATGGGTGTGGGCGTGGATAAACTCAGCTGTTCATAATGTGATTGGCTGGTGCACCTCTTTCGCGTGGACGCGCGCCTGTGCACGAGCGAAAAACGTGCGCGTGCACAGGCAGATCCCAGGTCCACTTACCTAGTAAAAAACCAGCGTCGTAGTATCAGTTAACTAGATAGCTTTGATCCTGTTCAGTCAAACCAGATCAAAGGGACTTATCGCGGATCTGTTAAACTAGTTTCGTAGTACAGGGCTCTGGTCTGGATGATCAGGAGGTTGATCTGTTTTGTGCTCAGGCGCTGGTTGTCGGGCCTGTTGAGGTGGAAGTGCTCAAGGAAGCCGGCGACCTCCCCGAGGATCTTGCTGATGCTCGTCGGAGCATAGTTGCTCCGCCTCAGCATGGCTGGCAGACTGTAGAAAGATGAGTTTGTGTTTAGCCACTATATTGGGATTATGTTGTAACCAATTAGTTATTTCGTGTTAGGCTGAAGGCGTTTTATATTATATAGGATGGTCCAATTCCAGAAGTCCTTATGGCCCTCCGTGTGGTCCATCATCATGAAAGTGAGAAACACTTTTAAGTGGGAGTATGTGTTGTTTGCGTTATCCCTCGTTTTAGGGTTGGACCTCCCACCCGTAATGAACATCTTATACTCCTGTAAGTATTTCTCTGTGAAGACACATCATCACTGAGTGATTAACAGTAAATGTAGCATTACACCTCTTCACACATTAGTAAACATACACAGTGTGTTGTTTCTCACCAAATGTGGGCGGGACTTGGATATGTCGCATGACAGAGCCCTCCCCGGTGCCGCCGAACAACCTTTTCAGGTCAGGGGGGAGGTCGATGGCCTGGCTGCGTATGCGTGGGGAGGGCACCAGAGGAAATCGGCTAGGAGGGGGGCTGGCTTGTATCCTTCTTGGAAAGAAATGATTGTTAGAAAAAAAAAAGTGCCATTGGTCCCTTTATAAATAATTGTTTTGTTTCACCAGGCATGAGGAATTATTTCCAATGCCGAAATGCCTGACCGGCTGCAGTCCAATTGAAGTGTGCGGTCTCCCTTTGTTGTGACAAGCAGAGATAATGGTTGGTAACTTATTTGCAGTGAATGCTTGGGAAAAGTATTTTGTTCACAAAAAATGTTTTGAATGATTGCTCCTGTATCAATAGAGTCTGTTTTTCCTCAAGTCATTGGAAATGTTTAGAATGTTGGAACAATCATAGTCTACCAGCCAACACAATATCTGTGATTAATTATTTCAATCCATGTGGCATGGCCATGTGGCTGTTAATGGTCATTTACGGTATTTATTTATTTCTATATGAATAGTTAATTTGCAAAAACAGATTTAAAGCCATTCTTCAAATTATCCAAATAGACAACACATGCTGATATTCCATACAGCATATCAAAGTGAAAATAATTAGGTGAAAGTTGTAGGCCTAATTATGATCTGCAATAATATTAAATATTAAAAGATAAAATGCATATGATATAAATGTATATAGGCCCAATAAGAGGCATAAGAGAAACGAACCATTAATAGGCTATATTGCTTTGTCCTACCTTTCCTGTCTTCTCGGACTTACAGTATATGGAGATGCTGCTTTATCTTCAAAATAATCATGTCAATCTACAATAGGCTATCGAAAAAACATGTCAGAGGTGTCGGACGTGATGCGAGTGAGCTGCCAAAAATGTACATTCACACTTCAAGTTTTATACTCTTTGATTGAATGGTGATAAGAACATAGCCTAATTGACACACATAATTAGTGAGTGCAGACAGAGAGAATTTTTAATGGCAGAAATCGGTAACGACAGAATCCATGGTTAATCACAGACAGCATTTGGCAGCGAGAGGAGGGGGGGAGAGGCACACCGCTGACTGAAGTGAATAGGCCTTGATTAATAGGCTACATGATGGTGGTGGTCTGTCTAAATGCATCGTAGAATGTATGTACAAGTCAAAATGATGCCAGTGTGTGTGTGTGTGTGTGTGTGTGTGTGTGTGTGTGTGTGCATGCGTCTGGACTCTGTTTCGAGGCAACTCGGTGATTCTCGTCAAACTTTGTCTTAACACATTCACTGCCAACAGTTTTTCCAATACAGTAGGTAGCTTCTGCCAAGGTTTTTTTTGAGGATTCTTGCTCATCTTTCAAGAGCCGAGGATTATTTTCTGCTAGGACTTTGTGAACACAAAATATCTCAAAAGAACTAATAGAATGTGTGCTTTCTCTGTCTAAAAGAGTTAGTTTTTATCATGTTCTGTTATTTAGGCATTAGCAGTTGAATACAGCATGGTTTCAGCGTCTGAGAAGGAAAGCTGAGATACATGCCTTTTTGTGAAATTCGATAGAACAGGCAGAACAGTCACTTTAACCATTTATTTTTGGCATCAGTGAGACATCAGACATCTAAACAATAGTTCTGAACAGTAATTTCCTCCAAAATAACAGCACCCCCACCCCCCTCTCCTTCAAACTCCTCCCTCCGTGGGTGTGTCTCTGGTGGCTCTGCAGCGTGTGTCACAGGCGAGTCTCTGCTGCCTGTCTGTGCTGCCTGGCGGCCGCTCGTCAGACGAGTCTGGATCGGGCTCGTTAGTTTCTGGGTTTTCGGTTGTGAGCTTTGATGAAGCTGCGTGCGATTCTGGGCTTTCTGCTACGTGTTTCAAAGTGTGTTGCACCCAGAGTCTATTTTTGGAATCCCCCACCATTGTGCGCCAGCTCCCAGCGCGAAAGCGTTTTCGCCAAACCATTTTCATGAGAATGGTTTCCTCACGCTTTTTCCTGCTGTTTTTGCTCGGCTTTCTCTAGTCTGGAGAGCACTGTCGCCACTTAGTGGGTCGGTAAAATAGGTTATACACATTCAATAGCTCCCATATTTTTATAGGAGATATAAAAGGGTTTGATCCACGTCCCACCGTAAAAAAAAAAAAAAAAAAAAAATTTACGAGTTAACTCGTCGACGGCAGTCAACCGTTGTTGTTTTTTTGACGAGTTAACTCGTCGACGGCAGTGAACGTGTTAAAAAAAAGAACAGCTCACTTTTTTCCGCAACTAGGCTTCCAATATAATTAGTCCACCCGACCCTACCTGTGACTTCAAAGTGCAGAAATGAGGTGAGTTTAATGCCCAACACAGATTGTCTAACCAAAATCCTATGGTCGATGAGAGGGCTCTTCCAACTGTAGTGTTAACACGAAATTTAGAAGAGCCTGAGGGTAATTGCAAAGGTATCCCACACAGACATAGTGATGTAAGAAAAAAAGGTTCAAAAGTAAAGAAGACAATTTACGCAAATAATCTACGCAAACCCTGACCCATCTTCAAGTCCAGCGCCCCCAGTTGCTTCCTGGCGAAGATAAGTCACTGAGAAGTGCACATACAAACCTTATCGAGGTCCGGGCACTAGTCCGACCCTGCCACGACCTCCTGCTAGTCCGACCTCCCACTAGTCCGCCCTACATTGCTGTCTGCTGTTGCTGTCCATCCGACCTACACTGCTGTCGCTTTCCATCGGCGGTGGTGCTGAAATGTAGGTGTAAATGTCCAATCTCTGGATTGCGGCCATACATTTCGGCTGTGTCAACCAAGCTTCAATCACATGTAAACCAATGCCTGATGGGAAGCGCACACAAACAGCCACAGACAATTCTGTTTAGGCCTGTTTCGCACAACACACACACACGCACGCACACACACACACACACACACACACACACACACACACACACACACACACACGGTAGGCTATTTCATGGCATAAACATCTTCAATCATGTTGAATTTGCTGCATGGAATTCTTCCTTGTTTTTAAGCACACACTCGTCATCTCAGGACATTTTCTATAGCCTATCTATCTGATGATGTCCATTTTATTGCATGCATGCACACCCGAAAACATGGTTTGGACATAACACATGATGATGACTGGTGAACGTCTAAAATTTGACTCATTATCTGCCTATAATATAAGCAATAACAGTGCCAGTGTTTCATTACGCACATCACAGCATTATGCAATGCTGTATTGCCACATGGAGAGAGGCAGAATCCATTCATTTTTTATCTTTCTGAGGTCAATTTACCATACCACTCCGATTTGTTTGTTTTATTGCTGCCTTATTCAATTAAATTCTTTATTTCAGACCCAGGGAGATCCATATCACATAGAAATAGTAAAAACAGCACAGTACAAAATAAGAAAATAACAAAAGGGAAGCAAGCAAGGCCTTCCACAATGTTCAATGCCTAACATACAGACATGTTCGCCAATGGTTCCACAGTTTGGAAAAGAATCTGACAGAACTGCGTACAGGGTTAGTCAGGACAGCAATGAGGTCATTTTCTGACACAGATGCCCTACACATACATTTATACATCAGATTCCGCAGGACAGCAGAGCAGGTAGGTACTCCAATACTAACAAACATATGAGTCGCGCTAGAGCTTCTTGAAGCTCTCAACAACAGCCTCATGCTGTCATTATAAGCCACTGTGAGCTTTCTGATGCTGCTTTGATTAACACGACACCACAGGTGGGCAGTATACAACTGTGTACAGTATGCTTTAAAAAGTGAGATCTTCACCGGTACAGTAGGGGTGGGCGATACTGCAAAATTTGGTGTCGATCCGATACCAAGTAATACTGGTCCAGAATTGCCGATACCGATACCTATACTTATTATTATTAAATATGGCTGATGAACTTTCATGTAGGGGAGAGCAGTGTGTCATTATCTATGAGGTTTATCAATAGGTTTATCAACCACTATAAATTATGACCGATACAGTTTGAAAATGTAACATTAACCAATGCTGAAGATCATTAATATTAATTTAACTACTATATATACCTGGATATTATTTTCCTCTGTGAAAAGACTGTCCGTGGAGTCTATCTCTGTGTTGAGGGGGGGGGGGGGGGTCTGTCTGATATTTCCCTCCTCCTCCTCCTCCTCCCTTCTTTTCTGCAGGTCAGAGCTCTCTTTCTTGTTTCTCAGATGCTTAAACAAGTTGGTAGTAGGCTAGTGGTCCCACAGTAGTGGACAGCCTGCATGCGGCTACGTCACACTTCACAACATTGTCATTTACTGATGTAAAATAACTCCAAACGATCTGCTCCTGTTCCTTTGAGCCGTGATCAGATCACGGAATGGCATGTGTGTTTTTGTATGCGATTGTGCGCGTCGGATTTCAATCCCACTCTGTGCTCTGCTGCTTGCCTTCCTTTACAAGACCCGCCCTGCATATCATATCGTTCGAGCACTATTATTGGCCCAGGCACGTATACTCGTTGTTTCAGTGCACATGTGATGACACAACAGCAAATCCGAGGCGGAGAAGCCCTGCATGAATGCACGCACAAAAGCTGTGTTCAGTATCGATCTTTTGTTGTCAGGATCGATCTTCAAAACGAGACTCAGGTATCGGGAGTATCGATATTTTGGGATCGATCCGCCCACCCCTACGGTACAGAGCACATGCTGAACTTGCGACACAGCATGTTCGCTTGAGCATACAGCTTCTGATGCTGTCTATAGATGTCCTTGTCATCAGACAGGTCATCTGAGATAATATGACCCAGATATGTGATCTCACTGCACACACTGAGTGCAGAGCCAACAAGATAGAAGTCAGGAAAGGTTGAATGTCTGTCTTCTCTACTTCTGACAATCATGATCTTACTCTTTTTAGCATTCTATATTATATCAAAATCAGCACCATACTGTGAACATATTCTCAGCAGCTGTTGGAGACCAGCACTATATGGGCTAAGGATGACCAGGTCATCTGCATACATAAGGTGGTTGACTAACAAGTCACCAACCCTAGAGCCTGTACCACATGCATTTAAGAACAAAGATAAGTCATTCATATACAAGTTAAAAAGTGCAGGAGACAGAATTCCACCCTGGAGAACAGAGTTGGACACATGGAAGAGAGCAGATGTCACATTTCCCCATTTCACTCTCATTGTCTGATGTGCATACCAATACACCAGTATTCTAACAAAAAAACTAGGAACCCCACTTTTAGTTAATTTTACAAATAATTTATCATGATTGATACGATCAAATGCTTTTGAAACATCAATAAAACACATGGACATTGTAGAGTTTTGCCTATTATATTTATCTACAATTTCCTTGAGTGCAAAAATACATAAATCCGTGCCAAGCTTTCGTTTAAAACCAAATTGTTTGTCAGTAGACAGGATGAGTTGGATTTGAGTATGCAGGGGACGGGATATGGGGCAGGTCCCGTGCGTAATCACTGTGGCAGCTGCTGGTAACGGGGAATCGCGTTCAGGTGTGCGCGCCGTCACTGATAGGTTAGTCATTCTTTTCAACACAGTCCTAGGAATCCTAGGGATTCTACGCAAGGTTTGATAGATGAGACCCCAGGTCAGTCTCAGTTATACTAGGATGATGGCCACTGGTGTCTTTGCCGATTTTCCTGTAGGATTTCAACATGGCTTTAAAGACAGCATTGCTTGATTTGAACTCTGGGTCACTTATTATATTGAACTGTGATACATGGCGTTGATACCAGCTCGGATGCACATTAAACTTGCCACACTGCCAGCTTGTTTTTGGTGGAGAAAGTCTGTCAGGATATTGACTGCCCAGTTGACTTTTTTATGTTAATTTCATCCTTCTCTTCCTCTATCAGTTTGAGCTCCGTGGGTGTCAGTTCCTTATCCCGTTTTCCGTTTGTCTTTTTCTTCTCAATTTATGTTTCCTCTGCTGCATCCATCGCTGCATCCCATGCTTCAAAATCTTTGTACTGTCCAAATATATTGAAATGAATCTTAAAATCGGACATTGTTGCTGTATTCTTCTCCATGGACGTTTGTTTCTCAAGCTAAGTCAGTTGCAACACTTAAGGCTTTGACAGCTGTGCGCGTGCTGTTTGTTTACAGTAGGGTATGTTAATTAAACAGCCGTGCAGGTTGGGCAGCTTATGTGATTATACGGTTTTAATGCACATCTGCTGGCCAATCAGAAATGGGTATTCACCCAGACCATGCAACAAATTATAAAACGGTTCTCTCAAATCGAGCAATCTGATTGACTCACAGCTGTGGTATAATGAGCATAAACCACAGTCAATATATTAAGACATTTAAATAATGATAATAATAATAATAATAATAATAATAATAATAATACTTTTCATATTGCCATACTTGGTAACCTTGGAGCCTCGCCACTTTGGAGAAAACGCAGGAACGCAATACAATACCCAGAGGGCCTTGCGCTCGTGTTGACTGTTGTCTCCTGTTAGTGACATAATTATACGACAACTACTAGGCACCGGAATGGAAACATTTAAGGTTAACTTTGACTTCTGCTGTGGCTTATCTATGGATGAGTGGATTGAGCAGTGCCTACCGGACACATTATCTCCAGAAAAGAAGCCTGTTAACGTTAAACGACATGCAGAGGTACGTAAAGAGGAGGTTGACCAGCTGGAAAAAGACCATAATGAACACAACACCATCAAGCAAACAAAACGACCAGTGAAATGCTTTGAAGACTGGTGCAAGGATAAAGGTGTGGTTATCGACTTTCAGACCTCATCAAAAGAACAAGTCAATGGCGTTTTACGAGATTTCTATGCCACTGTCAGAAACAGTAAAGGCGAATGGTACGGACTGAGCAGCTATATAGGCCTCCATGCAGGTCTCAACCGATACATTAACAACCCACCGCTCAGCCTCTCCTGGTGTCTCCTCAAAGACACTGAGTTTACAACATGCAACAATGTATTCACTGGCGTTGTGAAAACGCTGACAAAAAAGGGACTCGATATGACAGTCCATCACACGTCGATATCAGAAGATTATTTCAAAGCTATCGAGAAAGCACTGGATCCCAACACACCGGAGGGACTAGTAAACAAAGTATGGGTTGAAGTTCAACTTCACTTTGGGCACAGGGAAAATGAGGGCAACAGGCAGCTCAAACCCACGTCATTCACCACCAAAAGAGACGAAAATGGACTAAAGTATGCAACACTGACCTTCAATGAACACAATGAATCACAATGACCCACAGGCGAAGAATGAAGAAAGCACAAGAGGATTCATGTTTGAACAGCTTGGAGATCCTCTCTGCCCTGTTTCATCTTTAGAGAAATATCTCTCCTACTTGCCCTCGGGCCCTCACCGACCGGCCCAGTCGGTGTTCGGGTGGAAGGTTCCCTGTGGGTCTGCCTCTAGTCTCAGTCCCATGAAGCAAGACCGAGTAGCCCCGTCTGTCCAAGAAGTCTTGTAGGGCCAGTCAAAGAATTGCCTCCCTGTGGTCATGGTCGAGCTGACCGATTGGTAAACAAAACCTGCCTTAGGGGGCCCCCACCGGCCGACCTAGTCGGTGTTCGGGTGGACGGTTCCCCACCTGCGGGTCTGCCTCTAGTCTCAGTCCCTTGAAGCAAAACCGAGTAGCCCCGTCTGTCCAAGAAGTCTTGTAGGGCCAGTCAAAGAATTGCCTTCCTGTGGTCATGGTCGAGCTGACCGATTGGTAAACAAAACCTGCCTTAGGGGGCCCCCACCGGCCGACCTAGTCGGTGTTTGGGTGGACGGTTCCCCCACCTGCGGGTCTGCCTCTAGTCTCAGTCCCTTGAAGCAAAACCGAGTAGCCCCGTCTGTCCAAGAAGTCTTGTAGGGCCAGTCAAAGAATTGCCTCCCTGTGGTCATGGTCGAGCTGACCGATTGGTAAACATAACTCACCTTGGGGGGCCCCCGCCGGCCGACATAGTCGGTGTTCGGGTGGACGGTTCCCCCGCCAGTGAGTCTGTCTCTAGTCTCAGTCCCCTGAAGCAAAACTGAGTAGCCCCGTCAGTCCAAGAAGTCTCGTAGGGCCAGCCAAAGGAATGCCTCCCTGTGGTCATGGTCGAGCTGACCAATTGGTAAACAAAACTCACCTTGGGGGGCCCCCGCCGGCCGACATAGTTGGTGTTCGGGTGGACGGTTCCCCCGCCAGTGAGTCAGCCTCTAACTATAGCCCCAATGAGCGAGGCCGAGAAGCCCAGTCAGCCTAAGCAGCACTGAAGAGCCTACAATGGAACTTCAAATCGGACCTGGCCTAGCCTGGGCACGATGGGGGAGCCGAACCAAAGCCTGGGAGAGCAATAAAACTAACTCCCAAAACCCCTATGTGTCATTTGTCCCAATAAAGAATGATACAACACTTGCAAAGTAGCACGACTCATACTTTGCCTGGCCTGTATGTGCATTACGCTGCTGACATGAATGTTTCCCAGCTAGCTACCCTGCCAACCCTGTATGAATGATTGCTTGCTTTCACAGACTAGAGAATGGCGCCAATACGACGAAAGTACGGGGACAGGAGATTGATGAACCCGGGTGCGGCGAGGCGAAGACAGTCAACAGACGAGGTGAAGGGGGTAAAGATCCCCGATAAAGTGCCGCAGCGACTGAGATGGAGGGTCGAGGCGGCACTGGGCGTAATCAACGGATACATTAAAGACGAGGAGGTGGTGTACCCCAGGGACGGGGGTCTCTCGGGAGTCGTCCCCGAGGATAAATACCACATGATCATTCACTTGGAATGGTCAGCACTTTTCATAAAGGTCATCCCAATAGACAGAAGCGAGAATTGGGATGCTCCGAGGGCCATGAACCTGGCGTCAAATAGAATCATGAGCATGGCAGATCGGCTGAGGCAAGAGGGGAAGCTTAAGGATAAACAGTATCCTGTCCCCATCCCCCTGATACTGCCGGAGGGCAATTACGTATGTCTCGGCCTTGACAAACTGAAAATGTACATGGGGTGGGGCGAAAGCCTCCTGGAAGATACTCTGAAAGGCATGTAGAAATCTAACACTGCTGCTGGCTTGCTTGCTTGTGCTTGTGTTGTTACTAATGTTGATGTTTGTTTGCCTATGTTCTAAATAAAAAGATGTTCTGTTTAACCCTGTCTCGTGTGTAGTAAGTGTGTGGTCTCAATGCATCAAAGGTGTGGGGAGTATAAAGAGGTCTGTTGGGATTGAAACAGAGTTTGGTGAAGGGTCATACGCCCCTTTTGAAAAGGTGGCAAGGGGTGAGAAGGATGGCAGAGACCTAAAGAAGAGAAGATCGAGAGACTCACCGGAGGACATCAAGGAGGAACACCCACCAGCGAAGAAGAAGAAGGTGGGGCCATGAAGAGGACCGGAGGAGCCATCGACAAGAGACGCCTTCAGAGGAGAAGAGGATGGTGCCATGGAGATGCAAGAAGATCAGAGAAACACCCTAGAGGTCGCCGAGGGGCGTCCTGGGGAGAGCATGAGTGTCAAAGAGCGAAACCCTATAGGCCGCCGAGGGGCGACCTGGGGTGAGTACTGAAGTTCAAGATGACGGTGCCCTAGAGGTCGCTGAGGGGCGATCTGGGACAAGTGCATGCTAACATAGGAACCCTAGAGGTCAACGAGGTTGTCCTGGGGTACGAGACAAGCCCACAGATGGGTGATCAGCTGATCACGGGCAAAGAGGAGAGGCCAACACGCTGGAGACGACCAGTGTGGGACTCAAGAAACCCCTGAGTGGGTGAAAGGAGAGCACACTCCTTAACAGTTACAGGAACTTCAGGCACTACAACCCAGGCCGACTCCGAATGGGAACTCAGACAAAAGGGACGACTCATAACAGTGAGAATGAACCATGACTCTCTCCGATACTGCCCAGGATAAAACGCATGCAAGGCCGAGTGCCTGACAGTCACCTCAAGGTGCCTATCTACCAAAGGACATGTTGAGATGATGATTACTGCCCAACTAACAAGAATGAACGCCCAATAGTTACAATCTCGAATACCAAGAAGTTTGAGACAAAATACAGAAATGAAAGATGAACGAATGACATACCAGCGGAAACCTTAGCCTCACAAGGCAGAACAAGAAGATGAAGATTGGAGGGATCCCCTCCAACACACAACACATAACTTGAGCTCACTCAAGTATAATCTCAGAATGCCAAGAGTTCTGGGGCCAAAGTGCAGGAGAACAAGATGATGGGAGGACATACCAGCGGAAACCCCCGCTGACTTGACCTCACAAAACGAGAAAAGAGTGCGAAGACCGGGGGGCCAATCCTCAACACACACAAGCAGAACTGGAGTCCAAACTGACCGAATGGCAAATAAGACCCACCTCAAAGGGCCCTCATCGGCTGGCTTCGCCAGTGTTCGGATGAACGGTTCCTTCGGCCTGTGGGTCTGAACGGAGGGGGGTCAAACCCCCTTCAGACAAACAAGAAGAAGCCCAATAAAAGATTCTCAAATGAAATGTCTGGCAAATTATTTTGGGCATGA
Organism: Poromitra crassiceps; assembly: GCF_964638095.1. Taxonomy (NCBI): domain Eukaryota; kingdom Metazoa; phylum Chordata; class Actinopteri; order Beryciformes; family Melamphaidae; genus Poromitra; species Poromitra crassiceps. The sequence goes on along the minus strand of NW_028152240.1, from coordinate 391,092 downwards.
AGTGATGATATTTTATGTATGGCAATTTATCTTTAGCATGAATTGATGAAGCAGTACCCATTCAATATGCCTAACACCACACGTTCACTGAGCAAATCCGGGCCTTGCCCGGTAACCGAAGTTGTATCTTAATAGAGGGGAATACAGAGGTGGCAATCAGACGAAAGAACATGGTTAGCCTATGGGAATGCAGGGACTAAAATGCAGTCCAGCTGAGAGATCTAGATGTAAGCGAGGGGGTGCGATGGCTGCGGAGCCTTCAAGGTGCTGGGAGGATCTGCATCACACGAGTGTTGTCCGGCTCTGCCTCTTAGTAGCAAACCAGAGCGGTGATCCGGCTTAGCCCCCACCTACCCACGGAATCGGAAATGGCACTGGGCGGGAGGGGGCCGACCGCCTCATTGTCTCTAACTGCTGCGGGGGTAGGCACGTCGGTGCCCTCGCCTATCTCATGTGTCCCTCCTCGGAGGGTACAGGGAGGGCAGGGATTCTCAACGGTGCAGCTTCCCTCATCCACCTCGCTGCAAGCACTAACACAAAAAGAGGAGATAGACAAAGAGTAGATAGACACCCTACTAACCATTCCCCATGTCTACTTTCTGTGCATAGGACTGTTGGGGCAAGCATGAGCGGGAGAAGCCGGAGACAGAGGAGGAGGGCAGACGCGAGGGCGAGAAGGCTCAGGGAGGCAAGAGAGAGAAGAAGAGGAGAAAAGGCAAAACTAGCCTTCATGAATGCGGCCTACAGGAAGGGCTGTAGATTCTTCCTAAGCGAGATGGGGATCACCTGCAGGGACGGCATTAGGAGAAACTTTCCCCTCTGGATGTCCATAGGGACATCTTCTTTCCTGATCAAAATGATCCCAGGATGCGGAGAAAGCGAGGAAGAGCAGCTAGAGGCAAAGCACCAGGCGGAAATCGAGTTGGACCTTATCGCCGAGGCAATGGCGAGCTGGGACATGCCAGAGATCGAACTAGTTTACTATGTGGCGGTCCCAGTTCCCAAAGAGGACAGATCTTTAACGGCCTGGTGCCTATGCGCGTTCCTTATGCTGCTGGGGGTTGGGGAGGAGGAAATGGAAGACGAAATGAAAGAGGTGTGGACAATGGGGGATGTATACGGCATCTGTGTGCTATAAAGAGAGGTGAGAATAGAAACGGGGGACCCTGGAGGGTGGGGACGTGAGGGGGAGAACGAGGGCCCGACGTACTTTCAGCTCAAAAACATTGTTACTCGAACGTAAGAAAACAATCCCAATAATACGTACATTTAACCCGTCTATATATGTATCACTTACCTATGTTGCAGGTACCATAATGGCTGACAACAGGAGGGTCATAAGGGGGAGGTGGCACCTTCAGCAGGAGGCGAGAATCAGAGAGCTGGCGAGGGACCTGAGGACAGCGGGTAGAGACGCCACTTACAAACAACTGGCGATTGCGTGCTTCATGGGGGAAGCAATCATCCAAAAATGGGAATACTTCGAGGTCAACAAACCGATGTTAACAGAGGGTGGCCCGGTCAAAATAGACCTCATCATGAGGAAGAACAGGAGGGCCATCATGGTGGGGATAGCCACCAACCCGCCCAGAGGAGAGGGCAACGAGGCAGCCATGAGGACAAGAGCCAGACTAGAAGAGCCAGCCAGACACTTTAGGATTTTCAACCCGTGGCTGGAAAACATTACGACGTTCGGCGCTGCCCTTGCCGAGATCGGCACCGTGGTACTGCCAAGCGCGGCTGACGTGCTAGAAGCAATTGGGGTCGAAGATGACAGATGGGTAGAGGCCCACGAAAACCTCAAATGGCTCAGACCCATGAATCTGGGGGCCATTAGAGCCCATAGGTGGAATCTCATATGAGAAACCTCAACAAAACTCTTTACGTTAGCCAATGATTGTTCATCAGAAGGCATGTGTTATTCCTTAATAAAGTTCCTATGTTTAAACTTGTCTGTCGGTGTCACCTTATTTACGCAGGCTGTTTGCAGCAGATCAAACAAAAGATAGGGTGAAGATAGTGAAACGCCGAGTCTGGGAGAGAGCACGCAAAACCAGGAAAAGCCACAGCGATAGAAAGAGCCAAGGTTTCATCTAAAATAGAACAGAAACATAGTCTGAGACCCCTTAGAATCTTACCACTTGGGGGGTCGATCCACGGTGTTGTCTGTGGATAGATTTCCCCCGCCAGTGGAAAATTATGAGCGGGTGCAGGCCCATTCATCTAACCAGTTATCAATCGCAGGAACGGGCAGGGAGCGGATACTAATTAACACATTACACAGTCCCCCCACAGGGCGACCTGAAGAGAACGCTGGGCAACCATCAACAATAGAATAGTCTTATTTATGGCCCGTCTTTGTGTCTTACAGGCTTCACAGTGAGAAAGACTCCCAGAAAGAGGCACCACAACACAAGGCCTAGAATCGCCGGAACCAGTGATCGGCAGGGGGTCCAGACTATCGCCAGAGCCAAGCAAACAGAGGAGAAAGCTTGTTTTCAGGGAGGTAAGGGTGCTAGACCCTCTCCCTGAAACCCGCAAGATGAGTGAAGAGAAGGCCATGAGTCACTCAGCACCAGGGGGAAGACACAGCTCCAGACTCGGCACGCCACTGGGCGTAGGGATGAACGATAGGATCAAGTGGTCGAGGAACAGCACAACACCCAGGGGAAAGAGGTCGAACAGAGCAATAAAGGGGGCAACCACACCACAGGAGACAACCCCAACAACCCAGGCACAGTCACCAACAGAGAGGGCAAGGAATCTCAACCGCCTCAGAAAGAAACTCTTTCTACCCAGCATTCCGACTAAACCAGTCTTCCTTATGAGCCATCTAAAGGCAGCAATCCCAAAAATCAAAGAGGGCCAGAAAGTCAGAGGCCTGGGCAAAACAATAAAGGTGGGCCTAAGGCTGCCCTTCGAGAGACATGCATGCCAACTTTGCAGAACTTTCCTAACCAACGCCCACACAGCCCGTAATCACTTTGCCATGAAACACAGAACCAGGAACATGGCATATGTCTGCAGACACTGTTCAAAAATGGGGCCAAACCTGAGGGCCATCGCATGCCACGCGGCCAAATGTAGAACAACCAAGATAGCTTCCCCCAAGAAAGGGACAAACAAATGCATCACATGCGATAGAAGCTTCTCCACAAAAGCAGGGCTGACCAACCACCGGAGGAGGTCTCATCCCACTCTGAATAAGACACAATTAGACACAGCTCCTAGCCCCAAGAGAGCCCCCATAAAAGATCAGGGAAGGCAAACAAGGGAAGCCATAGGGCCTCCAGCATCACCCCAGAAATGCAAAATATGCAGCAGGACATTCGCCACTAGGAGAGGCAAGAACAGACACACCAGCATAAAACATCCAGGAATAATAAACACACCACATAAGCAGGCACGCCCAAGCGGAACGACTAAGGCGAAATGGTCTCCCAACAAAACAAAGACCCTAAAATCCATCCTTGACAATAGGGATAATACCCCCGGACTATATAACTTAGCAAAAAGAATGCTACCCATGTTCACTAGAGATCAAATAAGATACAAGGTCCAGAAAATGAGAAGGGTCAAGGGTGAAACAGAAAACATTCCAACGAAAGAGGCCTCCTGGCAAGACATGGTAGACAACCTAGGAAAGGATGAAACCAGATCCCTACCCCCAGACTTAGCTAGATCCTTACTCATCCAGAACTTGGCAGAAACCACAGAGAGCCCCCCCATACCCCTCAGTAAGCTACCCGCCAACCCCTCCTGTGGCGAGATTAATAAATATCTCAAAAGAATATTCAAGAAAATCAGCCCAAAAAAGAACGCTCCGAGAGGGGCAAAAAGGCCCCAGCAAAGAAACAAAACGTCAAAACAAAACAAAAAACTCCAAGACATGTTTGAGAAGGATAGAGGGGGGCTGGCAGACCTGATCTTTACAGGGGTAGAAAAACTCCAGTGCACCCTTGATCCCTCGGTGGTAGAGGAAGCCTACAGAGACAAGTGGGAAGCCGCGGATAAGTTCAGAAGCCTAGGGCAATTCAAACCATTCGCGGGGTGCGACAACTCCTTCCTGGAACAGCCAATCAGTCAGGAAGAAGTAAGGGCCACCATTAAAAAGCTGAAGAATGGCACAGCACCAGGGCCGGAGGGAGTAACTAAAGAGCAGATAAGGGCATGGGATAGAGACGGAAAGAAACTAGCCTATCTGTTCAACAGAATACTCATACTGGGTAGAATTCCCATCATCCTCAAGGTCAACAGAACCACCCTAATCCCCAAGACCAGCGACAGGGAGAAATTAAAGGATGTAGCACAGTGGAGGCCAATCACCATCGGACCAGTAGTCCAAAGGTTGCTCTCAGGGATAGTAAATAAAAGGCTGGAGAATGCCTGCGACCTAAACCCTAGGCAGAGAGGTTTCACAAGGGCGCCCGGCTGTGCAGAGAACCTCATGCTGCTAGACGGCATGATCAAAATGGCCAAACGAGAGGGGAAAAGCATAGCGGTAGTTCTGATAGACTTTGCAAAGGCCTTTGATTCAGTCTCCCACAAACATATCCGCGAGGTGCTGATAGCCAGAGGGGTAGACACCCTCCTCTTAGACTTCTTCAAAACAGCCTATCGGAAATGCACCACGACCATCAAAACGTCCACCAAGGACACTAAAAAGATAAGCATCAAAATAGGAGTCAAACAGGGGGACCCCCTCTCCCCTCTTCTCTTCAATCTGGCAATAGACCCTCTCCTCTGTAAACTGGAGGAGCAGGGGGTAGGGTTCAAATGCGGAGGCAAGGACATCTCCTCCCTAGCCTTTGCAGACGACGTGGCAATCCTTAGCTCCTCCTGGGAAGGCATGAAGGTCAACCTATCTATACTAGAAAAGTTCTGCCATCAAACAGGCCTAGAAATCAATACCAAGAAATGCCACGGCTTCCTTATCGAAGGTTCGTCAAAAGGTTATAAGGTCAACGCACAACCAGCCTGGAGAATAAAGGGGGTCGACCTCCACCTCATAGGCAGAGATGAGTCGGAAAAATATCTAGGGGTGGGTATCAACCCCTGGAAGGGCCTAGTGATCCCCGACCCGATCCAAATAGTGGCCGAAATAATTGACAAACTCTCTGAGACAGCACTCAAACCCTACCAAAAACTCGAGCTACTCAGAGTATACGGCATGCCTAAGGTGACTTACATAGCCGATAACGGCATGGTGGCAAAGAAAGTATTGGAAGAATGCGATAGGAGAGTAAGAGTGGCAGTCCGGAGATGGCTCCACCTCAGTGAGACGATCTCCAGTGGATTTCTATATGCTAAAATTAGGAGTGGCGGTCTAGGTATCACAAAACTGGCCCAACACATACCGGCCATACAGGCCAATAGAATAGCCACCTTAGCAGGATCCAGTGACGAGACGACTAGGGTAATAACAAAGAAAACTGTCTCACTTAAGACACACGACAAACTCATAGCATGGGCCAGAGGGATGAACAGACCAGCCACACGCCAGTTCGAACCAGGGGTTGAGCGAGGTGAGGGAGAGGGAGGAGGGAAAAGGGCAGCAACGTCGAGACCAGAGGGAGAAAGCCCCAACAACCCTACTTACCAAAAGCACAAATTTAATTGGAGGGAAACCCAATTTGACAGATGGGCAGCCCTCCCCACACAAGGGGAGGGCATAAGCATATTTAGAGACAACCCAACAAGCAACCACTGGATCAGGGACCCAGCCAACAACCACATGACGAGCCCACAATTCATCAGGGCCCTTAAGCTGAGAACCAACACGTTTCCGACAAGAGAGTTCAAAAAGAGGGGTCAAGGGGCTAGTATGACCCTACGATTATGCAGACTATGTGGGTTAAGGACCGAGACACAAAAGCATCTCACATGCACATGCAAAGAACTGAAAAAAGCGAGAATGAAAAGACACAACAAACTCTGTGTCCTGCTCAAGACAGAACTAGAGAAGAAAGATTGGAAAGTGGTAAGAGAGACCAGGCTGAGAAGTAGGGAGAGAGTAGGGGTGCCTGACCTCATAGCCCTTAAAGGGAGGGAAGCCTACATCTTAGATGTAGTGGTGAAATACGAGACCTCCAGAATGAGTCTGGCGGAAGCAGCAGAGGTCAAAAAAGAAAAATACACTCCATTCACAGAAAGGGTTATAGAGAGGTGGCCAGAGGTTGAGGAGGTAAAGGTCGAAGGCTTCCCAGTGGGGGGCAAAGGGAAATGGTACAAACCAAACGGTGCTCTCCTCAAAAAGATGGGGATCCCGACCAGCAGGAGGAAGACCCTGGCAAGACTCTTCAGCAGGAGGGCCCTGCTGTACACCCTGGACATCCTGACGATCTTCAGGAAGAGGGTAAAGGAGAACCGGAACCCAACGGGGGCCCGGTAAGGACTGAAAATAGACTTCCCTGCTCCATGCACAACCAGGGAGAGAACAGACTCTGAAAATCACCACATTCTACTAAACTATGTATAACCTTTGTTATTGTGTAATAAAACTTGTTAACTATACCTGTCAGACTGGAAGTTGTTTTATTAAACAGATGCTGTAGAAACGTGGACTAGACTCACGAACCGCCAGGGGTCCCCCCTGACGAAAAGAGTCAAGATCACTAAGACCAATAGATTGCTTGGAACGACCCCTCCCAATGGCCTACATGCCCTGGGAGATGTGAAAAGCAACACAAGTATAGCTTAAAGAAAAAACGGAAGCTAATGGTAAAATATTGACCAAACATAAGTATAAGAGAGGGGCAAAAAACCAGCACTCAAAATAATTCCTTTTGGTTGTTTTATTTACCTTCAAGCAAGTGACAATGTACGTTTCGGCGTGGAGCCTTCCTCAGCATTGTGCTGACAGAAGACGGACATGACGTATAAATAGTGTCAAACCGGAAATACAATCAATTACATTATCAAGTACTAGGAAATATCTCACAACATAAAATAACAATGAATATAATATCAAAAACATCAGAGAATATCAAAAAAGAGATAAAGGTACAATTTTAAACAGTATACTTGTATATAAGTCTGTATATATTACACAGCAGGAATGCAATAATGTTTTGCAGACGATAAGAATGAGGCTGGATGGCCACACTTGTGTTAAATAAGCACAGATGAAAAGTCAACATATTAGAATAACAAAAATCAGTAAGAAAATATTTAAAATAGAATTAGAAAAATACATAATATAATGCATATAAGTGAATGCATCGGATAGAGATACTGCAGGTCCACACATGACGCTCCCACACTGCCTTACAGTGCAAGAGCATCATGCGTGAACCCACAGCACATCCACCCGACGCACCCCCTAAAGAAAACAACCTAGCAAAAGTTCTTCATTCAAGCCTTTGGGGTGTTCTGTCTGTAAGGTATGTATCCAAAATGCCTCTCTTTGTAACAAGGCCTTGTCTCTGTCACCCCCCCTCTTCAGTGGACTGACCTGTTCTATACCCTGGAACCTGAGGGAACACACGTCGTGACCAAACTCATTAAAATGCCTGGCGACAGAGGATTTTATATCTCTGTTTCTAATGCTACTCTTGTGTTCTGAAATGCGAGTTTTCAACTCTCTGATAGTTTTTCCAATGTATACTAGCCCACATGGACACTTCAATAGATACACAACAAATTTAGTTTTACACGAGATCCTACTCTTAATTGAGTACTTTCTTCCAGAGTGAGGATGGAAGAATGTCTCTCCTCTGATCATAGCATTGCATTGAATACAGTTAAAGCAAGGAAAATTACCATTCTGTACATCAGACAAAAAATGGGAGGGGCCAGGGGGGCGTGTGTAGCAGTCAGCTCTAACGATCATATCTCGTACATTTCTTGCCCGTTTTTGAGCAAACAAGGGAGGCTCGCCAAATAAATGGCCCACTTGGGGGTCACTTTGTAAGATATTCCAGTGACTTAAAACACATTTTTTTATTTCCTGAGAAGCAGGTGAAAAAGTAGCAGCACACACTATTCTAGACCCTCGGGCAGGGGTGGACTTCGGGACCAACAGGTCCTCACGTTTCAACCCCCTAACTCTCTGTAGGCTGTTCTCAAGGATTGTGTTGTTAAAACCTTTTACCCTGAACCTTGTACATAGTTCAGCAGCCTGCTCTTCAAACATGTGGTCAGAACTGCAAATCCTCCTAATCCTCAAAAGTTGACTGTATGGCAAACCTCTTTTGAGGCTGGGGGGATGATAGCTAGAGTAGTCCAATAAACTATTCCTGTCTGTCTGTTTTCTATACACCTTTGTCAGTAGTTGTTCAGATTTGTTTACAGAAACATCAAGGAAGGAGACAGTGTCTTCACTGTATTCTAGAGAGAATTTAATAGATGGTAGTCTGGAATTAATATAAACATTGAACTCCTCTAGTTGAGAGTGTGTCCCAGAAAACAGAAAAAATACATCATCAATATATCTGAACCAACACTTCAAAAAAATGGAGAAGGGGTTGTTATTATATACAAAGTCTTCTTCAAACTTTCCCATAAAGAGGTTTGCATAATTAGGGGAACATGGACTACCCATAGAAACTCCCTGGCATTGAAGATAGTAAGAATTCTCAAATTTAAAATAATTGCTATTAAGGATCAATCTTGACAAATCAACCAAAAAGTCAGTCGGGGGCTGAAGCGTCGATCTTCTATTCAAAAAATGTGTTAGAGCTTGTAAGCCCTCCACATGAGGAACATTAGTGTATAGACTGTTGACATCCATGGTACATAAGAATACATTCTCATCAGTGAGCTGTACAGCACCTAACCTATTCAAAAAGTCAGTGGTGTCTTTCAAATAAGAAGGAAGATCAGATACCAACACTTTAATGTGTCTGTCAAGATATTGAGAAATAGGCTCAGTAAGAGATTGTGTGCCAGCCACAATAGGCCTACCAGGCACTGGCTCAACACAGCTCTTATGGATTTTAGGTAAAGTATAGAACACAGGTCGCACAGGGTGCTTCTGTAACAAGAATTTGAATTCGTTTTGGCTGATAAGAGAATTAGCAAGGGCTGTACTAAGAAAATGCTCAACATTCTGAAAAAATTTAAGCGTGGGGTCACCCATTAGGGGAGTATAAAAATCTGTATTACCAAGTTGTCTCAAGATCTCTGTTGTGTACGCTTCTTTAGTCTGGATGACAACAGCGCCCCCTTTGTCGGCATGTTTTATAACAATAGTCGAATCAGTAGAAAGTGCACGTAATGCTTTCTTTTCTTGCAACTCTATATTAGAATAGAGTCTCATTTTATTTTTGTACAAGTGTACCTTTGTAGCTACATCCTCTTCAACCAGTCGGCAAAAGGTGGCCACGGAGGGGTTCAGGGCAGGCGGAACAAAAGTACTTTTAGCCCTCAGGCCTGGTTCAGACGTGGAAATAGGAACAGTCTGTGAACGATTCAAACAAGGACGTGAGTGGGGGGCTCCCTTATCAAAGAAAGCACGTAGTTTAATGTTTCTCAAAAATTTAAACATTTCAATCCTAGTTCTAAAAGAATCAGCTTTAGCAGAGGGAATAAAGGATAAACCTTTTGAGAGGATGGATGCTTCTTGTGGAGACAGGGACCTGCTGGATAGGTTGATCACGTTTTCGCCCTCTGCCGCCGATTCCCTCTCCCTCTGCCGGTGCTGGCGGTGTCGCTTGCCTCCTCTTCGGGTTGGGCGGCGTTTGAGGCCCATATTCTGGTCTGGTACCTGCGTTGTGGGGGTACGCCTAAAAAAGGCTCCCGTCTGGAGCCCCTCATTGGCCCGTCGCTCCCCGAATCCTCCGTGGACAGCCCGTTATAAGCTGTGTGTTCTTCTCGTCTGCGTCGGTATCTCTGATAAGAACCTGAGCCGTCTGATGACAACCAGGAATAGACACGTTTGTTCTTATAGTCAAGGGTGTCTCTGCGATATTTGTTAAGCTTCACTTCCATGACCTGCTTCTCATATGTGTCTTTCAAAGTCATACATGTTGTTTCAATCTCTTTGAGCTGTTGCACGTCGATCTTGTTGGTCATCTCTTTCTTCAGATCCATGATCTCTTTTCTGGTTGTGGACAGTTCAGCGTCAACATGCTTAATGACAAGGAGCATGAGGTCAAAGGAACATTTGTTGAGAATTTCACACCATTGTTGGCAAAACTCGCTGTTGTCTCTTCCAAGCGCTGGTTCTTTGTTCATGCGTAGCCCTCTCGGTATGCGTTTGTTACGCCAGTACTGCGAGAGTGTGGAGCCGTGGAGGCTGGAACGGGTCTCTTTCTTTAGTAGAAACTCGTAGCGTCTGGCTAGTGAGGCCACATTGTCAGAAGCAAGGACATCGGAAGACAGTGCAGTAGACACGATTGGAAATAAATTTAAAATACCATCGGAGTCGGAATCCGAGAAGGCCCGAGTAGCAGCTCTTTCATCTGTTAGGCCGTCTATTTCCTGGTACGACGCCATCTTAGTCCGTTTCTGGCAGGTAGAAGGTAGGTAGAGGTGCGTCACCCAAAAATAATTGTCCAAATAGTCAGTGACTAGAAGTCACGACTGGTGAGCACTCTCAAAAGTTTCAAAAAGTTACGGTGCACGGCTCAAAAAATAATAAGAGAGGGGCAAAAAACCAGCACTCAAAATAATTCCTTTTGGTTGTTTTATTTACCTTCAAGCAAGTGACAATGTACGTTTCGGCGTGGAGCCTTCCTCAGCATTGTGCTGACAGAAGACGGACATGACGTATAAATAGTGTCAAACCGGAAATACAATCAATTACATTATCAAGTACTAGGCAATATCTCACAACATAAAATAACAATGAATATAATATCAAAAACATCAGAGAATATCAAAAAAGAGATAAAGGTACAATTTTAAACAGTATACTTGTATATAAGTCTGTATATATTACACAGCAGGAATGCAATAATGTTTTGCAGACGATAAGAATGAGGCTGGATGGCCACACTTGTGTTAAATAAGCACAGATGAAAAGTCAACATATTAGAATAACAAAAATCAGTAAGAAAATATTTAAAATAGAATTAGAAAAATACATAATATAATGCATATAAGTGAATGCATCGGATAGAGATACTGCAGGTCCACACATGACGCTCCCACACTGCCTTACAGTGCAAGAGCATCATGCGTGAACCCACAGCACATCCACCCGACGCACCCCCTAAAGAAAACAACCTAGCAAAAGTTCTTCATTCAAGCCTTTGGGGTGTTCTGTCTGTAAGGTAAGTATCCAAAATGCCTCTCTTTGTAACAAGGCCTTGTCTCTGTCACCCCCCCTCTTCAGTGGACTGACCTGTTCTATACCCTGGAACCTGAGGGAACACACGTCGTGACCAAACTCATTAAAATGCCTGGCGACAGAGGATTTTATATCTCTGTTTCTAATGCTACTCTTGTGTTCTGAAATGCGAGTTTTCAACTCTCTGATAGTTTTTCCAATGTATACTAGCCCACATGGACACTTCAATAGATACACAACAAATTTAGTTTTACACGAGATCCTACTCTTAATTGAGTACTTTCTTCCAGAGTGAGGATGGAAGAATGTCTCTCCTCTGATCATAGCATTGCATTGAATACAGTTAAAGCAAGGAAAATTACCATTCTGTACATCAGACAAAAAATGGGAGGGGCCAGGGGGGCGTGTGTAGCAGTCAGCTCTAACGATCATATCTCGTACATTTCTTGCCCGTTTTTGAGCAAACAAGGGAGGCTCGCCAAATAAATGGCCCACTTGGGGGTCACTTTGTAAGATATTCCAGTGACTTAAAACACATTTTTTTATTTCCTGAGAAGCAGGTGAAAAAGTAGCAGCACACACTATTCTAGACCCTCGGGCAGGGGTGGACTTCGGGACCAACAGGTCCTCACGTTTCAACCCCCTAACTCTCTGTAGGCTGTTCTCAAGGATTGTGTTGTTAAAACCTTTTACCCTGAACCTTGTACATAGTTCAGCAGCCTGCTCTTCAAACATGTGGTCAGAACTGCAAATCCTCCTAATCCTCAAAAGTTGACTGTATGGCAAACCTCTTTTGAGGCTGGGGGGATGATAGCTAGAGTAGTCCAAGAAACTATTCCTGTCTGTCTGTTTTCTTCCTTGATGTTTCTGTAAACAAATCTGAACAACTACTGACAAAGGTGTATAGAAAACAGACAGACAGGAATAGTTTCTTGGACTACTCTAGCTATCATCCCCCCAGCCTCAAAAGAGGTTTGCCATACAGTCAACTTTTGAGGATTAGGAGGATTTGCAGTTCTGACCACATGTTTGAAGAGCAGGCTGCTGAACTATGTACAAGGTTCAGGGTAAAAGGTTTTAACAACACAATCCTTGAGAACAGCCTACAGAGAGTTAGGGGGTTGAAACGTGAGGACCTGTTGGTCCCGAAGTCCACCCCTGCCCGAGGGTCTAGAATAGTGTGTGCTGCTACTTTTTCACCTGCTTCTCAGGAAATAAAAAAATGTGTTTTAAGTCACTGGAATATCTTACAAAGTGACCCCCAAGTGGGCCATTTATTTGGCGAGCCTCCCTTGTTTGCTCAAAAACGGGCAAGAAATGTACGAGATATGATCGTTAGAGCTGACTGCTACACACGCCCCCCTGGCCCCTCCCATTTTTTGTCTGATGTACAGAATGGTAATTTTCCTTGCTTTAACTGTATTCAATGCAATGCTATGATCAGAGGAGAGACATTCTTCCATCCTCACTCTGGAAGAAAGTACTCAATTAAGAGTAGGATCTCGTGTAAAACTAAATTTGTTGTGTATCTATTGAAGTGTCCATGTGGGCTAGTATACATTGGAAAAACTATCAGAGAGTTGAAAACTCGCATTTCAGAACACAAGAGTAGCATTAGAAACAGAGATATAAAATCCTCTGTCGCCAGGCATTTTAATGAGTTTGGTCACGACGTGTGTTCCCTCAGGTTCCAGGGTATAGAACAGGTCAGTCCACTGAAGAGGGGGGGTGACAGAGACAAGGCCTTGTTACAAAGAGAGGCATTTTGGATACATACCTTACAGACAGAACACCCCAAAGGCTTGAATGAAGAACTTTTGCTAGGTTGTTTTCTTTAGGGGGTGCGTCGGGTGGATGTGCTGTGGGTTCACGCATGATGCTCTTGCACTGTAAGGCAGTGTGGGAGCGTCATGTGTGGACCTGCAGTATCTCTATCCGATGCATTCACTTATATGCATTATATTATGTATTTTTCTAATTCTATTTTAAATATTTTCTTACTGATTTTTGTTATTCTAATATGTTGACTTTTCATCTGTGCTTATTTAACACAAGTGTGGCCATCCAGCCTCATTCTTATCGTCTGCAAAACATTATTGCATTCCTGCTGTGTAATATATACAGACTTATATACAAGTATACTGTTTAAAATTGTACCTTTATCTCTTTTCTGATATTCTCTGATGTTTTTGATATTATATTCATTGTTATTTTATGTTGTGAGATATTTCCTAGTACTTGATAATGTAATTGATTGTATTTCCGGTTTGACACTATTTATACGTCATGTCCGTCTTCTGTCAGCACAATGCTGAGGAAGGCTCCACGCCGAAACGTACATTGTCACTTGCTTGAAGGTAAATAAAACAACCAAAAGGAATTATTTTGAGTGCTGGTTTTTTGCCCCTCTCTTATTATTTTTTGAGCCGTGCACCGTAACTTTTTGAAACTTTTGAGAGTGCTCACCAGTCGTGACTTCTAGTCACTGACTATTTTGACCAAACATAAGTATAACTAGAGATATAATACGGAAGCTAAGGATAGAATTTGAAAAATGACAGGGAAAGCATATTAACTAATAGCCTAGGAATGTATCAATGTGACTGTGGAAGCGTGAAAACCCCGGATGTATCACTGTTGCTGCCAACCTGGGTCAGGTGGAGTGCTGGATAGGGGAAGGCATCCTTGGGCCGTTCTTCATTCTCTATGCAATGTCTAATCTATGGATGGTGAGAAAAATATTTCTCGCGAAAGCGCGGTGGTAGCGTCGAAGCACCCCTCTCGTGCTGACAAGCGGGCAGGTGACTCTCACGGAGGTTGCGGTCCGTTACCTGTCTGACATAACAGCGCCATGGGTGAGGAAAGGGTGGTGGCCCCTCGTCGACGGGAGACGTTAAACTTTCCCGAATGGCCGTGGGAGAGCTAGACCAGTTCTTGGTCAGGCTTGAACACAACCCGGTCAGTCACACGGGCAAATGGGGATAACACGGGCGGTTGACTGACGGGGGTTTGAATAAAAATGTCCGGCATTTCAGGGGTGCCACATCAAGTGAGGGGCTCCGTGGAATGTGAATCTAATGGTCGCCCATGCCCTCTGAATGACATAGTGATGATATTCAATGTGCGCGAGAAAATGGCGAGAGTAACCATGGCCCCCTTAAACTAGCCAAATGCCTCATCATTTAATTAGTGACGCACATGAATGGATGAACGAGATTCCCACTGGCCCTACCTACTAGCCAGCGAAACCACAGCCAAGGGAACGGGCTTGGCAGAATCAGCAGGGACAGAAGACCCTGTTGAGTTTGACTCTAGTCTGGCACTGTGAGGAGACATGAGAGGTGTAGAATAAGTGGGAGGCTTCGGCCGCCGGTGAAATACCACTACTCCCATCGTGCCCTGGAAAGCGTTGCGGTCCCGGTGGCATCCGGTGAGCTCTCGCTGGCCCTTGAAAATCCGGGGGAGAAGGTGTAAATCTCGCGCCAGGCCGTACCCATATCCGCAGCAGGTCTCCAAGGTGAACAGCCTCTGGCATGTTAGACGAAGGTGGGTAAGGGAAGTCGGCAAGTCAGATCTGTAACTTCGGGATAAGGATTGGCTCTAAGGGCTGGGTCGGTCGGGCTGGGGTGCGAAGCGGGGCTGGGCTCAATCTTTTCGGCCGGATTGTCGTGGAGCTCAACCCCTACACGAAGTAGGAACGTGACAGGCCGTGAAGTGTGAAGGAGGATGCTGGCTGAAGGGCAAATGAGGTAGTGACGCAAGATTGTCGAGGGGGTGCGGTCGCGAGCAGTCCTGGCCGCTCAACTCGATCATGGGCACACGGAAGAGCGATAAATGGGAAATGAGACGGTCCCGCTTTCTGCAAAACACCCTACTATCTGGCCCCGGCGAGCTGCGAAGACCTGGGCTCCCTGAACCTATCTGAATCTAGCTTTCTGATGACAACCTCGCAAAAAGTGGAGCCTTGAAACACAAGTGGAAGAGGCTTGAAAGTGGTGCATGAGGCGGTCGAGGTTAACACCCGCCTAAACAAAGTGTAACAAAGCGGCTGGCGCCTAACAGCTGACTTGGAACTGGTGCGGACCAGGAGAAGCCGAAGCTTTTCTCGGCCGGATCAATATGGTTCTAGAGTCAAAAGCGCCAGCAAGAAAAAATGGCTCGCTCCCTGTGGGTGGGCTGTTTCCGTCTGTGGCTCTTAATATTCATTACAGGCAGGTTTCCATCCTGACTGGTCTCCAGCCACCACGGGGAACAACAATGATCGATTGGCAAACATGACTCGCCATCGGAGGGCCCCCGCCGGCCAGCCTAGCTGGTGTTCGGGCGGATGGTTCCTCCGGCCTGCAAGTCCTTCCCTAGTTCTAGTCCTGGGGAGTGAAACCGAGTAGCCCCGCCTGCCCAAGAAGCCTCGTAGGGCCATCCAAAGAAATACACCCCTGTGGTCATGGTCGAGCTGACCGATTGGTAAACAAAACTCACCTTGGGGGGCCCCCACCGGCCGACATAGTCGGTGTTCGGGTGGACGGTTCCCCCGCCTGTGAGTCTGTCTCTAACTGTAGCCCCAGTGAGCGAGGCCGAGATACCCAATCGGCCTGAGCAACACTACAGAGCCATCAACGGAACTTCAAATTGGACTTGGCCTGGCCTGGGCATGATGGGAGAGCCAGACCAAAGTCCTGGGAGAGCAATAAAACTAACTCCCAAAACCCTCACGTGTCATTTGTTCCAATAAAGAATGATACAACACTAGCAAAGTAGCACGACTCATGCTTTGCCTGGCCTGTATGTGCATCCCGCTGCTGATATGAATGTATCCCCTGCCAACCCTGCATGAATGATTGCTTGCTTCCGCAGATTAGAGAATGGCGCCCATAAGAAGGAGGTACGGGGACAGAAGGCTGATGAACCCGAGCGCGGGGAGGCGTAGGAGGTCAGCGGACGAGGTCAAAGGGGTTAAGATCCCTGACAGAGTGCCGGAGAGGCTGAGGTGGAGAGTCGGGCGGCACTAGGTGTGATCACCGGCTTCCTCGAGGACCAGAAAGTGGACTTCCCGAGGGACGGGGGGCTTCGTGCAGTCGTCCCTGAGGACAAGTTCCAGATGGTTATCCACCTAGAGTGGTCAGCCCTGTTCCTAAAAGTCATCCCAATTGACAGGAGTGACAACTGGGATGCCGAGAGGGCCATCAGCCTGGCAACCAGGCGGATAATGAGCCAGGTAGAACGGCTGAGACGGGAGGGGAAGATAAGCGAGGAACAGACTCCTGTCCCCGTCCCCCTGATACTCCCGGAGGGCAACTATTACTGTGTCGGCCTTGACCGGCTTAAGTTATATATGGGGTGGGGGGAGAGCACCCTGGAGGATGCCCTGAAAGCCCTGTAAAGAGGATGTGCAATGCTGCTTGCTTGTGTTGATGTCAATGTGCATGTGTTCTAAATAAAAATGTGTTCTTGTTAACCCTGTCTCATGAGTGGTAAATGTGTGGCCTCATTACATCAATGGTGAGTGGAAAATAAAGGGGTCTGTTGGGGTCTGAAGCGGGAATTTGGTGAAGGGTCATATGCCCCTTTGAAAAGGTGGTGAGGGGAGAAGAGTGTGACTGAAACCTGAATAAGGGAAGAGAAGATCGAGATATTCGCAGAAGGACATCAACGAGGAACGCCCACCAGCGAGGACGAGGACGGTGCCATGGAGGGGATCAGAGGAACCATCGACAAGAGACGCCCTTCAGCGGGAACGAGGATGGTGCCATGGAGACGCAAGGAGATCGGAGGAGCACCCTAGAGGTCGCCGAGGGGCGTCCTGGGATGAGCACAAGTATTCAAGAGAGCGAAACCCTATAGGTCGCCGAGGGGCGACCTGGGGTAAGTACAGGGGTTCAAGAGGATGATACCCTATAGGTCGCTGAGGGGCGACCTGGGGTAAATACATGCCCTAGAGGTCAACGAGGGTTGTCCTGGGGCACGTAACAAGCCCGCAGATGGGTGATCAATCGATCACGGGCAAGGAGGAGAGACCCACGCACTGGAGACGACCAGCGTGGGACTCAAGAAACCCCAGAGGGGGCAAAAGGAGAGCACACTCCGGAACCATTACAGGAACTTCAGGCAATACAACCCAAGCCGAGAGAAAACGAGAATTGACTGAGATTCTCTCTGATACTGCCCAGAGTAAGACGCAGGCAAGGCCAAGTGCCTGAGAGTCACCTCGTGTGGCCTGTCCACTAATGAGACATGTTGAGATGATGAATACTGCCCAACTACCAAGAATGAACGCCCTAACAGATGCAGTCTCGAATGCCAAGAAGTTTGAGATGAAAATGCAGAAATGAAAAGAGATGGGATGACATACCAGCGGAAACCCTAGCCTCACAAGGCAGGACAAGAGGGTGAAGACCGGGGTCAGCCCCCCGACACACAACGCATAACTCGAGTTCACTCAGATGCAGTCTCAGAGTGCCAAGAAATCTGGGACCAGAGTGCAGGAACGTAAAGTGATGGGAGGACATACCAGCGGAAACCCCCGCTGACTCAACCTCATTAAAAAGGACAAGAGGATGAAGACCGGGGGGCCATCCCTCAACACACACAAGCAGAACTGGAGTCCAAACTGACCGAATGGCAAGAGTGATCTGCCCATGAAGGGCCCTCATCGGCTGGCATCGCCAGTGTTCGGATGAACGGTTCCTTCAACTAGGCAGGTCTGAACAAAAAAGGTGATGAGTCTAAAGGAAATGGCCCAACCAAATAAAGCGATCCCATATTGAATGTCTGGCAATTCATTTAAGGCATGAAGTGATGAATAGGTAGGCACTTGTAGTACCTCTCCTCCCCTGAGTAAATCCAGGCCAGCCTGGTAACCCAAGCTGCTGTAATTTGACCTAAATGCACCTTAATGAGCGCAAAGCGTTGACAAAGAGAACAATACTTTAGAATCTTCCAAGAGGTGATAGCTACTAATGTCAGGTACAGGTTTGATCGAGATCCCAACCAACCTAGGATACCCCCGACAGAGGCAGGGGGGTGCGGAGGCCGCGGGGCCCCCAAGGTGCTGGGAGGGTCTGCGTCACACGAGTGTTGTCTGACTCTGCCTCTTAGCAGCAAACCAGAGCGGAGATCCAGCCTTGCCCCTGCCTGCCCCAGGCGGATGGGGGCGGCTGCCTCACTGCCTCTAACCGCTGTGGGGGTAGGCACGCCAGTGCCCTCGCCTAACTCACACGGCCCCTGCTGGAGGGGTCAGAGTGGCTGGGATTCTCAACGGCGCAGCCTCCCTCGCCCACCCTACTCATAGCAATAACAGGTAGAAAGGAAGAGATAGAGCCTAGAAGAAATCCCATACTAACCTTCCCCATGTCCCTTCTATATAGGAACGACGAGGCGAGCATGAGCGGGAGGAGCCGAAGAGAAAGGAGGAGGGCGAACGCGAGGGCAAGGAGACTCAGGGAAGAGAGGGAAAGAAGAAGAGGGGAGAGGGCCAGGCTGGCCTTCATGAATGCGGCCTACAGGAAAGGATGCAGGTTCTTTCTCAGCGACATGGGAGTCACTTGTCTTGACGAGATCAGAAGGAATTTCCCCCTATGGATGGCTATAGGGACCTCATCCTTCCTCCTCCAAGTGATCCCAGGATGTGGAAACAGTGAGGAGGATCAGTTAATAGCCAAGAGCCAGGCGGAGGTTGAGATGGACCTCATTGCCGAGGCTATGACAAATTGGGACTTGCCTGAAATAGAAAAAGTATTCTACGTGGCAGTCCCGGTCCCCAGTGAGGACAGGACCTTGACGGCTTGGTGCCTCTGCACCTTTTTAATGTTACTGGGAGTAGGGGAGGAAGACATGGAAGAGGAGATGAAGGAAGTGTGGACGATGGGTGATGTGTATGGGATCTGCCACATATAGCTGCGAGGTGAGGATAGAGAACTGAGCGCCTTGTTGAATAGAGATGGGAGAAGGGGGGCGGGGACAGAGGGACGACCCGACTAACCGAAGGTGATATGACAAGAAGGTGAAAGTCAAAGACCGAACAGAATAGACATTAAAACCTGTATGTGCATACTTATCTGTGTTGCAGGTGGTGCAGCGATGGCCAACCAGAGGGCAATTCTTCATGGAAGATGGCACTTCCTCCATGAGACGAGACTCAGGGAGCTGAGGAGGGATCTAGTCGGAGGGAGGGACAGAACATACAGACAACTGGCCATTGGATGCTTCGTGGAAGAGGGACTATTATACGACTGGGAAATTTTTGAGGCCAACAGGGTGATCAGGGTGGGAGGCGGACAAACCAGGGTAGACCTGATAATGGTCAAGAACAGAAGGGCCATAATGGTGGGAATAGACACACATCCCCCACCAGGTGAGGGCAACGAGGCCGCCATCAGGGCCATGGCCAGACTGGAAGAGCCGGCCAGACTTTTAAGGGCTGGCGTCCCCGGATTAAGAAGGGTAACCACCTTCGGAGTTGCCCTCGCGGAGATAGGCACGGTGGTACTCCCGAGTGCGGCAGACGTACTGGAGGCGATAGGGGTACCTGATGAGAGGTGGGTCGAGGCCATGGAGGACCTTAAATGGCTCAGGCCCATGAGCCTGAGGAACATTGAAAGCTGGAGGTTGTCTGAGGGATAGACCCAGCCCAAGAAACTACGGGGACGATTCGTGAGAGTTCAGCTGAGGCCCCGAGAAACAAGTTCGACCGGGGTTTGACTTTGAGTTTAAGACCTATGTTCAAAAATTAAAATAAAAAGTTCATTGTTTACACCTAGTTACCGATGTCTCTTTATTTCTGTAGAGTGAACTAAGGAGTATACCCAAAGACAGGCAAGAGAGCAGGGCAAGACTAACTTACGCCGAATACGGGGTCAGGCAGGGGGTGATGATTCGAACGACCACTGCAAGGATAGGGAAATCACTACAACCCAAACACAACACCTAGATAATTAATCTGAAGCCCCCATAGGTTAGTGCCACTCAGGAGGTCTGTCCACGGTGATATCTGTGGATGGATTTCTCCTACCGGTGGGAAAGTATGATCGGGTGTAGGCCCGTTCATCTAATCACTATTTAGTTGCAGGAGCAGAGGATAACTAACCTTAATCCACTACACATATGATTATCCACAGGAAGATCATGGGAAGACCTACAGTGAGTTACTGGCATCTGAGAACAACCTTATTTATTGCTTGTCTCTGTGCCCCATAGGTGTTACAGTGAGGAAGGAGCTCCACCAAGGAGCCCAGCTAACTAAGACCTAGGCACCAGAAGGACGAACCCAGGGTTCTACAGGGGGCTCAGACTGCCTTTTTAGGGAGGTAAGGGTGAAAGACCCTCTCCTTAGGACCACACACAACCCAAGATGAGCAAGGACGGGATCTTGAGCCACTCGGCACCAGGGGGCCAATGTGCCTCGAGACTCAGCACACCCATAGACACCGAGGCGATACAGACAGGAAGCCTATCTAGAAATAGGTCCACGCCCAGGAGGAGGTCAGGCGAGCAGAGGGGCGAGAAGGCGGGCGCCGAAGGCGGGACCTCACCCGGCCTGGGTCGCTCGCCGTCCAGAAGGAAGAAGGATGTCGAGAATCTCAAAAAGAGACTCTTCCTACCAGATATTAGCATCAAACCGGTCTTCTTCATGGGACTTATAAAGTCGGCAATCCCCGAGACGGGGGGCAAGAAAACGATCAAAGGGTTGGACAGGACAGTCAGGGTGGGCTTGAGGATGCCCTTTGAAAGGCGTGCATGCCCGCTATGTAGGACCTTTCTGACAAACGCAACCACGGCCCGCAACCACTTCATTATGAAGCATAGAGCTGCGAACGTAGAGTACACCTGCAGACACTGCTCCAAAATAGGACCGAGCCTGAGAGCCATAGCCTGTCATGCCGCAAAGTGTAGGGCTGTAAAGGTGACTCCTCCGGGGGATGGCGCCTTCAAGTGCACTACATGCAACAGGGGTTTTTCAAAGAAAGCGGGACTAACGAACCATAGAAGGAGGTCACACCCCACCCTACTTAAAGACCCGTCAGAGCAAACTGACCCCGCTAACGCGACCCTCACAGGAGGCCAGGCAGCTCAAGAGACAGAAGCCCCCGGACCCTCAACGTCACCCAGAAAGTGCGAGATATGCAACAGATCTTTCCACACTAAGCGGGGGAAAGACAAGCACTGTGACGCGAGACACCCGGCCCGCACTCAAAAGGGACCAGCAAGTCCGGCTAAAACAGTAAGGGGTAGATGGTCGCCCAGCAAAATAAAGACGCTAACCTCAATAGTACAAGAAATGGGGAGCACCCCTGGACTTTATGACAGGGTGCGGGCCAAGCTGCCCATGTTCACAAGAGATCAGATCAAGTACAGGGTCAAGAAGATGAGACAGGCTGGAAGGGGAATCGGAGAGGCACCAGTAGAGGAGATCTCCTGGCAAGAGCTGGTCGACAGCCTAGGAAGGGAGGAAGTCAGGCCCCCTCCACCTAGCCAGGCCAAATTAACACTCAGGAGAGAACTAGGAAGGGTGACAAGCAGCCCACCAATACCTCCTGACCAGCTCCCAGTGAACCCATCCCTTAAAGAGATTGGGAGATATCTAAAGAAAGTATTCAAACAAATAAACCCCACAAACAGGCCTGCTGGGAGAAGGCCTAAAGGCCCACCAAAGAATAGAAAAGTCAAGGAGGTCGCCCACAATAGGAAGCTTCAGAAAATGTATATGGAGGATAGGGAGGGACTCGCTAGTCTCATATTTAGTGGGGTAGAAAAGGTGGGATGCTTCCTAGAACCTTCAATAGTGGAGAAAACATACAGGGAGAAGTGGGAAGCTCCTGACAAATTTGTAGGCCTAGGGCAGTTCAAGCCCTACGCAAAATGCAACAACACCTTCTTGGAAGATCCGATCAGCAAAAGCGAGGTTAGGGCCACCATCAGGAAGCTGAAAAGTGGGACGGCGCCAGGGCCCGAAGGGGTAACCAAGGAACAGATCAGTTCGTGGGATAAAGACGGCAGTAAGCTGGCGTATATATTCAACAGAATCCTACTGCTAGGCAAGATCCCTGCAATTCTTAAATCTAATAGAACCACCCTGATTCCCAAGACGAGTGACAAGGAGAAGATGAGGGACATAGCACAGTGGAGGCCCATCACAATCGGACCAGTGGTCCAAAGGCTGCTATCAGGAATAGTAAATAAAAGACTAGAACGGGCGTGCGAGCTAAATCCCAGGCAGAGAGGATTTATAGTCGCCCCAGGATGTGCAGAGAACCTCATGCTACTAGACGGAATGATAAAGATGGCCAAGAGGGAGGGAAAGAGTCTGGCAGTTGTGCTAATAGATTTCGCCAAGGCATTTGATTCGGTCTCCCACAAGCACATACGAGAGGTGCTAATAGCAAGAGGGGTGGACACCCTCTTCTTAGAGCTCTTTGAGTCAGCATATCACAAGTGCACCACAACCATCAAGACCTCCTCCAAAGAGACAGGACGCATCAGCCTAAAAATAGGGGTAAAGCAGGGCGACCCTCTCTCCCCCTTGCTGTTCAACCTAGCAATAGACCCCCTTCTATGCAAACTGGAGGAACAGGGGGTAGGGTTCAAGTGCGGCGAGAGGGACATCTCCTCCTTAGCCTTCGCAGACGACATAGCAGTACTCAGCTCATCGTGGGAGGGGATGGAAAGAAACCTGGCCATACTAGAAAAATTCTGTGAACAGACAGGACTAGAGTTCAACACGAAGAAATGCCATGGTTTCCTTATCGAGGGGTCACCCAGAGGATATAAAATAAACCAACGCCCGCACTGGAAACTGGGGGGGTTCGATCTCCATCTCATAGACAGGGACGAATCAGAAAAATACCTAGAAATAGGGATCAACCCGTGGAAGGGCTTAGTGGTCCCGAGCCCAGTCAAGATGATCACTGAAATAACAGAGAAACTATCCAGCGCTATGTTGAAGCCATACCAGAAGCTAGAGTTACTCGGGTCTATGGCATCCCTAGAATAACGTATGTAACCGACAACGGTATGGCACCGAAAAAGACACTAGAAGAGTGCGACAGGATAATTAGAGTAGTGGTGAGGAGATGGCTCCACTTGAGCGAGACCATCTCCTCTGGGTTTCTGTACGCCAGATCCAGAAGTGGGGGGCTAGGAGTCACCAAATTGGCACAACACATCCCGGCCATTCAGGCAAACAGGATAGCTGCCCTAGCAGGCTCATCTGATGAAGCCACAAGGGTCATGACCCGCAAGACCATCCTCTATAAACTCTATACTAGACTCCAAACATGGGCCAGAGGGTGGAGCAAACCAACCACTAGAAAGACGGCCACAGGTCTCAGTGGGAAGGACAGGGTTAAAAAGAAAGGAGGGGAAGCCACCAGAGTGATCTCCAAACAAAGGCGCGACCTCTCACAAAAACAAGGGGCAGGACAGGGCTCAAACCCGGGGATAGGGGCGGCAGGCACCCCCAAATCACATCCAGTGGAAGAAAGCTCTAGTGTCCCAGTCTTCCAAAAAGAGAAATTTAATTGGAGGGGTGTGCAATTCGACAAATGGGCTGCTCTCCCCACACAAGGCGAGGGAGTGGAGGCGTTCAGGGAGGATCCCATTAGCAATCACTGGATCCGAGACCCAGCGAAAAACCACATGACAAACTCACAGTTCATTGCAGCTCTAAAATTCAGAACGAACTCCTATCCCACAAGGGAGTTCCAAAAGAGGGGGCAAGGGGCAACCAAGGCCCAAAGAGTATGCAGACTTTGTGGCAAAAATGCCGAAACCCAGAAACACCTCACATGCACATGCATGGAACTCAAAGAGGCTAGGATGAAAAGGCACAACAAGCTTTGCGCCCTGCTTAAAGCGGAGCTAGAAAAGAAAGAGTGGAAAGTGTTGAGGGAAACCAGGCTCAAAACTAGGGGGAGAGTGGGTGTACCAGACATCATAGCCCTAAAAGGGAATAAGGCCTACGTCCTAGACATGGTGGTCAAATACGAAACGGGCAGAAGGACGCTAGCAGAAGCGGCAGATATGAAAAAGGAGAAACACCTGAAAGTAGAACACCTTCAAGCACAAATCAAAGATAAAGTGGACACTGATGTTTTCAACACCCTGTCAAACAAGATTGCAACAAGTCTAAAAACTTTCCAAAATGAATTGCAATCTTATAAACTCAAGAAATACGAGAGAGACACGAAAGACTACGCGGATGGAAAGGTGTATAATTGGAATGGAGAACAAAGGCAGAACAGGCACCAACACCGACTGACGCACCCTAGACCGACAGGCAACTTCACCACCAGATTCTCCACCGCAAGCGAGAGAGACACGTCGGAGGGAAGCGGAGCGGAGAACCATCACACCTTTCGACGGCCTTTTTTAGGCAAGGGTCCACCTCGTCGAAGAAGGCGAGGAGGAAGACGAGGAGGGGCTCAAGGGGACAGAGAAGAATTCCTCAAGACAGAGCCACTCCGCCGCTCCCAACGCAACAATAATCCACAGTGATCAACATATCGGGACATGACCTTACCGCAGATGAAACGGAGGTATTAAATAAAGGTGTCTCTTTCTCCTACACAAACACGGTTGATGCCTTTAAATTCAAAGTGGATTGTTTTAAATTCATTAGATCTTTACATCTGAAACATTTATTTTCTCCTAGATCGAATGTCCTAACAAATGGAAATGTACTGAATAGAAATATACAACCTGTACAAGCATATCTAGATAATAGAGAAACTACGCCTTTTAAAAAGAAATCCAAATTTCTGCCTTCCTCCAATTTGAATCCAGCTATTGTCACATTCAATAATCTCTTGCAAAATGAGTTTGACAAGATGTGCAAGGAGAGTAACAAAGTTTCTTCTAATAAAAACCTTTCCAGGAAACAACTTCAAGCGTTAAAACACTTGGAGACTAGATCGGATATTATTATCCGTCCAGCAGACAAAGGGGGATCCACTGTTATTTTGAGCCATGACAATTATGATAAAGCTATGAAAGTTTTACTGGCAGATAATGAGATAATTATATCTCTCTCCATTCTAACCCCACAGAGTCTATTAAAGAAGAAATTGATTCATTTTTAGAAACTGCTTTCTCTAGGGGTTGGATCACTATACAAGAGAAGGAATTTTTGATAGTGAAATATCCTGTTTGCTCAGCATTTTATGGTCTCCCTAAGATACATAAAACTCTAGTGGACCCCCCTTTTCGTCCAATTGTGTCCAGTATTGGTTGTTTAACCGAACCATTGTCTCAGTATGTTGACTTTTTTATTAAGAAATGGGTGCTACAACTTCCTTCATACCTGGGTGATACTACAGACCTTTTAAAAGTGATTGACCAATTCCCTGTAGAACAAAACATGATTTTAGTTACCCTTGATGTGCAAAGCTTATATACGTGCATCCCACATCTAAAAGGATTACAGGCTTTGACGCATTACCTCAATACTCGTCCAGAAGGCATTCTGCCCCCGAATGATTTTATCTTGACACTTACTGAATTAATTTTATCTAAAAACTTCTTTCAATATGCTGGCTCCTTTTTTCTTCAGAGCCAAGGTGTCAGTATGGGCAGCCCATTCTCTCCTTCTTATGCCTGTCTGGTAATGGGTTTTTGGGAAGAAAAATGCATCCTTAATACCTCCTCAAATCCCTTTCAGTCGAAGATAGTTTTGTGGCGCAGGTATATTGATGACATTTTTATGGTCTGGAATGGTACTCTAAATGAACTAAATGCTTTTATTGATTACTTAAATTCATCTTCTA
Organism: Poromitra crassiceps; assembly: GCF_964638095.1. NCBI lineage: Eukaryota > Metazoa > Chordata > Actinopteri > Beryciformes > Melamphaidae > Poromitra > Poromitra crassiceps. The sequence goes on along the minus strand of NW_028152240.1, from coordinate 365,103 downwards.
CGTTTCTGTCATTCACTTCTGAAATTGACATGGACAGAATACACTTTCTAGACCTCACAATTTTTAAGGACAATGGTTATCTAAGCTCGACTATTTACAGAAAACCCCTCAGCAAAAACACAATCCTCAGAGCGGACAGCAATCATCCTAATAAATTAATAAAAAAAATTCCAGTAGGTCAGTTTCTGCGTCTCCGCAGAAACTGCAAAACGGAGAATGAATTTAAAAGTAAATCTGTTGAAATGATGCAACGGTTTAGAGCTAGAGGCTATTTTGAACAGGATATCAGTGCAGCCTATCAAAGAGCGCTGCGCACTGATAGAACCACCTTATTGCTTAAAAAGCCTCTTGGTACATCTCCCCGTCTCTGTTTTGCTACTGAGTTTTCTCCTATGGCAGGTAGAATCAAGGCAGCGGTCCATAAACACTGGCATATATTGACGACTGACCCAGCCATGAAGGAGATTTGTCGGGAACCTCCTCTTATTACTTTCAGAAGGTCGGGGTCTATTAAAGATAGACTCGTACACAGCCTGATGAAGCCCCCTCCTCGACCGACTTGGCTGCCTGATCCTCCTCTAGGTTTCTACAAATGCGGCAATTGTGTCCATTGCTCAAATTCTAGCAATAGAAAATATTTCTGTCATCCTCGTTCTGGCAAGAAATATAAAATCAAATCGTTTATCAATTGTAACACGACACATGTTATATATATGCTCACTTGTCCTTGTTCTCAGATCTACATCGGTCAAACCAAACGACCCCTAAAACTGCGGATTGCAGAACATAAAACGGCAATTAGAACCAAAAATATGGACTATGCAATTGCTCGTCATTACAGCCAATGTAATCATGGCACCCCGGCCTCACTTAAATTCTGGGGAATAGAAAAAGTTTCTCCTTCCCCTAGAGGCGGCGATATCATTAAAAAACTACTCTGTAGAGAAGCTTTTTGGATAACTGAGTTAAATTCAGTCGAACCTCTGGGTCTCAATGAAGAATTAAATCTTAGTTGTTTTTTGTAAATTCCTAACCATGTCTTTTATTATCACTACCAAGTCCATTCCTGTACCTATTTTAAAATGTTCTACTTTTCTACGATTTAATTTCTATTATTGTTATATATCATTGTTGAACGAATTTTTCATCTTTGCATAGTTTGTGATGTATGGTTAACTCACACCAGAGCAGGGACTTGTATAGGAAACTGATGGTTGCCATTTCCCTCCCTCTCCTTGCCCACTAGGTGGAGACATGGCCGACTTTGATTGGTTCATCCTACCCCCCCTTCCCCCCCGCCCCTCCTAAAAAATTTCTATTGAGGGATGTTCTATGGGGATGCATTGTTGTATTGTTTATTTGTATTTCTTAAACTATCTTTTTGGTTTTGACTTATCCATTGTGGATTGCATTGATGTATTTCTTTATATGTACATGAATTCTTTCTGTCATGTTAATAATGTCATGGCAATAATGCAATCTTCGACTTATCACCTCCTCCCCCTCCCTCCCTCCAGCCTGAGCTGGATCAGTTCTAATTATGGGAGGAGGTTATAAAAAGACAAATGTAAACCACTGTTGCTTAACTCTGATGAAGACACAGTAGTGTCGAAACGTTAGTTCAATAAAAAACTTAATTATACACTTGATCTGTGTGCTCCAGTACCTGTTGGATTACATCCAATCATCTATATTGTAAGTTTGCCTTTTCTGAGAAGCACCAGACCAGCCTGCTGGGCTGTAGAGGTTGAGGCGCGCTTAACTACATCCTACATGAAAGAGTGGAAAGTGTTGAGGGAAACCAGACTCAAAACTAGGGGGAGAGTGGGTGTACCCGACATCATAGCCCTAAAAGGGAATAAGGCCTACGTCCTAGACATGGTGGTCAAATACGAAACGGGCAGAAGGACGCTGGCAGAAGCGGCAGATATGAAAAAGGAGAAATATACTCCCTTTGCGCGAGCGATCACCAAAAGATGGCCTGACGCCAAGGTGGTGAGGGTCGAGGGCTTCCCACTGGGGAGCAAAGGAAAATGGCACAATGCCAACAATACTCTCCTGGGAGAGATGGGGATCACGGCCAGGAGAAGGAAGACACTGGCCAGACTCTTCAGCAGGAGGTCCCTGCTATAACCCTGGACATACTAACAATCTTCAAGAAGAGGACCAGGAAGAATGGGAGCCCAATGGGCGGTAAAAAGACTATCGACATAGCGCCCAGACAGTAAAGGGACTGACATTTGGAACATTGACGGGAGATCCTGGGTGGAGCACAACAGCGGTCAAAGACTAGCGGGCAGGGGCCAGGGGTCGAAGGGGTGACATGGAGGACAAGGGTGAGCGGGGCCCAGCGGGCGCATACAGACTAGGAGACGGAGGGACTATCCCCGCAGCACCCAGACAGGAAAGGGCTAGACCCTGAAAAACAATGACGTGTATATAGTTTGACCTTTGACCTCACTTATGACATGTATATAGTTTGACCTCTGACCCCACCTATGACGTGTATATAGTTTGACCTTTGACCTCACTTGTGACATGTATATAGTCTGACCTTTGACCGCACTTATGACATGTATATAGCTTGACCTTTGACCTCACTTAGGACGTGTATATAGTCTGACCTTTGACCCCACTTATGACATGTATATAGTTTGACCTTTGACCTCACTTATGTACATAGTTTGAACTTTTATTTAACCTGTATACCGCATGGAGAGCCAGGCTGTGTTGAACTAATAATGGCTAGTTGAAGCTGGCATCGCCAGCATAAGGTCTGGCCCAAAACCTCCCAGGCATCAATCCTGAAGAGGAAGGGTCGGACCCAGAGTAAAAAAGCTTGCTTGGACCCTCTTCTCCCAATGGCTCATATGTCTTGGGAGATGGGAAAAAGCAACACACATATAGTTTAAAAACTTGACATCTAGACCAATAGCTAAGAATAAAAGAAACAATGCTAATTACTAGGTAGAGGTTACTAGATAGAATGTTATCATGGTTAATTATAGATCAAGAGCTAAGGATAAAGGAAAGGTGTGGTAGGACAAGAACGCTAAGGGGTTACCCCGGTGCCCCGCAGAAGCTCCAGGAGCTAGGGTGCAATTATGAGATAGAATGCTATTGTGTAAAACACTGCAGAAGCATGGAGTCCAGGACAGCCAAGAAGGTAAGTATGAGGTACCTATAGTCTGTAAAAGTAGAATGGGTGCAACTGAGCCCAATGCGTGTTTGTATGTCCTCGTGTGTGCCTATAAATGTCTGGTAAGGGCAACTGTACTTACCTAGTCATAGCAGTAGAATGAGTGCAACTGTACTCAATAAATGTATGTCTGTCTGTATATGTCCCTATATGTGGCAGCGTGAAATCCCCGGACACTCGCTGATTAATGCCAACCCAGGAGAGGCGGAGTGCTGGATAGGGGAAGGAACCTTAGGGCCGCTCTCCATTCTATATGCAATGTCTAATCTATGGATGGTGGGAAAACTCAAACAGTGAAAACACCGGTTGCTGCATCGAAGCACCCCTCTCGTGCTGACAGCAGGCAGATGGCCCTCACACCTGAAGGCCTCGTTCCACTCCCCGCCTGATATGACAGCGCCATGGGTGAAGCAGGGTGGTGGCCGCTCGTCGACGGGAGACGATAAACTACCCGAAAGGCCGTGCAGAGGCAACTCCAGTTCTTGGGGCCCTCTGACACAACCCAGTCAGCCACACGGGCAAAAGGGGAAAACGAGGGGCGGTTGGCTGACGGGGGTAAACAAATTGTCCGGCACTTCAAGGGTGAAGCAGAAATGCGAGTTCTTGCAAGTGTGAATCTAATGGTCGCCCATGCCCTCTGAATGACATAGTGATGATATTCAATGTGCGCGGGAAAAGGCGAGAGTAACCATGGCCCTCCTAAAATAGCCAAATGCCTCATCATTTAATTAGTGACGCACATGAATGGATGAACGAGATTCCCACTGTCCCTACCTACTAGCCAGCGAAACCACAGCCAAGGGAACGGGCTTGGCAGAATCAGCGGGGACAGAAGACCCTGTTGAGTTTGACTCTAGTCTGGCACTGTGAAGAGACATGAGAGGTGTAGAATAAGTGGGAGGCTTCGGCCGCCGGTGAAATACCACTACTCCTATCGTGCCCTGGAAAGCGTCGCGGTTCCGGCGGCATCTGGTGAGCTCTCGCTGGCCCTTGAAAATCCGGGGGAGAAGGTGTAAATCTCGCGCCAGGCCGTACCCATATCCGCAGCAGGTCTCCAAGGTGAACAGCCTCTGGTATGTTAGACGAAGGTGGGTAAGGGAAGTCAGCAAGTCAGATATGTAACTTCGGGATAAGGATTGGCTCTAAGGGCTGTGCTGTGCATAATCCTATTACTGTTTGATCTATCTGCTTTTGTAGTGGTTCGCCTAATCTTAACACAGGGGGATAGACAGTCCTTGTTACATTCATAAAAAATAAAGCTGTAGGTAGGCCTCTATTTTCCATATTCACGTGTTGTTTGATCTCCGACAGAGCCCTTTCCGGGCTGGTTTATTACAATAATGTTTTTGATCATACAATAATCAGTAGGCTATACTGATTATTGCTATATATAGGCCTATATATATGATATACTGCACTGCTGTAGGCTATATGCCTGATGACAGGCAGTAGGATACGTCCAATGCCACACGCGCACGCGCACACACACACACGTACACACGCACACACACAGGGGAGAGAGAGCGAGTGTGTATATGTTTGTAGCTTCATTTGGGAGTGGATCAGAATCCGACTCAAGTCAGTGTTTTATCTCTCTTCTAAGCCTTCCCTGTTTTGTAAACCGTGGCTCTGTGCTCTGTGCAGGCTTTTAGCGGAGGAATACGGTAGTTGTACGGTTGGGAGAAAAAGCAGTGCCGAATGTGACGGCTGTTTGGCGGAAAAGTAAAGCGCTGAAAATTGTCAAAATAGAGCGTGCATGTACACAGATATCGATTTGTTTAGGTGGGCGTTGTTTTAGCTGGCTAAATTACGTTTTAGTTCTTGACCCCGTGTAGTACAGAGACAGAGCTGTTGAGGCTGTTGCTTGGAGTGCTGGGTCTCGATAAACAGTGCGCTCAGCGCCCAGATCACTGTACCAATTTCAGTTAGTGTATGCAACTAGCTGATAGGACCCCACTTCAAACAAACCGAACTATCCCTTTAAGCCCTATTCACATGGGGACTAGTATTACATGGGGACTGCATGTGTTTTAGAAATTACCCCCCAACGTCTGTTTCTGAGGGTGCATTCACACAGGATAAGCGAAGTCTGTGTTTTACTCAAATTTACTGACATCCCCGTGGGGTTGCAGCCTCCAGCTGGCTGGATAAAGTAAGCAGCAGAATAATTTGGACAATCAGTTTCCAATCAGAATTTTTCAAAATATAAGCTTTTGTACAAACTTGATAAAATACACAAATTGAACTGATGTCTCACAAATTGTACATACCCTTGGAAAAGGTTATATTGCATTTAGTTACATATCCTTTGATACTGTAGTGCTGAAGAATTATTGTACTATAAGTACATTAGGCTTGCTCCTGAAGTAGTCAGAATCTTTTAAATCATGCAAGACGTTCATCCAGGACTGTGTATGTTGTTTCCTTAAAAATCCCCACCAGTTCTCGATCCGTGGGTTATGCTTGCTTGATCATTTCTCATAAATATCTGCATCTGCTCCACGTAACAGTTATCTGTCCCTAGGTCTGATCGAATTCGGGTAGCAGTCCCATTCCTTGATACCACCTCATCAATAAAGTATCCAGCGATGACCTTGGTATCACTACTTGTAGAGTATGCATTAACCATATCATCATTCGTGAAAACCCGTCTATTGCACCATTGATGCAGATCCCATATGGTTTGAGTTTATCATAGGAATCTACATGATATAAAAAGTTAGGGCCTGGATTCTGATACAAACGTCGCCGAAGGCGATTGCGGCGCCTCAGTTGCACTCTGTGGGGATGCAGTATTTTCATCAATTGTCTTGATTGTCTCTTGAGTCACCGCGTAGCCACCCTGAATGCATTTCAGATGCATCATCTTGTATCCATGGAGCATGCCATATTGGTCCAACTGATCCTGGAGAAAGGCCACAATGTTCAGCAGATCAGAATCCCAGCAAGCAAAATTACGACATGATAACGTTGTGATGACGTCTTTCAGTGACGTCCAGGACGTGGCCAAATCACATCCGGTTTGGGAATGATTTAGATGTCTACGCGGGAACGTCAAGCTGACGTTGAAATATGACGTTACCATGAATGGGCATGTTCAGTTATTCTGCTATGTAGTGTATATTCAGCAGCTTTATACATAAGGCTATAATTATGTCCAGATTAACAATTTATGCTACATTTTCAAAAAATATAATACTGCCCCCAGTGGGATTTTTTTTTTTTTTTTTTGGACGGGACAGTGCAAAATTAATGAACACAGAAACCACAGAAACAGATAGTAAAACCTGGAACATAGTAAAAGTGTAAAAATTGCCGGATTTAGCACGAGGCTAATTTCCATCCGTTGTCCCCAAAAAACATAAAACACAAAAAACAGAGCGTAAAACGTAGAACATAATAAAAACATACATAGAACATAGGTAGCAGCAGTACACTCTAAAACTAAGTAAAACAAGAGTAGCAACAATACACTCTAAAATACATGGCAGTAATTACTCTTAGAAAAATAAAAATACATAAATATAATACACACAAAAAAAGAGAAGAAAAAAACATACTACCTGTGGACACATGACTGGTTTGTTTTCAGCCATTTTTTAAGACTACCTACCTACTAGCGGCAAGGGTGGGGCTGTCCCTTATGGAGACGGGGAGACTATTCCATATTTGGCTGCCTTTTATCGATAGGACATTTTGACCAAACGTGGTCATTCTACGATGGACCTTGCAATCACCTCTGGTGTCTGATCTAGTTCCGAGTCCAGTGGTTCTATTTTTTTGGATGAATTCCTGTAACGGAGGGGGAGCTAGTCCATGTAGGCGTTTGAAGAAGAAACAGGCACTCTTTAAGACCTTGAGTTTTTCAAAGCTCAGGAAAAGATGTTGTTCCAGAATGTTACAGTGGTGGTATGACAAAGGTTTTCTAGCAAATGCCTTGATGGCTCTGTAATAGAGCTGTTCAATAGGTTTTATGACAGTGGCACCTGCAAACGACCAGTTTGTGAAGCAGTATTCAATGTGAGATCATGCAGTGAAGATATGTTTTAGCTGCTTCAACTGTTAAGAAAGGCCGGATTTGTCTAAAATTAACTAAGTTGAAATTAATTGTGCTTTTCATTTTTTTTATGTGTTTCTTGAAGGAAAGGTTAGAGTCCAAAATGACTCCGAGGTACTTGAAATGGGAGACCAATTCCAATTCCCCCCCCCCCCAGAAACACATTGGACCTTGTGATACCAACTGGTCGTTTGCTGAACATCATGCATACAGTTTTTTTTGTATTTAGCAACAGGCACGTGTTTTGCAGCCAGTGTTGGACCTTTTCCAATACATTTGTGAGTTTACAGGAAATCAGGTCGGTTGTTTTTCCCTGTACAAAAATGACCGCGTCGTCAGCATACATCTGCACATTGAAGTCAGGGCATATGTCCGGCAGGTCATTGATGTACAGGGAAAATAATAATGGCCCAAGGATCGATCCTTGTGGCACACCAACTGGGTTATTGAGAAAAGGGGACTTGACACCATCGGGGACACCTCGGCATTCCGAAATGTCGGCACTCCGAAATACCGGCATTCCGACAAAATTGAGATCTGTCTCGCCATTGCGAAAGAACCCTCCCCCAGACCCTAACCCAAAACCTAACCTCTCCCACCCCTCACGCCTAAACCTAAGGTCGGCATTGCGGGTGGTCGGCATAGCGGATAGACACCCCAAATGTTACGGAGAGTGTTAAAAACGGGGAACATAGGACCCGGGGAACATAGGACCCGGGGAACATAGGGATGACCCCCTTGCAAGATGAGCTACTGGAGTTTGGCGCAAAGAATATGGACTACCTCAAATTATAATCAATAAATTAGTGGGTTTAGGGCTGAAATTGCTACTTTTTGCACATATGTATATGTATATTACATGTTAGTTAAGTAAAACGTATTTTTAAAGGTTAGATAATTGAACTCTTGCAAGATGAGCTACTGGAGTTTGGCGCAAAGAATATGGACTACCTTGCACCCAAGGCGCTTTACCAAATTATAATCAATAAATTAGTGGGTTTACGGCTGAAATTGCTACTTTTTGCACAGATATATATGTATATTACATGTTAGTTGAGTAAAACGTATTTTTAAAGGTTAGATAATTGAACTCTTGCAAGATGAGCTACTGGAGTTTGGCGCAAAGAATATGGACTACCTTGCACCCAAGGCGCTTTACCAAATTATAATCAATAAATTAGTGGGTTTAGGGCTGAAATTGCTACTTTTTGCACAGATATATATGTATATTACATGTTAGTTGAGTAAAACGTATTTTTAAAGGTTAGATAATTGAACTCTTGCAAGATGAGCTACTGGAGTTTGGCGCAAAGAATATGGACTACCTTGCACCCAAGGCGCTTTACCAAATTATAATCAATAAATTAGTGGGTTTAGGGCTGAAATTGTTCATTCCACCAGTGAACTACAGCTGGGGGATTGGATGCTTTCCAATTTAAAGCTATGCATTTTCTAGCTGCCAACAGGGCAAGATCTATGTATTTACTTTGAATGCATTGTTTTTGTTTGGTTGTTTGTCCAATAGTCTTGTTTGTTCTTGGATTATTGTGTATCTTATGCAGTTTTCTTGTTTTTTTTTGTTGTGTTTTGATGTTCTTTGTGGAGGATATGGGATATGATAGTCCATGTATGTCGTGTAAATACCTCATGTTCTTTCTTTAAAATATATATATTTTTTTTTCATCCACAAATCAACCACATGTACTCGCATGGCCGCCACCTATAACAAAGTAGTAGAAGTAAATTCCACTAGATGAAATTTACAATAAATTAAATGGGTAACAGGTAACTAAGTGCAATTTTGTTGATAGCCACACACACACACACACACACACACACACACACACACACACATACACACACACACATACATATACGGTCCATTAGGACAACTTTGTCCCAAACTGCCATCGGTGTGCGGGGGATTATGGTGGATGATGTTTTGAACCTCCATTTTTTACCCAAAATACAGAGTTGGCTGCAGATTTTTTTTTTTTTTCTTTAGTTTCAAGTCTTGACATATCAGTGGGGACTGAGTTACCATGTTTTGGTTTGCATTTCTCTCAAAGATACAAACTTAAGAGTGGTGTTATAGCATGTTATATGCATTTACTCTTTTCTTATCTCATCATAGATACAGACTCATGGGTGATGTTAGCTTGTTTTCATGATAGTGTTAGCATGACAGGGCAGGTGTATTTATTTGGCATGTGGTAAACAAAAAATAGTTATTTATTTTCATTTCTTCTACAGTCATGGGTAAAGGAAAAGAAACGGCTCGCTGCCCGATCCCCGACTGTCCAACAAAGGACAAACAATATCAATATGTTGCAAAACATCTTAAGGATAAACATAAGATTCAAAACCTCCAGGAGAGAGATCCTCACAAAATTGGCCTCGGGCCACACACTTTTGGGCAAAGGGAGCTGCACGGTCTGTGGTAAGGAGGTGGGTTTCCTCCGGAAGCACTACCCGAAGCACAGGGCAGACGTCCCAGTTGTAGATTTGGAGCGGCATGTGGCAGATGCCAAAAGAATGGTCACCCTGGACCAACTCGCCAAAATGCGGACCTCCAACCCCAACCCCCCCATGGTTTCAACCCTGGACACGGATAGTGCTTCCGGAGAAAACTTCCGGAGGAAACCCACCTCCTTGTTGTTCCAGCAAGACGGAGCAAGAAGGAGCAAGACGGAGAAGCTGGAGAAGGCCCACCCTGCCAGGACCGCAGATGCATTGCCAAAACGGAGGAACTTCTCAGGCTGCAGTTCCGCATCAAGCGGCTCACAAACTCTGTCTCTCTGCCCCCCTCTGCCTCTCGGCCCTCCTCCAATGAGGGATCACCAGCTCCGGCTGCTGCCTGCCTGCCCCCCTCTGCCTCTCCTGCTGCCTCTCTGCCCTCCTCCCCTGAGGCAGAGGGAAGGGGGAGGAAGAGGGTGAGGAAAGAGAACAATGTTGAGCCAAGGAAGATAGGGCGGAAAGAAATAAGAGGCAACACCTCCGCCGGGTCCCCTCCTGCCCCTTCCGCTGTGAGTATATTGTCTATATGTTGTATAGCCAGACAACATTGTTTGTCTTTTTTTACAACATAATGACTATGGAATATAACAACTGTTCTTACACAGACCTGGTAATATCAGTATGTGTTTATCAGGCTGATATACTTACCTCATACCTGAGAAACAAAACAGTTATACATTGATTCTTTAATGCACAGCTGCCTCCACTGCTGCAAGAGGAGGTCTTCTTTAATGAAGGGAGTCCGCCTTTTGTTATGGGTGATGTGAGTAAGGTGAAGGCCCGCAAGGAGGAGCGCTTAATCGGCAAAGAGGCCCTGGGGACCTGTATGGAGAAGGCCAGGGAAGCCATTCCCACGTTACTGGGTGAGTTATCATTCTAGATCCTGTTTGTGTGTCTGTGTGTGTTCACTTACCTATTATACCTACCTTATACCTTGAGAAACAAAGTTCTTATACATTTTTCTAACCGACCTACTTACTCCTACTCGACTCATACTTCATTGGATGGCTAAGAATCTGTTCCCCCTCATTCTCGTTTCTCTCCACACAACCTGCTCTCTTTGGCTGTGTTCTTATTTCAGCCAAAATCAGGGAGGAGCCACACCCACACAGCATCAGGGGCAAGGGGTGGGACACCATCTACCAGTTCTACGGATACCTCGCTGCATACATCTGCTGCCTCTATGGGTGCCGGTCGGGGATTCTTACCAAAATGTCCGCGGAGGAGGTCCGCCACCCGCTTGGGAACCCCGACAGCGGCTTCTGCATCAATGTAAGTTTAAAAATGGATGTAAAACAGTATCAAATGCCTTTTGTTGTTGATGATGTATAATGATCATTAAGGTTTTGTCTGTTGGATGTGTTTGTCTCTTTGTCTGTTGCAGGTTGTAGAGAACAAGACTGTCCGCTCACACGGATATGCCCAGCTCTACTTCTTAACAGAGGAATATCGGTGGTTCCAGGACTGGTTGGAACTGAGGGAGAGGGGCGTTCCAACTAGCCAATACTTCCTCAACAGCGGGGGCAGCGGCTCATGCAAGAGTCTCATCCGATACTTCTGCAGGGTGTGGCAAGAGATGGGGCTTCCGGGAAAACCCAGCTTCCTGGACATCCGTACTGCGTTCTGCACATATCTGAGTTAAACCTATGTCAGCTATGACACTTGGTTCCTATGGGGTGCGAGTTGATGTAAAGTGGAACCAGGCTTTGACCAGTCTCTTCTTTTGTTTTCAGAACCACACAGAAACTGACCCCGCCCTCAGAGTGGAAGTAGCGCAGTTTATGAGCCATGGCATTGAGTCCCAGCGGCGATTCTATGCGATGTACAAGACCGTTGGGCGGGCACAGAGGATGCGGGAGATTTTCCTGCATATATCTGCTTCAAAGGAGCGGCAGGAGACAAACCCCGCCCTGGCGCCTGAGGAGCCATCCACCCTGTCCACCTCGTCGCCACCAACCCCGTCCACCTCGTCGCCACCAACCCGCCGAAGGGCCCGTTCCGTTGAGCGGGTCTGTGACAAACGGCCAACAGGTAGGCGACGCGGCTCACCCTCCCTGACGAGACAAGACCTCGGCAAAGAGTGGTTCTACAAGACCACCGCCTCCCCTCCCAAGACCACGAATCCGAGCTGGGGTATATACTACCCATTGGAGACCCGCAAAACCCCACAGAAGAAACCCCAACACCCCCTCCTCCACTGCTCCTCCTCCTGACGCCCATCCCACATCACCTGCCCCCGCCTCATCCACTCCCCCACCTCCTGACACCTGACCACTCCTACCTCCCCATATTTTTGGAATTGTGATTCACTGTTTTTTATTTCAAGTGCCAGTTTACATTCTGTACACACACTGTTATTGTTTTTGTGAGTCACATATTTTTATTTTAGGCACATAACTGTTTCAGTTATTTAAACTTTTATTCTGTGATTTTGGAGTAATAATCACTGCTTTATTTTATCCCTGGGGGGACAAATTTGTACGGTTAATAACAAAAACAACAAGAAAAAACAAAAAATGCACTTGCAGAAAAAGAAAAAAAAAAAAAACTCCACAACATAACATAACATATTTTCAATTTGGTGCGCGTTCAGGCTAGGACAATATTTTAGAGGTGTGGCGACGCACTTGCTGTAAGCGTAGCTCCACCCACTTTGCCGCACAGCCAGGCCACCTTTCGAAGCCTACTCCCTGCGAATCCTAGCCTAAACAGACCTACGCCATGCAAGTTAGGCCCTGACACAGCTCAAATCCTGTCTCAATAACTCAGAAATCTATGATTTAACCCAAATGTGACACTGGACGCTATGGGACACACAGCAGGGCACACGGCAGAAAACCCATTCTTGCTACAGGCTAACTACACAACCTACTCTACAATGTCAAACAGTGTTTATGGCCCTGGGTTCAACGAGTGAATTTGACTGAATTTCTCTATGTGACATGGTATGGCGATTCTCTGGACGACAACTTGCTCCACTCCCCGCTATTTTGAAAGGCTGAGTGGGAGCGCTCTCATCTTCTAGTATGTTATAGGTGGCGGCCATGCGACTACATGTGGTTGATTTGGTGCAAATCTGAGCTACACTACACCCCGACACACCTCAAAATGTAGGAAAAGAAATAAACTCTGTTTTCGGCCGGTTTGATCTTTGACACGCCCTTTAGGTAACTCTATTAACTAACTATTATTATATATATATATTATATATATATATATATTATATTATATGTTTTTTTACTTTCTTTATGCAAAGAAATGCTATGCTTTCTTTATAATATGTTATGACATGTTCACTCTTCAGTTGGACATTGCATCTTCGTTGAAAAGGTAAGAAACTTTCTTGCTTCTCACTTCTTCTTCTTATTATATATATATATTATATTATATGTTTTTTTACTTTCTTTATGCAAAGAAATGCTATGCTTTCTTTATAACATGTTATGACATGTTCACTCTTCAGTTGGACATTGCATCTTCGTTGAAAAGGTAAGAAACTTTCTTGCTTCTCACTTCTTCTTCTTATTATATATATATATTATATTATATGTTTTTTTTTAACTTTCTTTATGCATTTGACCAATTGAAAGGACTATAACATGTAAGGGAACACACACTTCCATTAGCTCAACTTTCTTCCATTTGGTCAACTAGATTCGACTTGAAGAATTTTACAATAGATTAAAGGAACACTCCGCCCATTTTCAACCAGCTTTGTATCATTAGAACATCAGTAGTATATCAGAAAACTGTAAACCGTTTTGAAGTCTGTGATTTAATTTGACAGTTATTGAGTGTTAAAGTGTGGACCAGTGACACTAACTCAAATTAAAAACTCATTAACTCAAATCAACTCTCAATAACTGTCAAACTAGATGAATGATGAATAGTTTGACAGTTATTGAGAGTTGATTTGAGTTGATGAGTTATTAATTTGAGTTAGTGTGGACCAGTGATGTCACTGGTCCACACTTTAACACTCAACTCTCAAATTAAATGACAGACTTCAAAACGGTTTACAGTTTTGATATACTACTGATGTTCTAATGATACAAAGCTGGTTGAAAATGGGCAGAGTGTTCCTTTAATGTCAATTTATCACAGGACTGTTCGATTTGTTCCAAGTTCCATTAGGTCACCTATCTTCCATTTGGTGAACTAGATTGCAATTGTGTTTATAGCCACACACACACACACACACACACACACACACACACACACACACACACACACACACACACACACACACAAACACACACACAAACAATACAGAGTTGGCTGCAGAAATAGTTTTTTTTTCTTTAGTTTCAAGTCTTGACATATCAGTGGGGACTCAGTTACCATGTTTTGGTTTGCATTTCTCTCAAAGATACAAACTTAGGAGTGGTGTTATAGCATGTTATATGCATTTACTCTTTTCTTATCTCATCATAGATACAGACTCATGGGTGATGTTAGCTTGTTTTCATGATAGTGTTTTATTTTGCATGTGGTAAACAAAAAATTGTTATTTATTTTCATTTCTTCTACAGTCATGGGTAAAGGAAAACAAACGGCCCGCTGCCCGATCCCGGACTGTGCAACAAAGGACAAACGATATCATTATGTTGCAAAACATCTTAAAGAAAAACATAAGATTCTAAACCTCCAGGAGAGAGAGATCCTCACAAAATTGGCCTCGGGCCACACACTTTTAGAGAAAGGGAGCTGCACAGTCTGTGGTAAGGAGGTGGGTTTCCTCCGGAAGCACTACCCAAAGCACACGGCAGAGGTCCCAGATTTGGAGAGGCATGTGGCAGATGCCAAAAGACTGGTCACCCTGGACCAACTCGCCGACCTGCGCGCCTCCAACCCCAACCCCCCCATGGTGTCAACCCTGGACACAGATAGTGCTTCCGGAGGAAACTTCCAGCAAGACGGAGCAAGAAGGAGCACAGCGGAGCACGACGCAGAAGCTGGAGAAGGCCCACCCTGCCAGGACGGCAGATGCTTAGCCAAAACAGAGGAACTTATCAGGCTGCAAGTCCGGATAAAGCAGCTCACAAACTCTGTCTCTCTGCCCCCCTCTGCCTCTCGGCCCTCCTCCAGTGAGGGATCACCAGCTCCGGCTGCTGCCTGCCTGCCCCCCTCTGCCCCTCCTGCTGCCTCTCTGCCCTCCTCCCCTGAGGCAGAGGGAAGGGGGAGGAAGAGGGCGAGGAAGGATAACAATGTTGAGCCAAGGAAGATAGGGCGAAAGGAAATAAGCGGCAACACCTCCGCCGGGTCCCCTCCTGCCCCTTTTGCTGTGAGTATATTGTCTATATGTTGTATAGCCAGACAACATTGTTTGTCTTTTTTTACAACATAATGATTATGGAATATAACAACTGTTCTTACACAGACCTGGTAATATCAGTATGTGTTTATCAGGCTGATATACTTACCTCATACCTGAGAAACAAAACAGTTATACATTGATTCTTTAATGCACAGCTGCCTCCGCTGCTGGAAGAGGAGGTTTTCTTTGATGAAGGGAGTCCGCTTTTTCTTAATGGTGACATGAGTAAAACGTTTTACTGCCAGACAACATTGTTTGTCTTTTTTACAACATACTTAATGAATATTGAATATAAAGAATGTTGTTACACATAGCTGATATACTTAACATATAGTGTGATAACTGTGTGTAATATTGCATTTCTTGTGATTGTGTGTCAGTTTGAGGATGATGACTACATCTCAAAGATCATAGAAAATTTGAATTTGTGGGAGGTGGAGGCTCCGACTCCCGCCCTGGCTCCGGCTCCCGCCCTGGCTCCGGCTCCGCCTCAGGCTCCAGCTCCGGCTCAGGCTCCAGCTCCGGCTCCGGATCCCGCCCTGGCTCCGGCTCCGCCTCAGGCTCCAGCTCCGGCTCAGGCTCCAGCTCCGGCTCCGGATCCCGCCCTGGCTCCAGCTCCCGCCCTGACTCCGGCTCCGCCTCAGGCTCCAGCTGTTATTCTCAAGTGGTCCGAAGTATGTGAGACATTTGACAATGATGACACAGACCACATTGACAAGGTGCTGGCATGTTTGGTAAAGGCTGGAATGGGAACCGCCCTCCTGCCCTCTTCCAGCCTCTGAGCAAGGACCCACATCACCTGCCAGCCCCTCCTCCAATCCTTCCCCTCCTCCCTCTCCTGACGCCCCTCCCACATCACCTGCCACCCCCTCCTCCACAGCTCCCCCTCCTGATGCCCCTATCACATCACCTGCCACCCCCTCCTCCCCCTCCTGACGCCCCTCCCACATCACCTGCCACCCCCTCCTTCCCCTCCTGATGCCCCTCCCACATCACCTGCCACCCCCAGCTCCACTGCTCCCCCTCCTGATGCCCCTCCCACATCACCTGCCACCCCCTCCTTCCCCTCCTGACGCCTCTCCCACATCACCTGCCCCCGCCTCATCCACTCCTCTACCTCCTGACACCTGACCACTCCTACCTCCCCATATTTTTGCAATTGTGATTGAGTTTTTTATTTATAGTGCCAGTTTATATTCTACTGTTATTGTTTTTTTTTGTGAGTCACATATTCTTATTTTAGGCACAAGTGTGAGAAATACTCACTGCTTTATTTTATCCCTGGGGGGACAAATTTGTACGGTTAAAAACAAAACAACAAGAAAAAACAAAAAAACGTGAAAAAAACAAAAAATGCACTTGCAGAACAAAATAAATAAATAAAAATAAATAAATAAAAATAAACCTCCACAAGGACACTGCCTTGACGTGGCGTGGCGGCTTAATGCCTGTGTGATCCCAGAGGCTCTGGAGAATGGTAATCCAATCTCCAGAGACTCTGGGATCACCCAGGCTAACTAAAGTGTCCAAAATAACCAATTACATTTTTTTCAGGTGGAAGTTGAAGCATTATCTATGAAAGGTGAGTGGGAAAACATTTGGGGTGGGCTCCACCAGAGTGAGGACATGGCTAGGGCTCATTGCGAAGCCTACTCTCTGCAAATTTTAGGCAAATCGGAGTTATGCTGTCCAAGTTAGAGTCCAAAACAGCTGAAATATTGTCGAAATCCAGAGATTTCTGCCGATTTACAGCTGTGGTCGAGTCTAGCTCGCAACTTGCTCCACTCCCCGCCATTTTGAAAGGCTGAGTGCGAGCGCTCTCATCTTCTAGTATGTTATAGGTGGCGGCCATGCGAGTATATGTGCTTGATTTGGTGCAGATCGCACTTAGTCTTTCAAAATGGCGGGCACTGGAACAAGTTGTCGTCCATAAAATCGCCATACCATGTCACATAGAACAATTCAGTCAAATTCACTCATTGAACGGAGGGCTATAAACACTGTTTGACATTGTAAAGTGGGTCGTGTAGTTAGCCTGTAGCAAGAATGGGTCTTCTGCCGTGTGTCCTGCTGTGTGTCCCATGGCGTCCAGTGTCACATTTGGGTTAAATCATAGATTTCTGAGTTATTGAGACAGGATTTCAGCTGTGTCAGGGCCTAACTTGCATGGCGTAGGTCTGTTTAGGCTAGGATTCGCAGGGAGTAGGCTTCGAAAGGTGGCCTGGCTGTGCGGCAAAGTGGGTGGAGCTACGCTTACAGCAAGTGCGTCTTCACGCCCCTCAAATATGGTCAATTTGAGGAATCTGAAGGTTACAACCTACGGTTGATTGCTATTTGCCTGCAATTTTGAAAGGCTGAGTGCGAGCGCTCTCATCTTCTAGTATGTTATAGGTGGCGGCCATGCGAGTATATGTGCTTGATTTGGTGCAGATCGCACTTACAGTAGTCTTTCAAAATGAATTTCAAATGGGCCCAGGCCACACCTGGCCCTCACTCCTGTCCTTATTTGAAATAACACCATGGCAAGACCTTTGTCCATGGGAAGCCTGTTTCAGCGCAGCACCTGACCAGTTTCACTTTTCAGTGCTGCGTTCTCACGTTGAACTGCTCCTCCACTCTGCAGATGACAAACACAGTGGGTTTTCAAATCAATACCATAGTAATCTCCTATTTGGCTGATTACTTGATTGACAAAATGTGCTCCATTATCACTGCTCATCATCCTAGGTCTTCCCCACCTTGGAATGGTTTCAGTGATCATGGCTTTTACTACTGCCTGAGCATCATTTTTTTTATACATAAAGTATGAGTCAGTTGGTGGTTTGCAATGATTTTTTTTTTTTTTCAAACCTATTGTATTTCAAACAGCTGTGCAGTGTACTGTGTGTGTTGTGTATACTTTCTCAAGCCTATCTATTGTATTTTGAACAGCTGTAGCGTGTAAGCGTGTGCGTGTGTGTGTTTACACTTTCCTGCTTGTGTCCATGCAGTGAAGGCCCTCTCTCTGTCCCCGGCACAGCGCCACACCCCCTTCCAGTCAGTTGAATTCATTTTGGTATGAATCATCTCCGTCGCTATTGACACTGTCCAGGTTGAAATTGTCCATTCAGGGCATCAGGACACTCGTTCTTCCAATGCCCATAGCGGCCACACAGAGCGCATTGGTCACGTGCTAGGCGCGGACGTTGCTCTCTCTCCTGTCGACCCCTGCCACCAAACTGTCCATCTGTTCCTCTCCCTCGGCCCCTGCCATCGCTCTGCTGCATGTTGCTGTTGTGGAGGAATATCAACATTTCCTCGTGCAGGGCGTTCACTCGCTTAAAAGTCTCAGTGAGGCGAACAAGAAGTTGCATGCACGTATTCATCATGCTCTCTGCTTGGTCTCTGACAACTTTCTCACGTTGAAACCTCATGCCCTCTGTCCAGAGGAGTTCTGCATCATGAGGGAAAAAGCGGACTTGGCTTTCGTGGACCGGGGGGTTCTGCATCCGCTGGTGGCTGTGCGGGTATCGACGCATCTGCCTCCGCTCCCGGCGCACCTGTCTGGCCCTGGAGAGCTGCTTCATCTCGGTCTGCTACTGCTGGGGTGTGGCGTGGCCGAGTCCAGACAGAGTCCTTCAAAGACACAATAAAAGACACTAGCGGAAATTAGCTGTCCTCATACAATACACAGAGATATGTATATGTATGTAGATGTATACACTTTGTAGTAAGAAAGTGTTCAGGACAACAATGTATAATGAAATAACAAAATAAATGTATGTATCGTGTTGTATTGCTTTTGGCTTTAACAGCAATATAGGGAAGATTATTATTTCTGTTTCCTCTCTTTTTTTTTCTTCTTTTTTTTATGGCAAGTTAGACCATAGATGTTATACAGTCTACATATATATATGTGGCTCCCAATGTGGAAATGTTGGTACCAATCAATCAAAACATATATATATATATATATATATATATATATATATATATATATATATGTTTTAACTGATGTGGTTTGGTGCAGGCTACTGTGTGTGTGTGTGTGTGTGTGTGTGTGTGTGTGTGTGTGTGTGTGTGTGTGTGTGTGTGTGTGTGTGTGTCTTAGACCACTGCGCTCAAAACAAACAGTAAACCCACCATGGATTTGCAAAACAAATAAACACACCCTCTTATGTTGCCGGCCGGCTTACTCAAACACTTATGAAACCTTAAAACCCAAATAAAAGTAGGTTTTGTGAATTTTATACCTCCTCTCACAGAACTCAGGTCTGGGTATGTGTTTTTTCCCCCCTTTATACTGCAGTTTTAGACGCTAAGTAATACCTTTCAACCCGCGTCTTACTGTTTGTCCGTCGATCAAACAGGCCGGTTTTTTTCTCTAAACCTTGCCCAAAAAGAGTCGGCTCTAGTAAGCTCCCCTTACGCGTGCGCCCTCTCCTAACGCAACGCCTCACCCTCTAGGCAGTGAGTATATCCGTACGGCAATAGTGAGTTTTATCTAATATTATCTCACGCGAGCATCCCCAGGACACATCGCACTCCCCTCAAAGGCAAAAGATTGCCCAGGCAGAAGTTACATCCGTTTTCCACTACACAATCCCCCAGACCTGTACCTTTTAGCAGAAATTACAATTGTCTATGTTTTAAAACCAATTGTATAACAGTATTCAGCTAAATAAAATTTTGCATAATTGGTCAATCAACAACAATGCATTCCACACTTCTCACCGGATTTTTTTTTGTAGATCTCAGTCACCGGGCAGGGCTGCGCGGGCGGGCCGACCCCTCCACTCGTGAGCTAAGTCGAGGTTCGAGGTCCTGACAACAGGAGATGATCAATCAGTCGACTCCCCGCTTACAGCCCGGTCCAGCGAAAAGATTACAATCCCGGGCAGAGCCCCCAAGTTGTTGTGGAAAATTAAAATTAAATGCCTTGTTGATGCACCAATAAATTAGTTGCTCGTTTGTAATAAATAAAGATTTGTTTATTTCAATCCTCAGAACTCTGCAGAGTGTCACAACATCAAAATCATTGTGCCCCGAACATAAACATTTCATGTCAGATATAGTCAGCCCAGCCCCTTGGCTCAGATGACTGGTGACTGGTTCAATCCCACGGGATATTTCCCATGGAGACAAAATAAGACCCTGGTCCTTACAACAAACTAAAACAAAATCTTCTCTACACCAGGAAGACAAAATACTATGTTATCCACTCCTCTCCAGCTGGGTTTGCCTTTTAACACATTGAGTGCCAAGGACGTCTGTGGACGTCCTAAAAAAAAGTAACGAGGAGTGCCAAGGACGTCTGTGGACGTCCTAAAATCATAATTCATATTATTCCATAATTCTGCTGTTTAAGGTCGTACCCAGCCAGTGAGCATGAATCCCTTCAAGGGATCACACGGCGCCACCTTAAACATTGACACGGGAGCTGCGCCACCCACCTCAGATCCTTTACTTTGTGCAGGAGAAAGCAGGGAAAGACGTGATCAAAGGGGAAACCGATGCATGCTGCAGCCAGAGCCGTATAGATTGCTCTGTCTGCAGCTGAAAGTTGGCTGCATCCGCACCCACAACTGAGCTCTTCTGCTTCTATCTATCTGTCTGCATATAGTTTCTCCACACGATTCCCTGCCAGAAAGCCAGCACCCGAAGCCGAACGGCCAAACCTTTTCGTTCAGTCGCGTTTGGCATTTCCTTGTTGCGCTGGGATCCGGGCAAAAACGGAGTCAGAAAACAGACTCTGTGCGTGTGGGGAGGAGCCCGCAGCTCAGAGGTGGAGAGGGGGGGGGGGGGGGGGGGGGGGTGGGAGAGGGGGGTGGGGCACGCAGGCTGCACATAACCACACCACACCACCACATCAGAAAACACCAGCCAGAGTCAGTGAATGTGCTCGAAATTAGAGTGCAAAAAGTATTCATAAAAGTGACTATATCTTGAAAAGTAAAAAAAAACAGCAGAAAACCCTTGAAAGTGCTCTTGTTTCAGAGGCTGTCATTTCATAATGGAACTGTCTAGAAACAAAATGTCTTCTTTGGAAGAAGCATGAGTGTCCAATGTTTCATTAAAGTCCAGCCCTGTCAATATAGCCCTAATAGAAAAAATTCTATAGCTGTTTTCAACTGAATGGAAGTGAATCTGGCACAGGCTCTAGACAATTTTACTGAAGCGCTGTGGCACTCAATGTGTTAAACATAACAAACTGCTTCCCAGCTAAAGTAGTTGAGTGCCTCAGAATTTATCCATGCATGTCAACTAGCTCATAATTAAACAGAGTCTACTATAATCAACAATCAATTAATAAGCAGTCAATCAATTATTTTACCCTGACAGTCACTACGGAAGAAACTCTTCCTCCCCGCCGGTCAGCAAAACAGCGTAATTTTCATGGGATACGACAAGGAAAAATTACCCAGGCTAGGCACCAAACGGCCCGTTAAGCAACTGGACAGCTCCACAAGAGTAACACCGGGATTGCACTGGTTGCATTGCGTTGCGTTGCAGCTGTTCTCCGGTTTTGCTCCGTGCTCTGTGCTGCGCCAACACTAACCGGCTGCGTGCAGAGCACGTCACGGCTCTGCTCCGCCAGACAGCTAGAGTGACGAGACCCACAGGTTATCACTGTAAAATCGAGCGAGACAATTTGTATGTAGGATAAATACAACGACAAACAGGCAGAAGATCATTGTTCCCAACTGGAGGAGCAGAGGAGGGGTGGGTGTTGTCCTTGTAAAAAGGATGTGTTGTGTCATATATTATTTTGTGGTTTTCCACTTCAATTATGAACTTTTCCTCATACATATTTGTCCTCTGGCTTGATATTGAATGCTGTAAACACCTCTGCCCTGTTGATTTCATGCCTGGCTCCGCCCAACTTGCTGCGGCTTTGCTCCGTCATCCGTGAAAAATAGAACCCTTGCGTATCTTTTTCGGAGAGCTCCGGATCGTCGGAGCTGGGACGGAGTAGACACGCAACGCAGCGGAGTAGGTGGGAGTTGACACAATGATGAGAGTGGAAACGTATCGGCTCCGATGCCGTACCGCAGCGCAGACGGACCGAACACGGACCTAGTGGAATGTAGGCGTAAGCCTAATCATCCCATTCGAGAGCACCACTTGTACCCTATGCAGGGCCCACCTAGGCACGGCGTCGGCAGCAGCTAAACACTTTAAGGCCAGTCACAAAGCAAACAGGGTAGACTATATATGTAAGAGATGCAGGAAGTTCAATGCAAATCTCAGGAAGATAGCCTGCCATGTCCCTAGCTGCGGGAGTCACAAACCCGTCAGGAAGGCTAAAGGGGATCAAGAATGTAGACTTTGTGAGAGGACATTCACGACCAAGGCTGGGCTCTCACTCCACAAAAGAAGGAGTCACACTGGCACACAGTTCTCGCCCTCCCCCAGCACCAGCAAATCAGTACCCAGTTCCTCCAGGGTTAGATGGCAAAAGGATGAGGTGAAAGTACTACAAGCAATCCTGGCTGAGCAGGGGGGTAACCCGGGCATTTACAAAAAAAATCAGGGAGATACTGCCTAGGTTTTCTCTAGAACAGGTTAGAAACAAGGCTAAGGGGGTCAGGAAGGCCATGAGGAAGAGTGGAGCCCCAGATAGAGAAGAGAAGGATAAGGGGGACCTCCTAAAGGATCTATTAAACCCCGTACTCACCAAGGAACCCCCCGATGTAGCGGAAGGGCTTTTTAGGGCAATACTATTAGGTCCCGATAGGTTTGACCCAGGGCTCTTCACAAGTCCCCTTCCGTCCTGTAAGGAGATCAACCGGGTTCTAAAGGGCTTATTTAGAAAGCTGAATCCCCCTGAGGGTACGGTTGAACTGACCGAGCGGCAAACAAAACTCGCCATAGGGGCTACCTCAGTTTCGTTGTAATCGTACAATGAAAGGAAATTCAATTCAATTCAATTCAATCTGGGGTTTTCCGGTGTTGGAGCACACCGCAATACAGACCGATGAGGATGTATTGTTTCACATGGAGCAGACCGCTGACAAACAATTGAGTCGTGAAAAGTAATAAATATACATTTAATTGCTGAGATATGTTGCTTGCCTTTTTTTTTTCACTGAAATGTTTTGTGTAAATGAGTCACTATGTATAGTATAGTATTTGAGCTCTTCACAGAAAACAGAGAGACACATGACATAGAGCATCCCGAGTATGTCCGTTACACTCAGGGTTTACATTTCATTTAATTCCATTTTGTCCAATATTAAAATATTCCAGAATTGCATCTTGTATTAAAAATAAATATTATTTCCATCTAACACGTTTAGCCTGATTTTGTTTGTGTTATTGTAAAAACTTAGCGGCCGCTAAGCCTTCTGGGAAATATCCGATGAAGGGAGGGGAGGGGTGGATGGGAAGAGTCAGCTGTGGAGCCCTGAGGATGTTGTACACGCTGTTCTCCATGTCCACTTGTTGCTGACGGTGGTAATAGAGGAGCATTATATTTTGCTGCAAGAGCCCTAACAGGCTCAGTAGCTGCTGTAGCTGTAATTGTTGCTGGCGGAGAGACGTGGGGCTATGGCGTCATCGGTTCAGGAAAGATGCGTATGGGTTGTAAACACGGAAATGCAAGGGTGCAGCGTCTTCAGATTTATTGACTCTGGGACCCGGTTTAAAAAATTAGCGCATACTCCCAGAACGTATACTCCCAGAACGCTGGTTCCGTCTGGACGAAACGTCTATACGAGAAAAAACTTTAGCGGATACACCTAAACTTGTCTCCGTGTGGACATGGCCTGACAGGGGAGACAAGACTTGATATAGGCTACACAAGGAGGTGATTACAAAGTAGACACAGCTGGGGCAGACAGAGGACATGGCACACATAAATAAATTAACTAGACAAGGCACAAACACACAAAGAAATGTAATCTTTAGACACTGGATGATGGCCAAAGTCTCGACCATGACAGTACATTAGGATTAGATTTGAGTATTTTTCAGAAAAATAAACAGTTTGATATTTCCGCCTATAATAAGGCCTTATATAAAAGGCTGTTAACACATTGAGTGCCAGCGACGCCATATGGCGTCATTAGAAATTTACCGTAGAGTGCCAGCGACGCCAAATGGCGTCAATAACTCGAAATTGTTTTTTTGACGGGGGGGTGTCCATCTCAGCTTCTTACATCGCCTCTTACAATATGAGAGCTATTGAATGTGTCTAACCTATTTTACAGAACCCTTAGGTGGCGACAGCGCTCTCCAGATGAGAGAACGTGGAGTAAAACACAGAAGAAGTCGTTGGGGAAAAGGAAATCGCATCGCATCCGTCCGTATGCAGCTGCTTCATTGAAGCATAACGTTTAGCTGTGCCCCTGCAGCAGCCAATCTGCTATCACAATTGAGCACCTCGGTGTCCGCTGCAACAGCC
Organism: Poromitra crassiceps; assembly: GCF_964638095.1. Classification (NCBI taxonomy): domain Eukaryota; kingdom Metazoa; phylum Chordata; class Actinopteri; order Beryciformes; family Melamphaidae; genus Poromitra; species Poromitra crassiceps. Next base: position 340,628 of record NW_028152240.1, on the reverse strand, counting down.
CATTCGCATGATCAGCCGTGGATTTGTTATTATTCTCAACTGGAAGCATGGGAGCTGGTACACGCGGCTGTAAAAAAGCTGGATCTAGCGGACTTTTTCAGTGCTGAGCACACGCACAGCAAAGCCGAGCAGAGCAGAGAGACACTCCTCCCACAACGGGGGGGGGGGGGAGGAGGAGGGGGGGAGGTGGGGCACGCAGAGCAGCACACAGCACTGACCCAGACAGACCCAGACAGCAGGACAGGTTTGGCAAACGCAAGCCAGAATATCCGATGTCCACCAGCAGCAAATCAAGATCAGCAAGAAGCTGCAACCAGCAGCGCACGCAGGGGCCAGCGCTGCTGGTTGCAGCTAAAAATATTATTCTTCCAAACAAAATTCCCTGGACTTCACTGTTTTATTGAAGGAAATTATTTTTGAGGTGTGACTACATCAGAAAATTAGCTTCAGAGTCAGTGATGTGTTTGAAATGTTTAATTTCACAAAAGGGCCATTATCTCAGCTTCTAAAAAAAAACTGCTCTGTTTTGTTAAATCAAGCTATCTTCTCCGGCTGATAACTAAAGAACGGAAAATGGGATCAATAAACTTTTTTTTGCAGGTGATAGAAGAGAGTCTCATCGTTATTTGTGCGTGTTCAGTGTTTACATAGTAATTATTAAAGAAATTATATGACTGTTTTAAAATGCATTGCGGCCTATGTGGCACAGTACAGCACCTTTTGCCCAAGGGCCGTGGCACTCAAAGTGTTAATCACCATGGAATAGAATAGTCTCAGCCAACACTGGAATTTTAATGTCGGGGACACCTCGGCATTCCGAAATGTCGGCACTCCGAAATACTCGCCATTGCGAAAGAACCCTAACCCTAACCCTAACCCGGAGGACCGGCTGGAGCTAACCTCTCCCGGCCCCCACGTCTAAACCTAACCTCCCCCAGACCCTAACCCTAAACCTAACCTCTCCCACCCCCCACGCCTAAGCCTAACCTAGAATATTACACAGATCATACAGAAGGTGTTGGGATACGACTTTCCAAGAGAACCACAGGTTGTGTATTTAGGGCTAATTGAAGAAAGTATCCCTCTGGATGACCTTTATTTGTTAAAGATTATGACGCTGGCCGGGAAAAAAGCCATCACAAGGAGCTGGTTAAAGGAAGACCCCCCGGGGGTAGAAATATGGAAGAACATTGTGGAGGAGATCCACTCCATGGAAGAACTGACTTGTCGCCTGAGAATGAAGGCTAGAACCCACGACTACCGTTGGGTGAAGTGGGTAGTTTACTGGACACAAAATGACTGAAGGCCCTAATTAAACCATCTAAGTAGGTCGAAGAAGAGGAGAGTTAACAGAGATACCCCCCCTAGTGTGCTCTTGTTTATTTGTTTGTTTCATGTCTGTCCTTAAATGTTCAACACTGTTAGGTTTTCAAAATATGTTTTTGTTGTTATATTTGTCTGTTGTGTAAATTGTTATGTATGTGTGTGGAAAAAAGGAAAATAAAGAGTATAAAAAAAAATCCATGTGGTCATGAATAATGGTCATTTACGGTATTTCTTTCTTTCTCTCTATATGAATAGTTCATTTGCAAAAACAGATTTAAAGCCATTCTTAAAATTAGCCCAATAGACAACACATGCTGATACGCCATAGCCTATCAAAGTGAAAATGATTAGGTGAAAGTTGTAGGCCTAATTATGATCTACAATAGAACTATTGTTAAAAATTAAATGCGATACAAATATATAAATGAAATAAAATGACATAGGCCCAATAAAAGGCAGGATAAATGAACCATTCATAGGCTATATTGCTTTCATTGTACCTTTCCTGTGTTCTCTGACTTAGCCTATAGGGAGATGCTGCTTTATCCTCAAAACTGCATGATAATGTCAATGGAATAAAAAGAAGAAAGAAATCTATCCTACAATAGGCTATCAAATAACATGGTGATGTCATGTTATGGGCGTGATCGCAATGGGGTGTGAGTGCCAAAATGCGACATTTACACTTCAAAGTTGTACTCTGAATGGTGATAAGAACATAATTGACACACATAATTAGCAAGCAGATGACAGAGATTACAGAGAATGTTCAATGGCAGAAATCGGTTCGAATTAAGTAGAGAATCCATGGTGACAGGATGCCTGTGTGTGTGCGCATTTGGCACAGCGGCGAGATAAGGGGATGAAAAGCACACACTGCGGTGTTGACTCAGAAGTGAATACAGTGATTAATACATTATGTTTCAGGTGCAATGTTATAATACATCTGATTATCGCACCAAATCCCCCTTTTACCCCTCTATCTCTAAATCGGACCACTTTTATTTCCCTTTTTGTTCCTCTGTTGCGCATACTGCATTCACCACAGCCAGCAACAGCCACTCTCATTTTCTTTTGAATTGATAATCAGGCTCGTTTATATGAGCTGTAACTTCATGTTGTGATTTGCAATGACCATTGGTGGGATTTGAGCATGCAGGGGACGGGATATGGGGCAGATCCCCGTGCATAATCACTGTGGCAGCTGCTGGTAATGGGGAATTGCATGCAGGTGTGCACGCCATCACTGATAGGTTTAGTCATTGTTTTCGACAGTCCTAGGAATCCTTCCTAGGGATTCTGGTGCCATGGCACGAGTCCGATACCTCACGAGTCCGACACCTCACGAGTCCGAAAAAAGAGGCTAACTTCCCCCAGACCCTAACCCAAAACCTAACCTCTCCCACCCCCACGCCTAAACCTAACCTCCCCCAGACCCTAACCCAAAACCTAACCTCTCCCACCCCCACGCCTAAACCTAACCTCCCCCAGACCCTAACCCAAAACCATGAGGTGTCGGACTCGTGAGGTATCGGACTCGTGAGGTATCGGACTAGGGGGCAGTCCCCGGGATTCTACGCAATGTTTGATGGTGAGACCCCAGGTCAGACTCAGTTATACGAGGATCACTGGCGATTATATGTTGGTGCACCGGATGCACGTGCAACCCCTAGTGGCCAGATTATTTATTTTATTTTATTTCTACATAATAAACTATTTAGATGTCCCGCATTTGCGTGAGATAGAGCGCGAGAGACCGAGGCAGGTAGAGAGGGAGAGAGAGATAAGGAGAGTGAGAGACAGAGAGGGAGAGAGAGAGACAAGACATGAGAGCGGGGGAGGGAGAGTGTCATGCCCTCAACATCCTCTGCCTCCTAGGCCCAATCCCAAACCAGCCCCTATCCCCTAACCCTATCCACTACCCCTCCGTTTGCGCGTTCACACGGAGGTCCGCCATATTAAGGGCCGTCCCAAACCGATTACCACTGTGTGGAGGCGGCTTGTCAAACCCTTAAATAGCGAGTCTGCACTGGTGCAAGCGCGATGACGGTTGCTGCAGAAATGACGTCCGGAGGAAACATCATTCAAGTATAAGTTAGTTCCGTCTACTTCTTCCAAGTATTTTAGATCAAACACACACCCTCACAGTGACTTTACATCTCCAACTAAATCATGGAATATGTCAAGTTGAGAGGTATAGGCTACTGTATTCAAGACAAAGTGGCTAAATGAGAGCTAAGCATACTCAACTCAACTCAACTCAACTTTATTTATAGAGCACATTTCAAACAACCACAGCTGCCACAAAGTGCTGTACAGTGCATAGGTAATAAGTAAAACAGTAGCTAGAAACACAGTATACAATGACAACACACAGAACAAGAAAAAACTGGGGGGGGGGTCAGCACAGGGTCAGTGGTCTCATGCTATGTTAAAAGCCAAAGAATAAAAGTGCGTTTTAAGAGAGGTTTTAAAAATGGCCAAAGAAGGGGCTTGCCTAATCTGCAGGGGAAGGTTGTTCCAGAGCTTGGGGGCCGCGACCGAAAAAGCTCTGTCCCCTCTAAGCTTCCGCTTCGCCCTCGGAACCTCCAGCAGCATCTGGTCAGCTGACCTGAGGGAGCGGGCAGGAGAGTAGGGGTGGAGGAGCTCAGAGAGGTATCGAGGGGCGAGACCACTTAATGATTTAAAGGTAAAAAGCAGAACCTTGAACTGGATTCTAAAGTGCACGGGCAGCCAGTGGAGAGAGGCGAGGATGGGAGTTATATGCTCTCTCTTGCGCGTGCCAGTTAGAAGACGGGCAGCAGCATTCTGTATTAACTGGAGGCGTGCAAGGGAAGATTGACTGGCTCCAAGATAGAGGGCGTTACAGTAATCCAGCCGAGAAGTAATAAATGCATGGATTACTGTCTCAAAGTGATGTGTGGTTAAAAAGGGTTTTACTTTGGCCAGCTGTCTCAAGTGAAAAAAGCTAGACTTCACCACTGAACTAATTTGGCGATCTAACTTAAACTCGTTGTCCATTTTAAAACCCAGGTTGGAGACTGTTGGCTTCACAAACTGAGCCAGGGGGCCTAGATCAAATGGAGGGGGGTTACAAGAACCATTTGGGGCAAACACCACCACCTCAGTTTTCTTTTCGTTAAAGCTTAGAAAGCTTAGGGCCATCCAGGCTTTAATGTCGTCCAGGCAAGAGAGAAGAGCTTTAGGAGCAGCGTCTTTCTTTTTCAGGGGGACGTAGATCTGGCTGTCATCAGCATAAAAATGGAATGAAATGCCATGTTTCCTGAGGATGGACCCTAGCGGCAGGAGATATAAAGAGAAGAGCACCGCAGCTAAAATTGAGCCCTGTGGAACACCATAGGACAACGGAGCCGGGGAGGATTCTGAGCCAGCGGCGCTGACAGACATGGTTCTGCCTGTCAGGTAGGACCTGAACCACCCTAGCGCAGTGCCACAGATACCCACTAGGTGCTGCAAACGCCAGAGCAGGACGTTGTGGTCCACTGTGTCAAATGCAGCCGTCAGGTCCAACAGGACGAGAATGACATAGTCGCCCGCATCATTAGCTAGGAGGATGTCATTAAATACCCTTACTAAGGCGGACTCGGTACTATGCCGGGTTTTAAAGCCAGACTGGAAGACCTCAGGGATATTATGCTCCTCTAGAAAAGACTGGAGCTGGGCATAGACAACCTTCTCTAATATCTTAGAGATAAACGGCAATTTCGATATGGGCCGGAAATGAGCCAACACAGTGGGGTCGAGGCCTGGCTTCTTAAGCAGTGGTTGCACTACAGCATGTTTAAAACATGTGGGAACAAGACCAGAAGAGAGACTGCCATTTATGATTTCTAGTACCATGTGTGCTATGCTGGGGAAAACCTCTTTAAAGAGGCGGGCCGGGATGACGTCGTGAGGTGAACCTGAGGCCTTCATGTGGCTGACTACATCCTCCAAAAAGGACAATGTTACAGGTTCGAAAGAGCTGAGCACGGCAGGACATGGGACACAAACAGAGGGGTCAGAGGCAGGAGCAGAGATGAGGGCCCTTGTATTTACCACCTTGTCAATGAAAAAGTGCAGGAAGTCATTACAAATGTCAGGTGATTCAAAACAGACGGGCTGAGCGATATTAAGAACAGAGTCAATAGTTTGATATAGTACACGTGGATTAAGACGGTTAGACTCAATAATATTCGCTAGGTGATCTCTTTTTGCCTCTTTGACAGTGTTCTGGTAGGAGAGCCAGGATTCCTTTAAAATCTGAGAAGAAACCTGCAGCTTGTCCTTCTTCCATTTACGTTCTGCTTTTCGGCACTCCTGTCTAGCTGCACGGGTTCTGTCATTAAACCAGGGCTCGGGCTTTGCCCTGGGCAACTTGGATTTCAATGGGGCCACAGAGTCCATTATGGTCCCACACGAGGAGTTAAACCAGGAGCATAGTTCCTCTATGGGAACAGCCGAGACAGACGGGACACACAGCTGTTCAAAGGCAGCTGAAAAGCGACTAGCAGTGCGGGGGTTAAGAGTCCGACAGAGTCTAGCAGGAGCCCTAGAACTAATCTCAGTACAAGAGAGAACAACATGAAACAGAACAGGGCTATGATCAGAGAAAACAGTATCACAGATCTCTAGGTTAAGTATAGGCAGCCCATACGAGATAACGAGATCTAACGTATGTCCACGTTCATGAGTGGGACCAGACACATTCTGCACCATGTTAAACGATTCAATAAGGTTTAGGAAGTCCTTCACCATCGGTTTGTCAGGGCAGCAGACATGTATATTCAGATCCCCGAGAATCAACACTCGATCATAGTTGGGCAATATTCCAGCCAGGAAATTGGAGAAATCAGTCACAAAATCCTTGTTGTATTTAGGGGGTCGATAAATGAGTGCGCACAAAACAGGCTCAATACGACCCACCTCAAACACTGTCACTTCAAAACTGGAGAAAGAAGCAGAGCATTGCTTGCATTTGATATCATCCTTATAGATGACCGCTGTTCCCCCCCCCCTGCCGGCCCGAGGGGCGCGGGGTGTTGAAGTAGGAACAGCCGGCCGGCAACAGTTCAACGAGAGCGCTGCACTCACCCGCCGCCATCCACGTCTCTGTCACACAGAGGAGATCCAGGGCGCGGGAGCTGAAGAAATCCCTCAGGATAAACGTTTTGTTTGTCAGCGATCTGGCATTCACCAGGCCAATCCTGACAGGAGCTGGAGCCTTTGATCCGGAGGAAATAGGAGCGCGGGTCAGCGACCGCAGATTGCGGGGATTCACCCCGCGTCTCCCGGGCCGAGGAGCACAGGGGCGGCCGGGCTGGGATAGCACCTCCAGGCTGGCAACCGGAGCGAGGCAGGTCGCGCTGGGGTCCCAGAGTCGTTGCGGCAGGGCGGATGGAGACGATAATCCAGGTTTCACGTAAGAAAAGGACGAAAAGCATGCCATGGCTTTCAGTTTCACCAACTTGCCGCTCCGTTTGCCACGGCGGCGGAGCCGTTTCCTCCTAGGCAGCGGGGGCGCGACTCGGAACAGATGAATCGGGATTCCTGTTAGGAGCGGCGGCGCGGTTTTTTGTCCATTGTGGCAAAATGAACCACTAAACATGGCATTTTGTCGGATGTCCAGGAGGGATTGGCGATCGTACACCAGCAGAGACTTAATCTGAACAGTGCCAAGGCTTAGACACAGCAGGAACACAAACCAAAGCGAGAGCAGTAGACGAGCAGCCAAACACACTGGCGCCATCTTGGCCATCTTGGCCATCTCCACATTCCACATAGACCTAATATAAACACAGTCAGGGGTCGTATACATCAAGAGCGATGCGAATATACGGCACGAAATTGCGATGCGAGTTTTGACCCACCTGTCAATCACAGCCACAGATGTGTTCCGACGCGTTGGAAGCGAATTTCTGAAAAATCGACCGTGGTTCGAAAAAAAAAAACACCGCAATAACGCTCAGCGAAAAGGACTTTATTTTGTAGCCCATGTGTGTCTTTTTCATATTTGTGGATGGTTATTAATTAAAAAATATATACATTTTGTGTGTAGTCTAAAACATGTCTATGCATAGACAACATTATCCTGGGCTAAATGAGAGCTAAGCATTGACATAACGTTAAAATCTTGTGCTCAGATAAATTACCTTTTATGCTAACTTGGAGGACTTCTCTAGTGTATATTTTTGTATACTGCTAATTATTCATTTTAATAATGTATTTACTGCTTGGTCTAAAATAGGTCTATACATTAGCCGGCTATAGACCCCTTATACAGCTTGTCAACATTGAGCTGCGCGCGCATCGTGTAGGCAAAAAGCCGTCAGCCCAGCATTGACAGACAGTGAGAACTGTGTGAAAGCCCCGCTGTCAGGACTGCTCTGTGCCCATCTGCAACACACAGTTATATTTTAGTTTTAAAATGCAGTTCTCGGCTTACTACCACAGCTTATCGCCTAGTGATAAGCAATGTTATGCATCGAAATTAACGTTGTTTAATGGGATATGTCTTACAGACCCATACGCACTGGCACTGTCAATTGGCCAAGCCTAGTGGCCAGCAATACATATCGTGCATTCCTTTATTACTGGGGATAGCGTAGATAATTATTCTGTAACTTGCAAATATATATTGTTATGTTGATAATGCACACAACTCAATAATGACAGGGCTGCCAAGTTTCAGCCACAGTTAGGAGTGAGATTTGCGATGCAAATTTTTTTTGGCCCTTTTTTAGGGTAGATTTAGAGGGATATCTCAATTTAAATTAACATTAGGATTACTGTTGTGATGTAATTATTCAGTCTTCACCCCCATGCCAGCTGCTCTCCCTGCACTGTCAGCCTCCTTGTGCTCTCTCTCTGTCTTTACTCTCTTCTACTCCCTCATCTCCTGTCTCCCCTGCAGTCTCATTCTCTGTCTCTTCCACCATTTCATCCTCTGTGTCTTCTGGAGTCTCATTTTCCTCCGCTCTGTCATTTTCTGTCAGATCCTCCACTGTTTCCTCTGACCTGGCAAGTTTGGCAGGGGGTGGTTGACCCTTCACTGCCCAGAATGACAGCAGATCTCTCTGCTGCTTCTTCTTCCCTGACATCTTTCAAACAGACAAAAATCCAAGTGTGCAGTTAATGTAAATCCCCTTAGCTCATAGTAAGTATCAATTAGCTCACACATGCGTGATGATTTTCAACCCGTTCTCACTCTGAGCGCGTCGCATATTGACGCTTTGTCCTGTCCCTTGTGCGTCGCTTGTTACTAACATGATACCCTTGAGCGACACATGAAACGACTTGGGCTTTCCGACTAAACTCAATGCAAACCCATGGAAGTCATCTTTGACGCTTATGGCAACTGCTCCCCTATTAGCCTAACTGCTCCACCATTAGTCAACTGCTCGCCCATTAGGGTCTGGAGGAGCTAACCTCTCCCAGACCCTAAACCTAACCTCTCCCACCCCATGCCTAAACCTAACCTCTCCCAGACCCTAACCCTAACCCTAACCTCTCCCACCCCATGCCTAAACCTAACCTCCCCCAGACCCTAAACCTAACCTCTCCCACCTCCCACGCCTAAACCTAACCTCCCCCCAGACGCTAATGGTGAGCAGTTGACTAATGGGCGAGCAGTTAGGCTGATGGGGGAGCAGTTGCCATAAGCATCAAAGTTGACTTCTATGGGTTTGCATTGAGTTTAGTCGGAAAGCCCAAGTCGTTTCATGGGTCGCTCAAGGGTACCATGTTAGTAACAAGTGGCGCATAAGGGTCGGGACAAAGCGTCAATATGCTACGTGGTCGGAGTGAGAACGTGTTGTGATTTTAATGAACACTGCTTGTCACGGTTGTTTGATGTTAAACCCACAGCAGCAATGTGCCACGCTGTTCACTTACCCCGCTAGCCGGGCGCTTCTCGCTCATACTGAGCACATTAGCGCCCGGCGAACGTCACGCATTTCCCATCAAACACTCTGCCATTTTCACGGATATAACGCCAGCTCCTACCTGAGTCTTCACGTGAAGTGAAGACGCTATCCGATACGCAAGATCCTCTATTATACGGCTCTGGTTAGATGTAGGCAGGGGGGACTGATGATTGGTTAAAGTTAGGGTAAGAATATCGGTCAGCCAATCAGAGGGAGAATAGGGCGGGCTCACCCTGTGACAGACTCGAACTACGGCAAGCCGCAAGCAGCGAGTTATGGAAATATAAGAAGTGAGAGGGAAACATTTATGAGCGTGTGAAATAGCAAGTGTGGCGTGTGCGCGTGTGAAGAGGTTAAATTGCGTGACTCTCACTCTCAATGGGTGAGACTTGGCAGCTCTGATAATGACATTATGTAACGTTACTTGGTCCGTTAACTAACCGAGTGATGTTGAGCAGCCTACAGTTTCAGGCAGCTTACCTGATTATGAAGAGCACTACAAAGTCGGGCATTTTTAATGATGTCCTCGTTCCAATCAGTTCAACTCAATAATGACATTATTTAACGTTACTTGGTTGTTAACTAACCGAGCGATGTGGCTGCAGCCTACTACAGTTTACCTGATATGAAATGAGCGAGCACTGCAAAGTCGGGCATTTTTAACGATTTCCTCTTTCGGCTTGCAACCAAAGACACCTACTATACGGTTAGCATTAAAAGCAGTATGAGTTGACGGGATTCGGTAAAACTTTAGTCCTTGCTTTGTTGATAGTGTAACAGACTGTTCAGTGTTGTGTTGTGTTCTATTGCGTGTGTGCGAGGCTGTGTATGTTCCCTCGAGTTGCGTAGAACAGGATATGTGGGGAGAATTAGGTGAATTATAATGTTACAGCCTGGCTCTATCGTTTATTATTTTATTAACCAAGTGTGAATAGGCGGACCTGAATACTCTCCTACGATAGCTTTCCGATTCTGGCATCCCACTGTACAACACGAAGACATATCTAGCTCGAATAGTTTTCGGGCGACTGGAAAACTACTTGACAGGGCTGCGCGGAGTCTGTCTTTCTGCCTCCGTCTTGCGCATCTGACGCTACTTGTTGTCATTGTGACGTAGGCGTATAAGGGGTCTATATGAGAGCTAAATCATAGACGCCCCGTTGAAATCACGTCTATTGTGGAACAGCATGACAGCTGCGGCACAGGCAACGCGTCTGTCCGTCTCCATGGTGACGGCTCCTTCCTGTTTCCGGTAAGGTAGCGAGGGCGTCTCACTTGTTCGGCTTCTCTTTTATGCCCTCCCCTCAATCAGCAGTGCCCTCTACAGCCGCGAGTGGAACTCCATTTGGAGTGGCACTCGGTAGTGAAGTGGTAGTGAGTAGGGAGTGGTTTGTGATTGGGCCCTAGTTTCTCTCCTCGCTCCCTTTGTGTTTTGATTGCAGGATTGGACCCAGGTTTGTGGGAGCTGGGCCCCAGCTACCACTCATCACTAATTGTCTGCTCTTCATATACCCGGCCCAGACTACAAGCCAGCACCAGATTGTAGACTCAGCATGTCAGTTAATGTCAATGTCTTGATAACTCTCCAGCCAAGCATAAACCTGTTTCTTTGTTGAAAACAAAAACCTGACTTTGGTCTTCTGTGCAGATTCCTCCTGCTCTGACTCCTGCTGCCTGTCAGTCCCCTGCTTTCACCTGCCTGGACCTCCGCCTGTCAGCTCTCCATGTTCATTCTGCCATCTGGACCAAACTCCATGCAATAAATTGACAATTCTGAACTTACCATCTAGCCTCTGTCTGTCTCTGCTCTAGAGTCCCAAATGCCCATGCCTAACAGAGAGAGAGAGCCACGGCTCACACCGGCTCACACCCAGCTGCTTGTTCACTTAGAACACGGCTCTCTTGAATACTCGATTCTGATTGGTCAATCAACAAGATTCACCGGTCATTATTTCTCGACAACCGACCGCTGCTCTGCCACACCTGGATTAATCAGTTGATAAGAGTTTTTTGTCAGCAAGACACTACTAATTACGCCAACCAGTTGCAGCTGTGGTGTCTTGTGTGCCAATTATGAATGAAACCGCTTTGTTGTTGAAAACGCTATTAAAAAATCTATTTGAATAATTATTTTTGTCAGATTATTGAATAATTTAGTTGTAGGCCGTGTTCTAAGCGGGATAATGTATAGTGAGCCGGTGATTACTGGAAATAATGACCTTCAGGTGAATCATTAAGCCCTCCGCTGCGCGTCGGGCTCAATATCACCTGTCGGTCATTATTTCGCCAGTAATCACCGGCTCACTATCCATTATCCCTTACTTAATGACACTACTGCAGCCTGAGAGACTCCCCAGTAAAAAATAACAATACCAATAGACCCCTTATACAGCTTGTCAACATGGAGCTGCGTGCGCATCGTGTAGGCAAAAAGCCCGGAGCCGCTCATTGACACAGACAGAGCTGTGTGAAAGACGCCGCTGTCAGGACTGCTCTGTGCTCATCTGCGACACACAGTTAGATTTTAGTTTTAAAATGCAGTTCTCGGCTTACTACCACAGCTTATCGCCTAGTGATAAGCAATGTTATGCATCGAAATTAACGTTGGTTAATGGGATACGTCTTACAGACCCATACCATACGCACTGGCGCTGTCAATTCGCCAAGCCTAGAGTGGCCAGCAATACATATATCGTGCATTCCTTTATAACTGGGGATAGCGTAGATAATTATTCTGTAACTTGCAAAGATATATTGTTATGTTGATAATGCACACAACTCAATAATGACATTATGTAACGTTACTTGGTCGTTCTAACCGAGTGATGTGGCTGAGCAGCCTACAGTTTCAGGCAGCTTACCTGATTATGAAGAGCACTACATTTCGGGCATTTTTAATGATGTCCTCGTTCCAATCAGTTCAACTCAATAATGACAATTAACGTTACTTGGTTGTTAACTAACTGAGCGATGTGGCTTTCACTAGCAGCCTACTACAGCATACCTGATATGAAATGAGCGAGCACTGCAAAGTCGGGCATTTTTAACGATTTCCTCTTTGGGCTTGCAACCAAAGACACCTACGGTTAGCATTAAAAGCAGTATGAGTTGACGGGATTCGGTAAAACATTAGTCCTTGCTTTGTTGATAGTGTAACAGACTGTTCAGTGTTGTGTTGTGTTCTATTGCGTGTGTGCGAGGCTGTGTATGTTCCCTCCGGTTGCCGTAGAACAGGATATGTGGGGAGAATAAAGGTGAAGCTGGTTATAACGTTACAGCCTGGCTCTATCGTTTATTATTTTATTAACCAAGTGTGAATAGGCGGACCCGAATACTCGGCTACAATAGCTTTCCGATTCTGGCATCCCACTGTACAACACGAAGACATGTCTTGCTCGAATAGTTTTCGGACCACTAGAAAACTACTTGACAGGGCTGCGCAGAGTCTGTCTTTCTGCCTCCGTCTTGCGCATCTGACGCTGTTTGTTGTCATTGTGACGTAGGCGTATAATTGGTCTATAGCATGCACATTTATAGGCTACTTAACCATAAAATAGGATACCAATATTAATGCAACAGTGGGCCTGTATCTTCTTTGCACAAAGCTCTCCAATGTTGTTTTAGCACAATTGAAGAGCCTCAAATATTTCTCATTTCATTTTAGATGTCATTTGCAGATATTTAGTCTCTACACTGCTGTTACAAAGGACATTTATAAAGTCCATAAGCTGCTCTTATTCTTCATATTTTGTTCAAATGAACCAGTAATGTAGCCTACTACAGTTACAGTATGGTTCTACTTCAGTATAAGCTATTAGTACATTGTTCTACTAGAAAAGTCTGACTAACTCTAATGCTATGGTTGGAAGGCACAAACATGCCATGCGTTTCATATCTTAACAGAAGCCATGAATCCCATATCAGCAACCTGTTTTGTTTTATTGTAGCCTACACACTTTAGTCACATGTGTTGCTTACTGTAGGCTATTTACCTAGCCTGGGAGTTGGGACAGTAGACCCTTTTCACGGGGGCCATTTTTTGTTGAAAAGGCAGGGTTAACACAGGTGCAAGCAAAACACTAATGAGGGCTTCAAACTTCCATGATTGGAATTTGGAAACCCTCATTAGTGTTTTGCTTGCACCTGTGTTTATTAGACAATTTCTTTCATCATTTTAAAGCCACAGCACAGTGAAGAGGATATTAATGTGATGTGTGTAGTAGTTCTTCATATCTACTAGCCTCTTCATTTTGCTCTCAGAGTGCATCAGATTCATGCATTTTACTTTACAAAATGTACAAAATGTATTTGTCCACAGCCCCCCCTAGTAGTCACACTACTATTTTCATCCTGCTGGTGCTACCCCTGTTTGCAAAGCCTAGAATCACCTATGATGAGGATGATGGCTACTGGTGTTTTTGCCGCTTTTCCTGTAGCGTTTCAACATGGCTTTAAAGACAGCATTGCTTGATTTGAACTCTGGGTCACTTATTATATTGCACTGTGATACATGGCGGTTTATACCTGCTCGGATGCACATTAAACTTGCCACACTGTACTCGCCAGCTTTAGTGGACTGAACCGAGGCATAAAACTCACGCAAGGTGTCTCATACTTGCAGAGTATGTCTCCAAGTCTGCCCCCTTCTGTTTTTGGTGGAGAAAGTGTCAGACTGCCCATTTTGTTGACTTTTTTGGGTTAATTTCATCCTTTCATCAGTTTGAGCTCTGCGGGTGTCAGTTCCTTATGCCGTTTGTCTTTTTCTTCTCAATTTTGTTTTCCTCTGCTGCATCCCGCGCTTCAAAATCGCTGTACTGTCTAAATATATTGAAATTAATCTTGAAATCTGACATTGTTGCTGTATTTTTCTTCATGGACGTTTAGTTTGTTTCTCAAGCTAACTCAGCAGCAGTTGAGGCTTTGACAGCTGTGCGTGTGCTGATTGTTTACAGTAAGCTATGTTAATTATACAGCTGTGCAGGTTGGGCAGCGGATGAATTTACATGTGATTAGACTTGAGCCGGACTATGTGTGCATTATGCGGTTTTAATGCACACCTGCCGGCCAATCAGAAACGAGTATTCAGCCAGACCATGGTATAACATAAAATAGTTAATATACCCTAACAGCTAACTAACAGCCCGACCGACCCGGCCCTTAGAGCCAATCGCCATTCAAATGTGTCTTAGAGCCAATCACCATTCAAATGTGTATTTAGTCCCATAGATTCTGATTCATGCAATTGACTCCATGAATGCAGTTTCATAGTAAACATTTGCAATACAGTGGTGGCAGTGATGTACCATCAGTGAGAGGCCAGTTTAAAATACTAAAAGTTAAATTATATAACACTTAAAAATAAGTTTTACTTGAGTAACACGCAATACTTATACATATGTGTTTAAATAGTGTCATTATATATTTTTAAACTCAATGTGTGTTGTATTTTTCATGTCATCTAACCACTAGACAGGGAGTGCCAGGTGTCCATGCGACACATGTAGTTGCCACACGACAAACATGGTCCTATACCGAAAAAATAAATATATCAAATAAAATAAATATATATTTGATGCATTCAAATGTGTATTTAGTCCCATAGATTCTGATTTATGCAATTGACCCCATGAATGCACAGTTTCATAGTAAACATTTGCAATACGGTGGTGGCAGTGATGTACCATCAGTGAGAGGCCAGTTTAAAATACTAAAAGTTCAATTATATAACACTTAAAAATAAGTTTTACTTGAGTAACACAAATACTTATACAAATGTGTTTAAATAGTGTCATTATATATTTTTAAACTCAATGTGTGTTGTATTTTTCATGTCATCTAGCCACTAGACAGGGAGTGTCAGATGTCCATGCGACACATGTAGTTGCCACACGACAAACATGGTCCTATACAGAAAAAATAAATATATCAAATAAAATAAATATATATTTGATGCATTCAAATGTGTATTTAGTCCCATAGATTATGATTTATGCGATTGCATTCGCAATACGGTGAATACGCTCAAAAGGTGCTGCTTCGGGACGAGCCTTTTCTCCTTTACTCTGACCCGGTGCTGCGTGACGGTCCTGGATACCACTTTATTGGTTCGCCTGGAAGCGGACTTCCTCACATGGACAAACTCCAGGAAGTGAAGTGAAGCCACCTGTGCATAGATAAATTAATGTATAACTGTTTTGTTTCACAGGTATGAGGTAACTATATCAGGGGTCTCATCTATCAAACCTTGCATAGAATCCCTACTAACGATTCCTGCGACTGTGGAAAAGAATGACTAACCTATCAGCGACTGTGTGCACAGCTGCAGGCAATTTCCCTGTGACCAATCACAGTCCAACTGGCTGCCCCATATCCCACACCCACCAAACCATAAATGGTCAATGAAAATCACATGAAGACTGACGCACTATGTAGGCATGAGTCTGGAACGTTACGGCAAGTCATAGCAACCAAGGGAACTCTATGAATACAGACAAATATAGACTAATATAAAGTCAGCATAGGCTTAAGTAAATAGATTTGCCTTCATTCCGACTAAGAGAAACCACTTGGAGAACGAAACGAGGGGCTTGTGGGTGACTGGGAACAATGTGCATATCAACTTAATTCTATTCGTCGCCCATTGCTTGCAAACATCATATTGAGCTATGGAAGTATAATTAATTATGTTATTGTGTATGTCAGCACTGAGGACAGGGAAAGCGATAGGTGCCATTCAGCCCGCCCCAAAGTGTGCCGTGCGCTGCTGCTGTTGTGTGTCAAGTAGATGTGTTTAGAAAATTATCTTATAGGCGAAACAGCAGCAGGAAAGAGTAAAACACAATATCTCGTTAGCAAAAATATGTTTTGAATACTTAACATATTAATACTAAACATATCATAATATGTTTTGTCAATAAAGTGTTTCTTCACCAAAGTCTGGTTTTCCAACTTTATAACTCCCCGCAAATCATTGGAAATCAAGACTTGCAGAAATCCAGAATTACAGAACATTATTATATATATATTATTATATATATATTATTACATTACATTAGTAATGTAATGATGTATATATTTAGCCTATGTAAATGTAATGTACATTTATGTTATAGCACCGCACTGTTCACTGTTTCACTGTTGCTTCTAACCGTGCTCAAATACACTTTCCAAATACATGATAAAACAACTCTAATAAAGAGAGGAAAATATCAAGATGAGAGAGTGGAAAAAACAGCTACAGCCTATAGGTCAGGGTAAAGGTGTTTTGAGGGTTTTTTCCTTTTCTTCTATTTTGTTGTTGAAAGGATGACATATGTAAGACAATATGAACGAAGTATTTTCTTTTTGGCAGTGAATGAGTTTGGAAAAGATATGTAGACCTAACTTATGGGCCTGTATTTCATTGTAAAAAAATTGTTTTGAATGATCTCTCCTGTGTCAATAGTCTGTTTTTCCCCGTGCACTAGGGGTGGGCGATACTGCAAAATTTGGTGTCGATCCGATACCAAGTAATACTTGTCCAGAATTGCCGATATCGATACCGATACCGATACTTTTTATTATTAAATATGGCTTATGAACTTTCATGTAGGGGAGAGCAGTGTGTCATTATTTATGAGGTTTATCAATCGGTTTATCAATTTATCAACCACTATAAATTATGACAGTTTGAAAATGTAACATTAACACATGCTGAAGATCCTTAATATTAATTTAACTACTATATATACCTGGATATTATTTTCCTCTGTGAAAAGACTGCCCGTGGAGTCTATCTCTGTGTTGGGGGGGGGTGGGGGGGGTGCCTGTCTGATATTTCCCTCCTCCTCCTCCTCCCTTCTTTTCTGCAGGTCAGAGCTCTCTTTCTTGTTTATCAGATGCTTAAACAAGTTGGTAGTAGGCTAGTGGTCCCACAGTGGACAGCCTGCATGCGGTTACGTCACACTTCACAACATTGTCATTTACTGATGTAAAATAACTCCAAACGATCTGCTCCTGTTCCTTTGAGCCGTGATCAGATCACGGAATGGCATGTGTGTTTGTATGCGATTGTGTGCATCGGATTTCAATCCCACTCTGTGCTCTGCTGCTTGCCTTCCTTTACAAGACCCGCCCTGCATATCGTTCAAGCAATATTATTGGCCCAGGCACGTGTACTTGTTGTTTCAGTGCACATGTGATGACATGACAACAGCAAATCCGAGGCAGAGATGCCCTGCATGAATGCACGCACAAAAGTTGTGTTCAGTATCAATCTTTTGATGTCAGGATCGATTTTCAAAACGAGACTCAGGTATCGGGAGTATCGATATTTTGGGATCAATTCGCCCACACCCCTACCGTGCACCTCCCTGCCTCAAGTCATTGGAAATGTGAGTTAACGTGACGGGCTGGTTTACCAGGCTAATTCTGGCACTGCACAACGCCTCTTCGGCGTAATGCGCATTTCAAGGCCTAAAAACATGCTATCTTCCTGAGTCAGGTGCAAAGCGTGTTTTTTTTTGCAGTTAAGGCCAGTCTAGCGCCTAAGGCCAGGGGGAAGATAGGGCCCCATGTGTACAAATATTATGTAAATGCAACCAGTAGGTAGAAAATTACTTGGAATCAAGTTGATAATCCCTCTTTCAGGGCAGGCATGTTTGCACCGTTTCTTTTTTTAAACAGTACAATTAAAAATGATGACCATCCATTTCATGAAGGGGACATCTCAAGTTTATGAAAAAACACAATGAAATGTTGTTCTACCTCTGGTAGAAGAGTACATGGCATGGTTTGTGTAGAGGTGTGGACCCAAATGCAGACAGAGAGGCAGAGACAGGAGCTAGTGCAAAACCAGGGTGTGCAATACTGTGCAATATATGGCTGTCTGTGCAATACTTACGCCGGGGTTACATGCTGCCACTCCGACGTGCTGCCACTCCGACGTTCTGCCACTCCGAAATATCGGCACTCAGAAATATTGCCACTCAGAAATCCCACCACTCCGATTTCCATAAGGTCCGCCACTCCGAACTTGATTTGACTGTCTGTGAAAGCTGCTGTATAAACATAACTTATTTATTTACTCTCCCAGCCCCACGCCAAACCTAACCTCCTCCCATGCCTGAACCTAACCTCCCCCAGACCCTAACCCAAAACCTAACCTCTCCCACCCCCACGCCTAAACCTAAGGTCGGCACTTCTGAATGGCGGCTCCTTTAGAAAAACGAGGAAGGGCCGACATTTCGAATAATGAAGGCAGGAATTTTCGTAATGGTGGGGCCTATGAAAAAAAGGTGAACGACCGCCAGTCCGAATAATGGAAGTTAACGTTCGGAGTGGCAGGGCTTCGGAAAGGCAGACAGTTACCCTTACGCCGGGATTGCACTGGTTGCATTTGCGTGCGTTGCGGCTGTTCTCCGGTTTTGATCCGTGCTCTGTGCTCCGCCAACACTAACCGGCTGCGTGCAGAGCCCGTCACGGCGCCGCTCCGCCAGACAGCTAGAGTGACGAGACCGACAGGTTCTCACGGTGAATCGTGCGAGACAATTTGTACGTGGGATAAATACAACGACAAACAGGCAGAAGATCATTGTTCCCAACTGGAGAAGCAGAGGAGGGGTGGACTTGCTTGGTGTTGTCCTTGTAAAAAGGATGGGTCGTGTCATAAATTATTTTTGTGGTTTTCCACTTCAATTATGAACTTTTCCTCATACATGTTTGTCCTCTGGCTTGATATTGAAGGCTGTAAACACCTCTGCCCTGTTGATTTCATGCCTGGCTCCGCCCAACTTGCTGCAGCTTTGCTCCGTCATCCGTGAAAAATAGAAGCCTTGCATATTTCTTTCAGAGAGCTCCGGATCGTCGGAAGTGGGACGGAGTAGACACGCAACGCAGTGGAGTAGGTGGGAGTTGACACAATGATTAGAGTGGAAACGTATCGGCTCCGATGCCGTACCGCAGCGCTCAGACGGACCGAACACGGACCTAGTGGAATGTATGCGTTATATATGTTTTTTTGTTGTGGTTTTGTGTCTGTATTTTTTTATCTTAGCTTAGTTTATATTAACTTTGATTTTATAGTTTTGTTTTTAACTAAAGTTTTTAACTGCACTGAGTTTTTAACTGCCTGTCTGACAGGGGCTACCTCAAGTTTCGTTGTAATCGTACAATGAAAGGAAATTCAATTAAATTCAATTTGGGGATTTCCGGTTTTGGAGCGCACCGCAGTACAGAGAGAGTCGTGAAAAGTAATAAATATACATTTAATTGCCGAGATATGTCTCTTGTCTTTATTTTTTTCACTGAAATGTTTTGTGTAAATGAGTCACTATGTATAGTATAGTATTTGAGCTCTTCACAGAAAACAGAGACACATGACAGCAACAACAATCCGACAAGACTGACAGGGGAGACAAGACAATATAGGCTACACAAGGAGGTGATTACAAAGTAGACACAGCTGGGCCAGACAGAGGACATGGCACACAGAAATAAATGAAATAGACAAGGCACAAACACACGAAGAAATGTAATCTTTAGACAGTGGATGATGGCCAAAGTATCGACCATGACAGTACATTAGGATTAGAATTGAGTATTTTTCAGAAAAATGAACTGTTTGATAATTCCGCCTATAATAAGGCCTTATATAAAAGGCCATTATTCACAATATAACCATATTTTTGATCTACTATGAATCAATGGATTCAATAAAAAGGAACTGCTTCAAAAATGTCCCCATTCTCTGGGGTGGAGTTGTACAATCTCTACAACCCAGTTTCTCTGGGGTTGTAGAGATTACTTGCAAACCCCCATTTAATGTCCAGCTTGCACGTTACCTTAAAGGTCCCATTCCGTGCAAAAGCTGTTTTTACTTGTAAATGCATATATACTGCTGTCAGCCCTCCCTGTAATGAGTGGTCACACGCTCAGAATTGCCACAGTTGGATTTGTCCCTATCCAGCGTCCCCCTGCAGTCTCCTCCAAGCCACACCCCCAAACGCGTCGTTTGCCCAGAGAGGAATCTGGAGAGAATATCGATGTCACTAGCTTCCTCCTGCATACTGCGCGGGTCCCTCTCACACAAGCTACCTGCACCATTTAGTCTATAGCCACAAAATTAACACTTCTAGCTGGAGCGACGCCAACTGTACGTGATCCAGCAACTGCAGAGGTGCATTCGGTAAGTCTAGGCATTTTGAGATGTCCTCTTTAGGTAGTAACCGTTAAGTTAACGATAACTCGCAACCTAGCATGCTGGTCCACAGACGCTAATCTGATTGGCCGCTGGGAGCCTGGGGCGGGCTCTCCCTCAGCGGCCAATGGGAACTGCTAGTTCTGAATATATTATGGAAACAGGCCGTTCTTGGGAAGCGACCAGATGAGGAAGTGAGAACTCCGTCACAACAAACGGGTTTGCTATATTTTCGACAGATTAATCCAGAATCATGTTTTATGGACCAGAGACACACGTTTTTAAGAGGTTACAGCTGCACGAATTGGGACCTTTAAAAACCCCATCCAATGGACAGCTTGCACAGTTTACCAGAAAAAGCCCATTTAATGGATAAACCTGGGGTCTCCGAGGCCTGGGTGGGCCCCAGGACCCTGTGGGGTCGCTTCGGGGGGTCTCCGAGCTGAAGAGGGGGTCGTCTCCGACCCCCCTTCCTTCAGGGGTCGGACCCCGGAGACCCCTTCAAGTCTCTCCCACGCCCCAATAACAATGCCTAATCCTAACCCAGACGGCTAACCTCTCCCACCCCCTAACCCAAACCTCTCCCACCCCCCATGCCTAAACCTAACCTCTTTTTTAACCTCTTTTTTCGCCTATGTGGTGAAGCACTTTATTGATAATTTTGATGGCTTTTGCAGTAAAAGTACATTTGGTGACCATCCATTTCATGAAGGGGACATGTCAAAGTTATGAAAAAACAAGGTGACGATGTTCTACCCTATTCTATTCTATTTCCAAAGCTGAAATGCCAGACCACCGTCCAACTGAAGTGCATGGTTTCCCTTTGTTGTGACAAGCGGAGATAATGGTTGTTTGCGTTTGGAAAAGATATGTAGGCCTAACCTATGATGGGCCTGTATTGCGTTGTAAAAAAAAAAATGTGTTGAATGATCTCTCCTGTGTCAATAGTCTGTTTTTCCCCATGCACCTTCCCGCCTCAAGTCATTGGAAATGTTTAGAACATTGGAACAATCATACAGTCTCCGCCAACACTAGAATTTGAATTTCTGTAATTGATTATTTAAATCAATGTGGTCATGTGGCTGTTAATGGTCATTTACGGTATTTATTTATTTCTATATGAATAGTTCATTTGCAAAAACAGATTTAAAGCCATTCTTAAAATTAGCCCAATAGACAACACATGCTGATACGCCATAGCCTATCAAAGTGAAAATGATTAGGTGAAAGTTGTAGGCCTAATTATGATCTACAATAGAACAAATATTAAAAATAAAATACAATACAAATATATAAATGAAATAAAATGATATAATAAATAAATAAAATGCAAGATAAATAAACCCTTCATAGGTTATATTGCTTTCATTGTACCTTTCCTGTGTTCTCTGACTTTATCCTCAAAACTGCATGATGTCAATGGAATAAAAAGAACAAATAAATATATCCTACAATAGGCTATCAAATAACATGGTGATGTCATGTTATGGGCGCGATCGCAATGGGATGTGAGTGCCAAAATGCGACATTTACACTTCAAGTTGTACTTTCATTGAATGGTGATAAGAACATAATTGACACACATAATTTCCGAGCAGATGACAGAGATTACAGAGAATGTTTAATGGCAGAAATCGGTTAGAACTAAGTAGAGAATCCATGGTGACAGGCTGCCTGTCTGTGTGCGCACATTTTGGCACAGCGGCGAGATGAGGGGATGAAAGGCACACACTGTACAGCAGTGTGCCTCTGCGCTGTTGACTCAGACGTGAATACAGTGATTAATACATGATGTTTCAGGTGCAATGTTATAATACATGTAGCGCCCCCTAGTGTTAACCAATGAAAAGAGTGACCCTAATATTCACCTAGGTTCGGAAGTAGATACCTTGGAGATAATTGAATAACTCACGTCGAGAGAGCTGATATGAAGTTGAACAGTTGACAATTTTTATTGCCTCACAATGCAATAACTGGCAGTGCTAGCACACAATATAGAAATAAAATGAAATACAAACTTCAAAATTAATAAATAAATAAAATAGAAAAGTTAAAAGAAAATAGTCTGTTTAGTGGAGTCCTCCCTTACGGAGTTAGAATTCAGAGTTCGCTTCCTCTGAGTTGGGATACTCCTTTAAGGAGCAAGAACGTGTTCAGTTCGGTGAATGAAGTACTCCTTTGTTTGTGTTCGTACACTACCCTATTACTACCCGGGTAGCTAACTAGGGTTTGCGTTCTTATCTGTCCTGAATGAATGGAATGAGTCGAGTTGAGTTGGTCAGATGTCCTCTGAGGGCGGATCCTACGGCTGGCCACACCGCATTTCTGGCCCGTCCTCAGTCTATCGTCTCTGGCTTGGCTCGCCACTGAACCCTCCAGGGTCCAGAAAGATTCAATCTGGTCAAAAAACCAATCTAGACACATAGTCCAGAATGTACAAGTTACCATCTATTTTCTATTTCCGTTCATCATTCGATCTCATTAACTTACTTCCATCATCCGGAATATCTTATCATAACCAATAGCTGAGGGTATACAGTACTTCAATCATCATGCAATTAATTAACATGCATCACTACAACAGTATTTTAGTGCAAATAAAATAATTATCCATCATGAATTACAACATTAGAATTGGTATTTTAAAATAAACAATTAAATTATTTATCCTTTTAAACCTCTTTTTAAATCTACATATTCCCTTTTAAACATATACACCTTTTGACTATATATTCCCTTTTTAAAACATCACCAACATGTTTTTAATGGACTGAATTATCACTTCTATTTTACTCAACATATGTATTTTAATAACCAAAATGAAATAGACTATTTGTATCACAGACATGTGAATGAATACATCTTTGAGCAGTGTATTTCAATATAAACGTAGATTGATGCAATGCACCTTTAACTGGACCATGCTATCACTGCTTCACTTTCCAACAGCATTTAATGCAGTAATAGCTAGCTTGGCTTAGCTAGCCACAGTCCCTTTGCTAATACAGTGTTACCACTGTTAGCGATTAGCATCGCGCTAATGTCATTAGCATCTATTTAGCAATCTTTTGTAATCATTCTAGAGCATTCACAATGATACAATCTGCACCACTGTAGTGTTTAAACATTAGACATCGTTTCCATAGCTCTGATTGGTTTTATGAAAAGTATCTGAAGGTATTGGCAACAGATTAACGGCATTAGGCTAACATGGTGGTTTGTCATACTAGCAACCATTTGCCCTGCTTACCGAAGCTCACAGTGAGAGGGACCTTTCAACAGAATGGCTCCTCACGTTCAGTTTCATGCACAGGATTCGGTCCTGATAAACAAACGTATTAGTAGTTGATATGAGGGGAATTAATCAAGAATTATGACGTTTGTGTAACGTTTCATACCGGGAGTTCTTAAAGGTGGGTCGTAGCGTGCTTTCAGCTCAGTGTCTTAGTTAGAAAGGAAGCGAAAACCCGGAAAGGACGTTTCTAAACAGTCTGTAACCCGAGACCTAGAGCGTGTGCGCCGCCCTCTGTTGCAAACATAACATTACGCCCTAAACTACATATACAGGTTTAGTAACGATATATCTCATGTGGGTTACATACACATGACATTCTGATTATGGCACTAAATCCCCCTTTTCCCCCTCTATCTCTAAATCGGACCACTTGTATTTCCTTTTTCCCTCTGGATAGGGTAGGGTAATCATTCATCACAGAGAGACACACGAAAAGGCACAGGCCAAAGAAATCCACTGCACCAACCCTTTCGATGTCAGAACACAAATGCCATTCTGGACGGTAACATGATGTAATTGAGATGGGCACCTTTGGTGCAAAAGTAGCCCTAACGGCATGCCATCAGGGCGACTTTTGCACCAAAGGTGCCATTAGGGCTACTTACTATCTAAAGAGACCAAGTTAGATAGTAAGTATTTCAGCCCCACTTACCATTCGACATTCTATGGATTTATTTTTAGTTTTGGACACTTTAGTTAGCCTGCGTGATGCCAGAGCCTCTGGAGAATGGCAGTCCCCTCTCCAGAGGCTCTGGGATCACGCAGGCCTTAAGCCGCCACGCCACGTCAAGGCAGTGTCCATGTGGAGGTTTTTTGTTTTGTTGTTTTTTTGTTTGTTTTTGTTCCTGCAAGTGCAGTTTTTTTTTTTTTCTGCAACAGCAGTGCAATGAACATGGTGGCAAGCTGCCACACAGGGTGCTCACATATCCATAAAATTATGAAAAGTTGACAGCTGTAAACAAGGGTGGTGGGGAGGGTTTCTGGGGTTGCACAGACAGCAATAACAAGAAAAACAATATGAACAATAAAACAAACAAACAAAAACATCAACTTGTAACAACAATTAACTTTTACAACTATTTACAACGGTGGGGAGTCTCATTGGGGGTGGAAGTCCAGGATCTTTTTTAGTTTTACCACCGCCTGGCGCAGTCGATACTTGGAGGGGCTGAATTTGGCTGGGGACAGGAGAGCAGCCCTCCGGGTGGCGTACCTCCTCTTCTTCTTTGGTGTCTGTATTGTAAGCACAAACATAAGACAAATTAAATGTTGTGAACTTGGGCACAGTTCAAAGACAAAGAGGCTTCATCATACATGATTTGACTTACCGCCTCAAGCTCAGGTTGGCTTCTGCCTTCTGGGCTGGTAGGGGGAGAGCGCTTGGCCGCCCTCTTTTTAGGTGACACCTGTGGGACCTGCCCGCCACCTTGGCCGCACTGCCAGGCGTGGCAGTTATGCCACAGGCAGGCCCAGCTAGGCCTGCCTGTGGCATAACTGCCACGCCTGGCAGTGCGGCCAAGGCGGCGGGAAGGTCCTTCTCCCGGGCCCGTCACCACATCCAGTGGCCCCCGTCGCGTGGGCGAGGCACTGGAGGGCCTCAGCTCAGGCCTGCGGCCCCTCACCCACTCGGCAGACCGATGCCTTTGGCTTGGGCCCGGCGTTTGATCATCGTCTGCAGGAGTGGGAGGGGGGGAGTTGACTTGTTCCATCTCTGTGCATGCCGAAATAGCTGTGAAGATTTGGCGCATGCGCGCCGCGCGCCCCACATCTTTGTACATGGCATAGAACCTTTCCTGTGAATTTATGGAATGGTCCATAAATCTTGCAACTTCCGCCCGCAGTTCTGGGTCAGTTTCCTTCCATTTCTGAAAACAAAAGAACAGCCTTTTCAAAGCCTAACCCTAGCAATCGACTCCAATAGACCTGAAACACACTCCTACATACATCACTGGGGAGTGAATTGGGCTTTGACACTTAAGTCTCACTTAGTAGCCCTGATGGCAGCTATTTTGCCAAAGTAGCCCTGACAGCATGCCATCAGGTCGACTTTGGCACCAAAGGTGCCATCAGGGCTACTTACTATCTAAAGAGACCAAGTTAGATAGATTTGTTTCAAAGCCTGGTTCCACTTTACATGAACTCGCACCCCGTACAAACCAAGGGTTGTAGCTCCAAATAATTTATCTCACATAGGTTTAACTCACATAGGTGGAGACTGCAGTTCTGACGTCCAGGAAGGACGGCTTCCCTTCCAGCCCCATCCCGGTCCATGCTCGCCTGAAGTGGCGTATGAGGTTTCGAGACTGGCCCACTCCCGAGGTGTTGAAGAAATATTCAGTCTTTGGTGGGGTCCTCTCCCTCAGCAGGAGCCAGTCCCGGAACCATTGCATCTCGTCAGCATACA
Source organism: Poromitra crassiceps (assembly GCF_964638095.1). NCBI lineage: Eukaryota > Metazoa > Chordata > Actinopteri > Beryciformes > Melamphaidae > Poromitra > Poromitra crassiceps. The sequence goes on along the minus strand of NW_028152240.1, from coordinate 314,502 downwards.
AGTAGATCTGCGAGAAGCCGTGAGTCCTCACGGTCTTACTGTCTGCGACCTGCAACAGAAAAAGAGGCAGACAAAAAGATTCAACAGACAAAACCTTAATGATCATTACACATGATCAAGTACAACAAAATACATGCATTAGGAAATGAAATTCATGAATTTTAAAGACTGTTTTACATCCAGTCTAAACTTACATTGATGAGGTAGCCGGTCTCATCATTGCCGTGGGCTCCGGCGACCTCCTGCGTGGTCATGCCAGTCAGCACCCCTGACCTCTTCCCGTACAGAGTCACCAGGTAGGCGGCCAGGTGCCGATAGAAACTGTAAATGGTGGTCCACGCCTTGTCCCTGCGTGTGACTGGTGGTGGGGCCTTTGTGATGGCGGCTGTATCAAGAACACAGCCAAAGAGAGCAGGTTGGAGGGAGAGAAATGAGAAGGAGGGGGAAGAGATTATTAGCCATCCAATGAAGTATGAGGTGAGTACGAGTGAGTAGGTCAGTTAGAATAATGTATAAGAACGTTGTTGCTCAAGGTCTAAGGCATGTATAACAGGTAAGTGAACACACACATTTCTCCATGTTTACGGTAGGTATAGCAGGTATACCACAAACACACAAACATATGTAGAATGAGGACTTACCCAGTAACTTGGGGATTATTTTCCATGCCTTTTCCTGGCAGGTGGCAAGGGCTTCTTTGGGGAGGAGCGCCTTCTCCTTCCTGGCTTTGACCAGGCAACGGTGGAGCGACACCGTCCTGGAGATCAGTTTTGTGGTCCTCTTGGCCGCCCGACTTAAGACCACCCACTCCTGCGCTCTCACCCGGCTGTCCTTGGGTCGTTTGAGGGAGCAATAGGTCAGGAATTCGCTGACCTCCGTCAGGAATTTAACCTGGCTGGTGGGTGCCAGCTCCTGCTGTCTGAGGATGTGAGGGAGGCTGTGGAAAGATGAGTTTGTGTTTAGTCACTATTGGGATTGTGGCATAAACAATTAGTGATTTCTTGTTGTCATAACTACACCTACTTTCTCTGGCGGCGCAAGTTATTTATAAAATGCCAGGTCCAGAAGTCCTTGTTCTCCCAGCCCTGCATCATGTAGGCCGGGTATGCTTTGATGTGGCTCAGGGCCGTCACCCCATTTTGACGCATTTTCGGGGTGAGGATCTCTTGATCCCCGAGCAGGTACTCCTTGTATTCGTCCAGGAACCTAGCTGTGAAGGCACATGATAAATGAGTGATTAACCATTTGTATTAGTATGACTAATGACTCTGTATGTCATTAGTAAACGTACAGAGTGTGTTGTTTCTCACCAATTGTGGGCGGGAGCTGAACAAAGCGCATCTGCGAGCCCTTCCCACTCCCGCCGAAAATTTGACGGATGTCGTCGGGCAGGGCTACCGCAGGCGCACCGGCGCTTTTCCATTTGCGCTTAATCAGCGCCGGCAAGACCGGGTACACAAGGGGGGAGGAAGTGGAGGAACCAGGGCTGCCTGGGCGTGAAGCCACCTGTGCATAGATACAGCAATGTATAATTTGTTACTCCAGGTATGAGCTAAGTATGTCAGGTAGGTGTACCAGCATTCTTTATACTCCATATTCATTAAGGAAGACAATCTTGTGGCAGTACAACATTTCACTCACTTCAATGACTGTGTCTGTCTTGGGCACATCCTCATCTGAAGAGGGCGCTGACACCTGCTCGGGTGAAGGCACCTGTGCATAGATACAGCAATGTATAATTTGTTACTCCAGGTATGAGCTAAGTATGTCAGGTAGGTGTACCAGCATTCTTTATACTCCATATTCATTAAGGAAGACAATCTTGTGGCAGTACAACATTTCACTCACTTCAATGACTGTGTCTGTCTCGGGCACATCCTCATCTGAAGAGGGCGCTGACACCTGCTCGGGTGGAGGCACCTGTGCATAGATACAGCAATGTATAATTTGTTACTCCAGGTATGAGCTAGGTATGTCAGGTAGGCGTAACAGCATTCTTTATAGTCCATATTCATGTATATATACATGTATAAAGAATTCATATAATTATATAGGTAATACATTGTACTCACAGTTGTGGGGGTGGGCAGGCTGCTGTCCGTGGAGGATGCTCCAGAGGCCACGGCTGGCCTATGACGGGCCTTCTTGATGTGCCGGAATTTTGCGACCTTCTTCTTCCCTGCAGGAGGAGGCTGTCTGGGTTCCTCTGTGGAGGAGGCCTCAGAGTCACCTGGAGCTGGGAGCACGGCACCTTGCTGTAGAAATGAAACATAGAGAGAAAGCGGATCCAAGTCAAGGATAAGTATTTAGATATTCTACAGTATTTAAACTTGTCCCTCTGTTTTCACTTACCCTCACTACCGCCCTCAATTTGGCCCGCAGGGCCAAGTTCTCCCGCTGTAGTGCAGAATTATCCTCCGTGAGCCGCCTGTTCTCCTCCGTGAGCCGCCTGTTCGCAACGCGGAGCTCGGCGTTGCTCAATTCAGGTGGGGGGGGGGGGGGTGCGTGGGCTGGCCCGAGCTCCTCTTCAGATTCTCCTCCCTCATCCCGGTCCATAGTGGTGGCCATGGGGGGATCAGGGTTGGATGCCCTGAGGCGGCTCAACAGGTCACAGGCGGCCTTTTTTTGTAGGCTAGCCCGGACTGCGTGCATCTCCTTCCCCGTCAGCTCGCGATGGACTAATAGGTGCTTCCGCAGACACTGAAAGCGCCTACCCAAGCACGACGCTATCGGGCAGCTTCCCTCCTCCAGGGGCAAGTGGTGGGTGGCCATGTTATTATAAATTGACCTCTCCTGGCTGTTCTGTATTTCTAGATGTTGCTCCCTCAGGTGCTTGGCCAGGTGGCGATAACGGCGCCCACTTTCACACCCCGGGATGGGGCATGCCACCGCCGGCCCGCTTCTCTTCCCCATTGTTTTACTGTAAAATAAATTAAAAAATAATCTTTACCACATGCCAAACCATTACACCTGCCCTCTCATGCTAAATGTATCATGAAAACAAGCCACCATCACCCAAGAGTCTTTATCTATCCAAAGAAAATAGACAAACATTCCTACATAACACCACGCTTGAGTTTGTATCTAGGTAGGTAGGTAGGTAGGTAGATACTTTATTTATCCCGAAGGAAATTCATGTACCAGCAGCTCACATACAGTTAATAAAAACACACAGTAGACAATATTAGAAAAACACAGTAAAAAAATATATAAAAAGATACTAACAGACCGTGTGCCAAGCCAAAACCTAAAGTGACTGAGTGCCTAATAGAGAACAGGGGCCAATCGCCATTCAAATGTGTATTTAGTCCCATAGATTCTGATTTATGCAATTGTCCCCATGAATGCAGTTTCATAGTAAACATTTGCAATACAGTGATGGCAGTGATGTACCATCGGTGAAAGGCCAGTTTAAAATACTAAAAGTTCAATTATATAACACTTAAAAATAAGTTTTACTTAACACGTTCACTGCCAATGACGTGTTGAATTGGAGGTATTGAATGTGTATAATCTATTTTACCGACCCACTGAGTGGCGACATGTCTCTCCACAGTAGAAAGAGGCGAGCCAAAACTGGAGGGAAAAGCGCGAGGAAGCCGTTCTCATACTGTAAAATGGATGGCGAAAACGCTTTCACTTTCGCGCTGACGCACAGCGGTGGCAACGGTGGGGGGTTCCAAGAATAGACTGGATGCACACTTTGAAACACGCACCATAAATAAGCCCAGAATCGCAAGAGCTTCATCAGAGCTCTCAACCGGACCGCCAAGAAACGAGCGAAACCCATCCAGCGAGCCCCATCCAGACTGCCAGGCAGCAGCAACTCGTTTGTCACAGACCCGCTGCAGAGCCAAGGAGGGCGGAGGAGAACGCCCACGGAGGGAGGAGTTGGAAGCAGAGGGGGGTTTCCTGCTGTTATGGAGGAAATTACTGTTCAAAACTATTGTTTAGATGTCTGACGTCTTACTGATGCCAAAAATTAATGGTTAAAGTGACTGTTCTATCGAATTTCACAAAAAGCCGTTTATCTCTGAATAATTTTTCAGACGCTGAAACCATGCTGTATTCAACTGTTAATGCTTACATAACTACTAACTCTACAAACTAACTCTTTTAGACAGAGAAAGCACACATTCTATTAGTTCTTTTGAGATATTGTGTGTTCACAAAATCTTAGCAGAAAAGAATCCTCGGGTCTTGAAAGATAAGCCAGAATCCTCAAAAAAACCCTCTGGCAGAACCTACCTACAGTAAAAAAAAAAAACGGCTGGCAGTGAATGTGTTAAGTAACACGCAATACATATACCGGTACATATGTGTTTAAATAGTGTCATTATATATTTTTAAACTCAATGTGTGTTGTATTTTTCATGTCATCTAGCCACTAGACAGGGAGTGCCAGATGTCCATGCGACACATGTAGTTGCCACACGACAAACATGGTCCTATACCGAATAAATAAATATATCAAATAAAATAAATATATATTTGATCCATTCAAATGTGTATTTAGTCCCATATATTCTGATTTATGCAATTGACTCCATGAATGCACAGTTTCATAGTAAACATTTGCAATACGGTGGTGGCAGTGATGTACCATCAGTGAGAGGTCAGTTTAAAATACTAAAAGTTCAATTATATAACACTTAAAAATAAGTTTTACTTGAGTCACACGCAATACTTATACATATGTGTTTAAATAGTGTCATTATATATTTTTAAACTCAATGTGTGTTGTATTTTTCATGTCATCTAGCCACTAGACAGGGAGTGCCAGATGTCCATGCGACACATGTAGTTGCCACACGACAAACATGGTCCTATACCGAAAAAATAAATATATCAAATAAAATAAATATATATTTGATGCATTCAAATGTGCAATACGGTGAATACGGTCAAAAGGTGCTGCTTCGGGACGAACCTTTTCTCCTTTGTCTCCTTCACTCTGACCCGGTGCAGCGTGACGGTCCTGGATACCACTTTATTGGTCCGCCTGGAAGCGGACTTCCTCACGTGGACAAACTCCAGGAAGTGAAGTGAAGCCACCTGTGCATAGATACATCAATGTATAACTGTTTTGTTTCACAGGTATGAGGTAAGTATACCAGGGGTCTCATCTATCAAACCTTGCATAGAATCCCTACTAACGATTCCTGCACTGTGGAAAAGAATGACTAACCTATCAGCAACTGTGTGCACAGCTGCAGGCAATTCCCCTGTGACCAATCACAGTCCAACTGGCTGCCCCATATCCCACACCCACCAAACCATAAATGGTCAATGGAAATCACATGAAGACTGACGCACTATGTAGGCATGAGTCTGGAAATTTACGGCAAGTCATAGCAACCAAGGACCTCTATAAATACAGACAAATATAGCCTAATATAAAGTCAGCATAGGCTTAAGTAAATAGAGTTGCCTTCATTCCGACTAAGAGAAACCACTTGGAGAACGAAACGAGGGGCTTGTGGGTGACTGGGAACAATGTGCATATACAGTACATTTAATTATATTCATCGCCCATTGGTTGCAGCTTCAATTGCTGGCCTGCGGGATTGACCTTTGAACCTTGACCCCCACAGGTAACTTCACAAAATTTGTCAGCTAGGGCATCTTTCAACGCCTACTGTCAGCAAATTAGAGCCAAATCGGGTCGTTTTGTTTTTTTCACTTTATTTCTACATTTGACCAATTGAAAGGGCTATAACTCCACAAGGCCTTGTTTTTGGAGGCTAATATTTTAACTGTGCCATTGTCTCATTATTAGTGGCCAATCCTGAAAAAATGGGGGGGGGGAAGAAAAGAAAAAAACGGGCATAGGTACCCTTTAAAAAATACGAGGCACGGGAGACAGGCGCAATTCACAGCATCTTCTCTTCATCGGTGGGCGGGGCCTATTGGGACCTGCGCCTTTCAGTCTTGCACCTGTGTAAACAAACTTTGCAGTAGGAGGGAGACATCACTTGGACAGAGTTGAACTGAGAGCATCACAGTGAAACAGGTAACTTTCTTGCTGTTTTTTCGCCACAAAACACCAAAATCGCTCAAGATATAGATTCACATGATAAAGCAGAATGTTTTCTGTTCATATATTCAACATTCCAATTCATATTTCTAATTTTTAATCAAACTATAATCAATAAATTAGTGGGTTTAGGGCTGAAATGGCCACTTTTTGCACAGATATATATGTATATTACATGTTAGTTAAAGCAGCTACGAGCAACTTTTTCGATTGTTATTAAACAGTATAAATTTCATATCAATGCATCACATCTTACCTCTAATAGTCGACGATACCAACGCAGAGTAGTCTCGCTTGAACCCCGAGTGAATCGGCCAGTGTTAGTGTGTCTGTAGCCAGGGCAGATCAGGAATTGAAATGAAACGGTTTGCAGCAGCCACTTCGGCCATAACCACAAAATAACTTCCAAAAAACCTGTTAGAATATAACGAGAGATGTTCCCGCGAGTATGCGTGGTGTTCACATTGTTTATGTTATGTTGCTAGGCAGCGCAAACGGCGTAAAAAGGCAGCTGCGTTTCACTTCCTGGTTTCACTTCCGCGTTTCACTTCCGGGTTACCCGGTCCGGTCGCTCTAGAGAGCCCCCTGTTGGCGCGAGTTTAGACAGACTATAGACTTAATAATCACCTAAGGGAGCAATCTCAGATACACACGGCTTTGGTCTCGTCGACTATTAGAGGTAAGATGTGATGCATTGATATTAAATTTATACTGTTTAATAACAATCGAAAAAGTTGCTCGTAGCTGCTTTAAGTAAAACGTATTTTTAAAGGTTAGATAATTGAACTCTTGCAAGATGAGCTACTGGAGTTTGGCGCAAAGAATATGGACTACCTTGCACCCTAGGCGCTTTACCAAATTATAATCAATAAATTAGTGGGTTTAGGGCTGAAATGGCCACTTTTTGCACAGATATATATGTATATTACATGTTAGTTAAGTAAAATGTATTTTTAAAGGTTAGA